>NW_027672423.1:0-600000 GCF_964165515.1 Mesoplodon bidens
TCCCTTGTCATCACAATTCTCCACGTCCTTGTCATCACAATGCTCCATGACAGATCTCATCACAATGTTACATGCTCTTGTCATCACAATTCTCCATGCACTTGTCATCGCAATGCCCATGAACCCTGTCATAGCAAGCTCCATTCCTTTGTCATCACAATGCTTCACGAACTTTTCATCAAAATCCTCAATTCCCGTTGTCATCACAGTGCTACATTGCCTTGTCATCACAATGTTCCAAGCCCTTGTCATCACAATGCTCCATTACCTTTGTCATCACAATCCTCCATAACACTTGGCATCACAATGCTCCATGCCATTTTCATCACAATGGACCATGAAATATGTCATCACAAAGCTCCCTGATACCTGTCTTCACAATACTCCTTGACCTTGTCTTCACAATGCTCTATGCCCTTGTCATCACAATGTGCCATGCCCACTGTCAACACAATTATCCATGAAACTTGTCAGACCAATGCTCCATGCCCCTGTCATCACAAAGCTCCATGCCCTCGTCATCACAATGCTCCATGACCCCAGTCATCATAATGCTCTGTGACTCCAGTCATCACAAGGCTTCATGACCTGTGTCATCACAATGGTCCATGCCCTCATCATCACAAGGCTCTGTGAAATTTGTCACCACAATTCTCCATGAACTTTTCATCACAATGCTCCGTGACACTTGTCATCACAATGCTCCGTGCCTATGTCAACTCAATGCTCCATGACCCTTGTCATCACAAAGCTCCATGCGCTTGCCAGCACTGTGCTCCGTGATATATGTCATCACAATGCGCCATGAGCTTGTCATCACAATGCTCCACAACATTGTCATCAGAATGCTCCATAAACCTTGTCATCACAATGCTCCATGCACTTCTTATCAAAATGCACTCTCACCACTGATATCAACATGTCCCCTCACTACTCATCACAATACACCCACTGCCCTGTCATCACAGTGTTCCATAACACCTCTCATGAAAATGTTCCATGACCCCTGACATCTCAATGTTCCATAACCCCTGTCATCAAAATGTTCCATGACACTTTTCTTCAAATTGCTCCATGAACCTGTCATTAAAATACTCCCTGCCCTACAGAACAGAATGCACCACACACTTGTCATCACAAAGCTCCATGACCCTTGGCATCGCAATGCTTCATACCATTGTCATCACAATGCTCCATAAAAACTCTCATCACATTGTTCTATGCCCTTGACATCACAGGCTCCATGATGTTTTTCATCACAATGCTCGATGCAATTCTTATCACAATGCTCCATGCCTTTGTCATTACAATCCTCCATGACCCATGTATCACAGTGTTCCATGCCCTTGTCATCACAATGCTCCTTTCCTCCTCTCATCACAATAATCCATGAAGCATTTCAGACCAATGCTCCATGGCCTTGTCATCACAATGCTCCATTACCCCTGTCATAACAATGCTCCATGACCCCTGCCATCACAATATTCCACAGCCTTGTCATCTCAAGGCTCCATGACCCTTGTCATCACAATGTCGCAAGACCCCTGTAATCACAATGCTCCTTGCCCTTGTCATCACAAAGCTCCATGGCCACTGTCATCACAATGCTCCATTCCCCTTGTCATTACAGTGCTCCATGACGCTCGTCATCACAGTTATCCATGGTCTTCTCATCACAATGCTCCACGGTCTTGCCATCACAATGCTCCATGCCCTGGTCATCACAATGCTCCATGTCCCCTGTCATCACTATTCTCCATGTTCTTGGCATCACTATGCTCCATGACACTTCTCATCACAGTGTTACAAGCTTTGTCATCACAATTCTCTATGCACTTGTCATTGCAATGCTCCATGACCCCTGTCATAGCAAGATCAGTGTGCTTGTCATTAAAATGCTTCATGAACTTTTCATCAAAATTCTCAGTGGCCCTTGTCATCACAATGCTCCATGACCCTTGTCATCACAGTGTTCCAAGCCCTTGTTATCAAAATGATCCATTACCTTTGTCATCACAATGCTCCTTGACACTTGGCATCACAATGCTCCATTCCATTGTCATCACAATGGACCATGACATATGTAATCACAATGCTTCCTGACACCTGTATTCACAATACTCCTTGAACTTCTCGTTACAATGTTCCATTCCCTTTCATCACAATGCTCTATGACCCCTGTCATCACAATGCTCCGTGACTCCAGTCATCACAATGCTTCATGACCATTGTCATCCCAATGGTCCATGCCCTCGTCATCACAAGGCTCTGTGACCATTGTCACCACAATGCTCCATGAACATTTCATCACAATGCTCGGTGACAATTTTCATCACAATACTACATGCCTTTGTCAGCACAATACTCCATGACCCATGGCATCACAATGCGCCATGCGCTTGTCATCACGATGCTCCACATCGTTGTCATCACAATTCTCCATAAACCTTGTCATCACAATGCTCCATGCACTTCTCATCAAAATGCTCTCTCACCACTGATATCACAATGTTCCATCACTAATCATCACAATACTCCCTCACCCCTGTCATCACAATGATCCATGACCCTATTCACAACAATGCTACATGCACTTATCATCACAATGTTCCATAACCCCTG
Source organism: Mesoplodon bidens (assembly GCF_964165515.1). Lineage (NCBI taxonomy): Eukaryota > Metazoa > Chordata > Mammalia > Artiodactyla > Ziphiidae > Mesoplodon > Mesoplodon bidens. The sequence goes on from NW_027672423.1 coordinate 2,623, forward strand.
TCATCACAATGATCCATGACCCTTTTTATCACAATGCTCCATGACCCCTGATATCACAATGTTCCATAAACACTGTCATCAAAATGTTCCATGACCCTTTTCATCCAATTGCTCCATGACCCTGTCATCACAATGCTCCCTGCCCTTCTCATCACAATGCACCACGCCCTTGTCATTAAAATGCTCCATGGCCTATGTCATCACAAAGCTCCATTACCCTTGGCATCACATTGCTCCATGCCATTGTCATCACAGAGCTCCATGACGCTTGTCATCACAATGCTCGATGCCCTTCTAATCACAATGCTCCATGCCCTTGTCATTGCAGTCCTCCATGACACATGTATCACTGTGTTCCGTGCCCTTGTCATCACCGTGTTCCATGCCCACTCTCGTCACAATAATCCATGAAATTTTTCAGACCAATGCTCCATGACCTTGTCATTTTATTCCTCCATGACACATGTATCACTGTGTTCCATGCCCTTGTCATCACAATGCTCCATTACCCCTGTCATAACAATGCTCCATGATCCCTGCCATCACAATGTTCCACGGCCTTTTCATCACAAGGCTCCAAGACCCCTGTAATCACAATGCTCCATGCCCCTTTTCATCTCAATGCTCCATGAACCCTGTCATCACAATGCACCATACCCATCATCATAATGCTTCATGCTATTGTCATCACAATGAAATCAAAATTCTCCATGACCTCTATCATAACAATGCTCCAAACCCTTGTGATCACAGTGTTCCATAACACTTGTCAACACAACGCCCCATGACGCTGGTCATCACAATTATCCATGGACTTCTCATCACAATGATCCATGACCATTGTCATCACAATGCTCAATACCCTTGTCATCACAATGCTCCCTGACACTTGTCATCAGTATGCTCCTTGAACCCTGTCATGACAAGGCTCCATGCCTTTTTCATCACAATGATCCATGCCCTTTTCATCACAGTGCTCCAAGACTCCTGTAATCACAATGTTCCCTGCCCCTTTTCATCAGAATGCTCCATGAGACTTGTCATCAAAAGGCTCCATCGTCTTCACATCACAATGCTCCAGTACCTTGTCATCACAATGCTCCATGAACCCTGACATCACAATACTTCATGAACGTTTTCAGCCCAATGTTTCATGACCTTCTCCTCACAATGCTCCATGACCCCTGTCATCACTATGCTCCATGACCACTGTCATCACAACGCTCCATGAACCCTGACAACACAATGATACGGGGCTCTTGTCATCAAAATGCTCCATGACCCTTGTCATCACAATGATCCATGCCCTTGTCATCCAAATGGTCCATGACCTTCTCCTCACAATGCTCCATGACTCCTGTCATCACTATGCTCCATGACCACTGTCATCACAACGCTCCATGAACCCTGACAACAAAATGATCCGGGACTCTTGTCATCAAAATGCTCCATGACCCTTGTCATCACAATGATCCATGCCCTTGTCATCCAAATGGTCCATGACCCCTGTAATCACTATGCTCCGTGACACTTGTCATCACAGTGCTCCATGAAGCTTCTCATCACAATGCTCCTTGTCTTTGTCAGCAAAATGCTACATAATATTGTCACCACAATGCTCCATGCACTTGTCATCACAATCCTCCATGACCTTTGGGATCACATTGCTTCATGCCCGTGTCATCTCTCTCTTGCCTTTCTGGTTTTTACAGATATTCGGATGTCTATTTTGACCGGTCAGAAGTGACAATTCTTTGTAGTGTGGATTTGCATTGTGCGCTTCCTTGATTGGCCAAAAAGGGCATATGCGTTTTCTACTGAATATACTCAGGAGAAAAGGCATACGCCCTTTTTGGCCAAGTGCATCACTGTCCAAGTTGTGATGCTTTTCCTGTGCTTTAAAGGCGATTCCAATTTACCTATATATTTTGTGCAATTCTGCCTCATTTTCAAGTCCCCTTCATTGCCTTCCCTCAACAGATTTTTGGAAGTGAATAGTCCTTTATAACTATGCAGGTTTGTGAATTGCTGTTCCCCTGACCTCCAATTTTCAAATCCCATTTTGTGAGCTGGCCGCAAATCCACAATTTTGCTTCAGGACCTATACCACAGGGGTGGTTATATTGGTTCCCTCCGGGTGGCTGAGGCTTTGGTTAATTATTATTCCTGACGAGAAATTAGAGTGACATGTGACCGTCCAAATGTCTACATCTACTCTCTGATTGGTTCTCCCTCTTCCCTTTCATCTTCTGCACAATTAGCAAACTGTGCAAACCAGGAGGTTATAAGGGCTGACTCTCCTAAGTTGGGAGATTGATAGTAAAGCAGTTGGAATGCCAAACTGGAACACAAGGAGAGGAATAATTAGGAGAGTTTTAGAAACCTTTTGCCATCACAGGGTGTCCATTGTCTAGGTATCACATACGTGTTATAACTGTAATGATATTCCCTTCTACCTGGAGATTTGGGGTCTATGGAATGGTTGTATGCATTACTACTTTAAGTGTCTGCATTTTCTCTCCCAATCTCACCAGTTCTCTCAGTCCCAAGTGTCCAGCCTTATGTCTAATCCAGCTGTCTTTGCAGATATGGTCATTCCGGGTTTCATCAGAACCCCTGAAGGAATTGTGTAAGAATTACGCTATTTTTTGGTTTTGTTTTTCAAATTCATTTTTATATTGGAGTTGAGTTGATTTTCCCTGACGTGTTTATGCCAGTCTAGATACAATGGATTACCTTATGGAGGCATATCAATACATAGGTTTTAAGAATCTTACTAGTCAGATATATTCCTCTGCGGGGAATAGGGGTGTTGAGTCCTTTCACTGAGGAAGGTTTAGGTCTTGTCTATTCCATAGTGGGTTTTTTGAATGGTACCTATGCTTATATCAAACTAGGGTTTTATGAATCACCCCACCTCTTCTTCCCACTTAAGCAGGCATAAGAGAGTTTTCTAAATGTGAGACTCTGTTATTTTTCCTAACTCAGTTCAAGTGTAGCCATGTTTACAGGATCTTCATAAGTGCTATCTAATGATAAGTTTCTTTTTCTGTGTGACTTATTTCACTTAGAATCATCGTACCTGAATCCACTCATTTTGCTGCTACTGGTCTTATGACATTCAGTTCACGACTGAGGGATATTCCATCGTAAGTAAGTACCACAATTTTTTGAACCATTTTTATATTACCAGGGATATTTAAGGTGTACCCAAGTTGAGGTTCTTGGAAGCAGTGCAGGCCTAAATTTCGGGGTGGCTCAGTCTTATTGATTTTCAGTTTTCCCAAGGTATATTCCCTATACTGGAAGTGCACTTGGGTCTGTAGCTCTGTTGTATACTTGTTTTAGGGAACACAATGCACTCCTCCAGAGAGGCAGTTGGCAATATACATCCCGCCCATCAGCATAACAAGGCTCCCTGTTCCTCAGGGCCTGTCTTGCCATTCAGCTTTTTACACATTTTGTGGATGTCCCTTTGGACCGGTGGGAAGTGATACTTCTTTGTAGTGCAGATTTGCATTGCCGGCTTGCTTGCTTGGCCAAAAAGGGCGTATGTGTTTTCTCCAGAATATATTCAGGTGATAACGCATACACGCTTTTTGGCCAAGTGCATCATTGTCGAAGTTGTGTCCCTCTTCCTGTGCTTTAAAAGTGATACCAACTTACCGCTTGAAATCTGTTTCCTGCTATTCTGCCTCGCTTTCAGGTCTGCCTCGTTGCCTTCCCTCAATAGATTTTTGTACGATAGTTGTCCATTATTACTCTGCCAGTTTGTGAATTGTTGTGCTCCTGAGCTCCATTTTTCAACTCGTTTTTTGTGAGCTGAACGCAAGTCCAAAATTTTGTTTCAGTACCGATACTGGTTCCCGGTGGGTGGCTGAGAATTTGGTTAATTCTTCTTCCTGCCGGGAAATTAGATTGACATGTGCCCGTCCTAATGCCTAATAGCTACTCTGTCATTGGTTCTCCCTCTTCCCTTTCATCCTCTGCCAAATTGGAAACTTGTGTGAACCAGGAGGTTAAAGGTGCTGTTTCTCCAAGTTGGTAGATTGACAGTATAGCAATTGGAAAGTCAAACCAGAGCACCAGGAGAGGGACTGTTCGTTGAGTTTTAGAAAACTTTTGTATTCACAGTGTGTCCATTCTCTAAGTTTCCCATATATATTATAGCTGTAGTAATATTCCCTTCAACCTGGAGAGTTGGGACCCATGGAATGGGGGCCATGCATTATTGCTTTAAAGGGTCTGCATTTGCTCACCCAATCTCACCAATCCTCTCAGTCCCAAGAGTCCAGCCTTATGCCACATCCAGCTGTCAATGTAGATAGGGCCATTCCAGGTTTCGTCAGAGATCCTCAAGGAATTGCAAAGAATTTCTCTGTTTTTTTGTTTTGTTTTTGAAATTCCTTTTTATGGTGGGTTTGAGCTGATTCTGGCTGCCATGTTTATGCCAGTCTAGACACACTTAAATCCCTTACCCAGACATATCAGTACATAGGTTTTAAGATCCTTACTAGTCAGATATATTTCTCTGTGGGAAATATGGGGTTTTGAGTCCCTTTCACTGAGGAAGGTGTAGGTCTTGTCTATTCCATAGTTGCTTTTTGGAATGGTATCAGTGCTTATATCAAACTCTGGTTTTATGCATCACCCCACATCTCCTTCCCCCTTAAGCACGCATAAGTGTATTTTCTAAATGTGAGACTCTCTTCTCTTTCCTAACTCAGTTGATGTGTAGCCATGTTTACAGGATCTTCATAAGTGATATCTTATGATAAGTTTCTTTTTCTGTGTGACTTATTTCACTTAGAATCATCGTACCTGAATCCACTCATTTTGCTGCTACTGGTCTTATGACATTCAGTTCACGACTGAGGGATATTCCATCGTAAGTAAGTACCACAATTTTTTGAACCATTTTTATATTACCAGGGATATTTAAGGTGTACCCAAGTTGAGGTTCTTGGAAGCAGTGCAGGCCTAAATTTCGGGGTGGCTCAGTCTTATTGATTTTCAGTTTTCCCAAGGTATATTCCCTATACTGGAAGTGCACTTGGGTCTGTAGCTCTGTTGTATACTTGTTTTAGGGAACACAATGCACTCCTCCAGAGAGGCAGTTGGCAATATACATCCCGCCCATCAGCATAACAAGGCTCCCTGTTCCTCAGGGCCTGTCTTGCCATTCAGCTTTTTACACATTTTGTGGATGTCCCTTTGGACCGGTGGGAAGTGATACTTCTTTGTAGTGCAGATTTGCATTGCCGGCTTGCTTGCTTGGCCAAAAAGGGCGTATGTGTTTTCTCCAGAATATATTCAGGTGATAACGCATACACGCTTTTTGGCCAAGTGCATCATTGTCGAAGTTGTGTCCCTCTTCCTGTGCTTTAAAAGTGATACCAACTTACCGCTTGAAATCTGTTTCCTGCTATTCTGCCTCGCTTTCAGGTCTGCCTCGTTGCCTTCCCTCAATAGATTTTTGAACGATAGTTGTCCATTATTACTCTGCCAGTTTGTGAATTGCTGTGCTCCTGAGCTCCATTTTTCAACTCGTTTTTTGTGAGCTGAACGCAAGTCCAAAATTTTGTTTCAGTACCGATACTGGTTCCCGGTGGGTGGCTGAGAATTTGGTTAATTCTTCTTCCTGCCGGGAAATTAGAGTGACATGTGCCCGTCCAAATGCCTAATAGCTACTCTGTCATTGGTTCTCCCTCTTCCCTTTCATCCTCTGCCAAATTGGAAACTTGTGTGAACCAGGAGGTTAAAGGTGCTGTTTCTCCAAGTTGGTAGATTGACAGTATAGCAATTGGAAAGTCAAAACGGAGCACCAGGAGAGGGACTGTTCGTTGAGTTTTAGAAAACTTTTGTATTCACAGTGTGTCCATTCTCTAAGTTTCCCATATATATTATAGCTGTAGTAATATTCCCTTCAACCTGGAGAGTTGGGACCCATGGAATGGGGGCCATGCATTATTGCTTTAAAGGGTCTGCATTTGCTCACCCAATCTCACCAATCCTCTCAGTCCCAAGAGTCCAGCCTTATGCCACATCCAGCTGTCAATGTAGATAGGGCCATTCCAGGTTTCGTCAGAGATCCTGAAGGAACTGCAAAGAATTTCTCTGTTTTTTTGTTTTGTTTTTGAAATTCCTTTTTATGGTGGGTTTGAGCTGATTCTGGCTGCCATGTTTATGCCAGTCTAGACACACTTAAATCCCTTACCCAGACATATCAGTACATAGGTTTTAAGATCCTTACTAGTCAGATATATTTCTCTGTGGGAAATATGGGGTTTTGAGTCCCTTTCACTGAGGAAGGTGTAGGTCTTGTCTATTCCATAGTTGCTTTTTGGAATGGTATCCGTGCTTATATCAAACTCTGGTTTTATGCATCACCCCACATCTCCTTCCCCCTTAAGCATGCATAAGTGTGTTTTCTAAATGTGAGACTCTCTTCTCTTTCCTAACTCAGTTGATGTGTAGCCATGTTTACAGGATCTTCATAAGTGATATCTTATGATAAGTTTCTTTTTCTGTGTGACTTATTTCACTTAGAATCATCGTACCTGAATCCATTCATTTTGCTGCTACTAGTCTTTTGACATTGATTTCATGGCTGAGGGATATTCCATCGTATGTAAGTACCACAATTTTTTTAACCATTTTTATATTTCCTGGGATATTTAAGGTGTACCCAAGTTTAGGTTCTTGTAAGTAGTGGAGCCCTAAATTTGGTGGTGACCCTGTCTTATTGATTTTCAGTTTTCCCAAGGTATATTCCCTAGACTGGAAGTGCCTTTCGCTCTGTAGCTCTGTTGTTTACTTGTTTTAGGGAACACAGTGCACTCCTCCAGTGAGGCAGTTGGCAATTTACATCCCATCCATCAGCATAAAAAGGCTCCCTGTTCCCCAGGGCCTGTCTTGCCTTTCTGGTTTTTACACATTTTTTGGATGTCCCTTTTGGCCGCTGGGAAGTGATACTTCTTTGTAGTGCAGATTTGCATTGCCCCCTTGCTTGCTTGACCAAAAAGGACGTATGCGTTTTCTCCTGAATATATTCAGGAGAAAACGCATACGTTCTTTTTGGCCAAGAGCATCATTGTCGAAGATTTGCCCCTCTCCTGTGCTTTACAGGCGATTCCTACATACCTCTTGATATCTGTTTCCTGCTATTCTGCCTCGCTTTCAACTCCGCCTCGTAGCCTTCCCTCAACAGATTTTTGGACGAGAGTTGTCCTTTACTACTCTGCCAGTTGGTGAATTGCTGTGCCCCTGAGCACCATTATTCAACTCGTTATTTGTGAGCTGAATGTAAGTCCAAATTTTGGATCAGGACCTACACTGTTGTCCGGTGGGTGGCTGAGACTTTGGTTAATTCTTCTTCCGGCCGGGAAATTAGAGTGACATATGCCCGTCCAAATGCCTCATGGCTAATCTCTCATTGGTTCTCCCTCTTCCCTTTCATCTTCTGCCAGTTTGGCAACCTGTGAGAACCAGGAGGTTAAACGGTCTGTCTCTCCAAGTTGGGAGATTGATAGTAAACAGTTGGAAAGTCAAACCGGAGCACCAGGACAGGGACTATTCGTTGAGTTTTAGAAACCATTCGTATTCAGATTGTGTCCATTCGCTAGGTTTCCCGTACATGTTATAGCTGTTGTAATATTCCCTTCAACCTGCAGAGTGGGATTCATGGAATGGGTGCCATGCATTATTGCTTTAAAGGGTCTGCATTTGCTCAGCCAATCTCACCAATCCTCTCAGTCCCAAGTGTCCAGCCTTATGCCACATCCAGCTGTTATTGTAGATAGCGTCATTCCAGGTTTCATCAGAGTCCCTGAAGAAATTTAAAGAATTTCCATGTTTTTTTGTTTTGTTTTTGAATTTCCTTTTTATAGTGGTTTTGAGCTGATTCTCACTGCCATGTTTATGCCAATCTAGACACACATGATTCCCTTATGGAGACATATAAATACATAGGTTTTAAGATTCTTACTAGTAAGATATATTACTCTGCGGTGAATATGGGGTGTTGAGTCCCTTTCACTGAGGAAGGTGTAGGTCTTGTCTATTCCGTATTTGTTTTTTCGAATGGTACCTGTACTAATATCAAACTATGGTTTTATGCATCACCCCACCTCTCCTTGCCCCTTAAGCAGGCACAAGTGTGTTTCCTAATTGTGAGACTCTCTTCTCTTTCCTAGCTCAGTTAATGTGTAGCCATGTTTACAGGATCTTCATATGTGATACCTTATGATAAGTTTCTTTTTCTGTGTGACTTATTTCACTTAGTATTATCGTACCTGAATCCACTCATTTTGCTGCTACTGGCCTTATGACATTGATTTCATGGCTGAGGGATATTCCATCATACGTAAGTACCACAATTTCTTGAACCATCTTTTTTCTTTCCTGGGATATTTAATGTGTACCTAAGTTGAGGTTGTTGTATGCAGTGCAGCCCTGAATTTTGGTGTGGATCTGTCTTATTGATTTTCAGTTTTCCCAAGGTCTATTCCCTAGACTGGATGTGCCCTTGGCTCTGTAGCTCTGTTGTTTACTTGTTTTGGGGAACACAATGCACTCCTCCAGAGAGGCATGTGGCAATTTACATCCGCCCATCAGCATAACAATGCTCCCTGTTCTCCAGGGCCTGTCTTGTCTTTCTGGTTTTTACACATTTTTTGGATGTCCCTTTTGACTGGTGGGAAGTGATACTTCTTTGTAGTGCAGATTTGCATTGCCTGCTTGCTTGCTTGGCCGGAAAGGGCATATGGGTTTTCTCCTGAATATATTCACGTGAAAACCCATACCATCTTTATGGCCATTTCCTTAATTTTCGATGTTGTGATGCTTTTCCTGTGTTTAAATGTGATTCCAATGTACCTCTTGAAATATATTTCATGCCATTCTGCCTCATTTTCAATTCCTCCTCGTGGCTTTCCCTCAACAGATTTTCGGAAGAGAGTAGTCCTTTATAACTCTGCAGGTTAGTGAATTGCTGTGGCCCTGAGCTCCATTACTCAACTCGCGTTTATGTGAGCTGACCGCAAATCCACAATTTTGCTTCAGTTCCTATACTTGTTCTGGGGGGGGCACGCTGAGGCTTTGGTTAATTCCTCTTCGTGACGGGAAATTAGAGTGACATGTGGCCGTTCAAATGCCTACAACTACTCTCTCATTGGTTCTCTCTCTTCCCTTATATCCTTTGCACAATTTGCCCACTGTGCGAATCAGGAGGTTATAGGGGCTGTCTCTCCAAGTTGGGAGATTGATAGTAAAGCAGTTGCAATGTCAAACTGGAGCACAAGGAGAGAAAAAAATTAGTAGAGTTTTAGAAACCTTTCAACATCAGAGTGTTTCCATTCTATACTTTCCCATACATGTTATAACTGTAGTGATATTCCTTTCGACATGGAGAGTTAGGAACCATGGAATGGGTGGCAGGCATTATTGCTTTAAAGTGTCTGCATTTTTTCACCCAATCTCACCAATCCTCTCAGTCCCAAGTGACCAGCCTTATGCCACATCCAGCTGTCATTGTAGATAGGGTCATTCCAGGTTTCATCAGAATCCCTGAACGAATTGTGTAAGAATTTTACTGTTTTTATGTTATGTTTTGAAATTCATTCTTATAGTGGGTTTGAGCTGATTCTCACTGCCATGTTTATGTCGTTCTAGACAAACTTGGTTCCCTTACAGAGCCATATCAATACATAGGTTTTAAAATTCTTACTAGTCAGACATATTTCTCTGCGGGGAATACTGATGTTGAGTTCCATTCACTGAGGAAGGAGTAGGGCTTGTCTCTTCTGTTTTTGGATTATGGAACGGTTCCTGTTCTAATATCAGATTTTAGTTTTGTGCATCTCCCCACCTCTCTTTCCCCTTAAGCAAGCATAAGAGTGTTTTCTAAATCTGAGAATCTGTTCTTTTCCCTAATTCTGTTCATATGTAGCCATGTTTACATTCCCTTCATATGTGATATCTTTTGTCAGAATGCACCATGGCCCTTGTCATAATAATGCTCCATGACCCCTGTCATCACAATGCTCCATGCCCTGGTTATCACAATGCTCCATGTCCCTTGTCATCACAATGCTCCACGTCCTTGTCATCACAATGCTACATAACAATTCTCATCACAATGTTACATGCTCTTGTCATCACAATTCTCCATGCCCTTGTCATTGCAATGCTCCATGCATTTGTCATCACAATGCTCCATGCCCTTGTCATCATAATGCTCCTTTAATTTGTCACAAAAATCCTCCATGACACTTGGCATCACATTGCTCCATGATATTGTCATCAAACTGGAACATGACATATTTCATCACAATGTTCCCTGACATCTTTCTTCACAATAATCCATGACCTTGTCATCACAGTGCTCCATGTCCTTGTTGTCACAATGTGCCATGCCCACGCTTATCACAATAATCCATGAAACTTGTCAGAACAATGTTCCATGCCACTTTTCATCCCAATGCTCCATGAAAGCTGTCATCACAATGCACCACGCCCATCATCATAATGCTTCATGCTATTGTCATCACAAAGAAATCAAAATGCTCCATGAGCTCTGTCATCACAATGCTCCAAACACTTGTGATCCCAATGTTCCATAACACTTGTCATCACAATGCCCCATGACGCTGGTCATCAAAATTATCCGTGGGCTTCTCATCACAATGCACCATGATTTTTGTTATCACAATGTTCAATACACTTGTCGTCACAATGCTACAAGACCAATGTGATCACAATGCTCCTTGCACTTGTCATCACAAAGCTCCATGAGGTATGTCATCAGAATGCTGCATGGCCTTCTCATCATAATGTTCCATGCCCTTGTCATCACAATTCTCCAAGACCCCTGTGATCACAATGTTCCCTGCACCTTTTCATCAGAATGCTCAATGAGACTAGTCATCACAAGGTTCCATGGTCTTCACATCACAGTGCTCCAGGACGTTGCCATCACAGTGCCCCATTCCCTTGTCATCACAATGCTCCATGACACCTGTCATCACAATACTCCATGAACATTTTCAGCCCAATGATCCATGAACCTCCTCATCACAATGATGCATGCCCTTGTCATCCCAATGCTCCATGACACCTGTATTCACAATGCTCCGTGATGCTTGTCATCACATTGCTCCATGATACCTGTCATCAAAATACTCAATGCCTTTGTCTGCAAAATGCTACATAACCTTATGATTACAATGCTCTATGCACTTGTCATCACAATATTCCATTACCATTGCCATCACAATCCTCCATGAACCTTGGGATCACATTGCTTCATGCCCTTGTCATCACAATGCTCCATGCTCCTTGAAATCAAAATGAACCAAGACCTCTGTCATCACAATGCTCCAAACACTTGTGATCAAAATGTTCCGTAACACTTGTCATCACAATGCTCCATGATGCGTGTCATCACAATACTCCATGCCCTATTCATCACAATGAGCCATGACCATTGTCATCACAATTCTCAATACACTTGTCATCACAATGCTCCCTGACACTAGTCATCAGAATGCTCCTTGAACCCTGTCACGAAAAGGCTACATGCCTTTTTCATCACAATGCCCCATGCAGTTTTCATCACAATGCTCCATGCCATTGTCATCAAAATACTCCATAAGCTTGTCATCAGAATGCTCCATGACCCTTGTCATCACAATTGTCCATGCACTTATCAGCCCAATGCTCCTTGACCCTTGTCATCACAATGCACCATTCACTTTGTCATCAGAATCCTCCATGACACTTGGCATCACAATGCTCCATGCCATTGTCATCACAATGGACCATTACATATGTCATCACAATGCTCCCTGACACCGGAGTTCACAATACTGCATGAACTCGGCATCAAAATGCTCCATGACCTAGTCATCCCAATGCACCATTCCAACTGTCATCACAATAATCCATGAAACTTATTAGACAAATGCTCCATGCCCTTGTCATCACAATGCTCCATGCCCATGTTATCACAATGCTCCATGAACCCTGTCATCACAATGCTCCGTGACTCAATTCATCACAATGCTTCATGACCTTTGTCATCACAATTGTCCATGCCCTCATCATCAACAGTCTCTGTGACCTTTTTAACCACAATGCTCCATGAACTTTTCATCACAATGCTCTTTGATCCTTGTCATCAAAATGCTCCATGCCTTTCTCAGCACAATGCTCCATGACACATGCCATCACAATGTGCCATGCGCTTGTCATCACACTGCTCCACAATCTTGTCAACACAATTCTCCATAAACCTTGTCATCACAATGCTCCATGCACATCTCATCCAAATGCTCTCTCACCAATTATATCACAATTTTACATCACTATTCGTCACAATACTACCTCAACCATGTCATCACAATGTTCTATGGCACCTGTCATCACAATGCTACATGCACTTTTCATCACAATGTTCGATGAACCCTGACATCACAATGTTCCATAACACCTGTCATCAAAATGCTCCATGACCCTTTTCATCAAAATGCTCCATGACCCCTGACAACACAATGTTCCATAACACCTGTCATTAAAATGTTCCATGACACTTTTCATCAAATAGCTCCATGACCCTGTCATCACAATGTCCCCTGCCCTTCTCAACACAAGGCACAATGCCCTTGACATCAAAATGCTCCATGACCCCTGTCATCACAATGTTCCATGGCCTTGTCATCACAGGGCTCCATGACCCTTCTCATCACAATGCTCCCAGACCCCTGTAATCACACTGCTCCATGCCCATTTTCATCTCAAAGATCCATAAACCCTGTCATCACAATGCACCATGCCCATCATCATACTACTTCATGCTATTGTCATCACAATGAAATCAAAATGCTCCATGACTTCTGTCATAACAATGCTCCAAACCCATGTGATCACAATATTCCATGACACTTGTCATCACAATGCCCAATGACGCTCGTCATCACAGTTATCCACTGTCTTCTCATCACAATGCTCCATGACCTTTGTCATCAAAATGCTCAAAACACTTGCCATCAAAATGTTCCCTGACACTTGTTGTCTGTATGCTCCTTGAACCCTTCCATGACAAGGCTCCATGCGTTTTTCATCGCAATGATCCATGCCCATTTCATCACAATGCTCCAAGACCCCTATAATCACAATGCTCCATGTCCTTGTCATCACAAAGCTCAATTACGCATGTCATCAGAATGCTCCTTTGTCTTCTCCTCACAATGATCCATGCCCTTGTCATCACAATGTTTCAAGACCCCTGTAATCACAATGGTCCTTGCCCCTTTTCATCAGTATGCTCCATGAGAATTGTCATCACAAGGCTCCATGTTTTTCTCATCACAATGCTCCAGGACCTTGTCAACACAATGCTTCACGACCTTGTCATCACAATGCTCCATGTCCTTGTCACCACAATGCACCATGTCCACTGTCATCACAATAATCTATGAAACTGGTCAGACCAATGTTCCATGCCCCTGTCATCACAATTCTCCATGCCCTTGTCATCACAATGCTCCATGAGTTGTCATCACAATGCTCCATGACCCATGACCAATGTATCACAGTGTTCCGTGACCTTGTCATCACAATGCTCCATGCCCACACTCATCACAATAATCCATGAAATATTTCAGACCAATGCTACATGCCCTTCTGATCAAAATGCTCCATTACCCCTGTCATAACAATGCTCCATGACCCCTGCCATCAAAATGTTCCATGGCCTTGTCATCGCAAGGCTACATGACACTTGTCATCACAATGCTCAAGCCCCTGTAATCACAATGCTCCACGGCCTTTTCATCACGAGGCTCCATGACACTTGTCATCACAATGCTCAAGACCCCTGTAATCACAATGCTCCATGCCCTTGTCATCACAAAGCTCCATGACGCATGTCATCATAATGTACCATGGCCTTCACATAACAATGCTCCATGCTCTTTTCATCACAATGCTCCAAGACCCCTGTAATCACAATGCTCCATGTCCCTTTTCATCTCAATGCTGAATGAACCCTGTCATCACAATGCACCATACCCATCCTCATAGTGCTTCAGCCTGTTGTCATCACAATGAAATCAAAATTCTCCATGACCTCTGTCATCATAATGCTCCGAAACCTTTTGATCACAATGTTCCATAACACTTATCATCACAACACCCCATGACTCTCATCATCACAATTATCCATGGTCTTCTCATCACAATGCTCCAAGACCTTTGTCATCACAATTCTCAATACACTTGTCATCACAATGCTCCCTGACACTTGTCATCAGTATGCTCCTTGAACCCTGTCATGACAAGGCTCCATGCCTTTTTCATCACAATGATCCATGCCCTTTTCATCACAATGCTCCAAGAACCCTTTAATCACAATGCTCCATGCGCTTGTCATCACAAATCTCCATGACACATGTCATCAGATTGCTCCATGATCTTCTCATCACCATGATCCATGCCCTTGTTATCACAATGCTCAAAGACCCCTGTAATCACAATGCTCCATGCCCCTTTTCAACAGAATGCTCCATGAGACTTCTCATCAAAAGTCTTTTGGTCTTCTCATCACAATGCTCCAGGACCTTGTCATCACCATGCTCCATTCCCTTGTCATCACAATTCTGCATGACCGCTGTCACCACAATACTCCAGGAACATTTTCAGACAAATGCTCCATGACCTTATCATCACAATGCTCCATGACCAATATCATCACAATTCTCCATGACCACTGTCATCACAACACTCCATGACACCTGACAAAACAATGATCCGGGACTCTTGACATCACAATGCTCCATTGCCTAGTCATCACAGTGTTCCATGACCTTTGTCATCACAATACTCCATGAACATTTTCAGCCCAATGCTCCATGACGCTTGTCATCACAATGATCCATGCCCTTGTCATCCCAATGCTCCATGACCCCTGTATGAACAATGCTCTGTGACGCTTGTCATCACAGTGCTCCATGACAACTTTCATCAAACTGCTCCATGCCTTTGTCATCAAAATGCTACATGACCCTCTCATAACAATGTTCTATGTGCTTGTCATCACAATACTCCATTACTATTGTCATCACAATCCTCCATGAACCTTGGGATCACATTGCTTCATGCCCTTGTCATCACAATGCTCCATGCTCCTTGAAATCATAATGATCCATGACCTCTGTCATAACAATGCTCCAAACCCTTGTGATCACAGTATTCCATAACACTTCTCATCACAATGCACCATGACGCTCGTCATCACAATTATCCATGGTCTTCTCATCACAATGCTCCATGACCTTTGTCATCACAATGCTCAATACACTTATCATCAAAATGTTCCCTGACACTTGTTGTCTGTATGCTCCTTGAATCCTGTCATGACCAGGTTCCATGCCTTTATCATGACAATGATCCATGCCCTTTTCATCACAATGCTCCAAGACCTATGTAATCACAATGCTCCATGCCCTTGTCATCACAAAGCTCAATGATGCATGCCATCAGAATGCACCTTGGTCTTCTCCTCACAATGTTCCATGCCCTTGTCATCACAATGTTCAAAGACCCCTGTATTCACAATGCTCCATGCCCCTTTTCATCAGTATGCTCCATGAGACTTGTCATCACAAGGCTCCATGATTTCCTCATCACAATGCTCCAGGACCTTGTCATCACAATTCTTCACGACCATGTCATGAAAATTTTCAATGGCCCTTGTCATCATAATGCTCCAAGCCGCAGTCATCACAATGCTCCATTATATTTGTCATCACAATCCTCCATTACATTTGGAATCACAATTATCAATGCCATTGTCATCGCAATGGACCATGACATATGTCATCACAATGCTCCCTGACACCTGTCTTCACAATACTCCATGACCTTCTCATCACAATGCTGCATGCCCTTGTAATCACAATGCACCATGCACACTGTCATCACAGTAATCTATGAAACTTGTCAGACCAATGCTCCATGAACCCTGTCATCACAATGCTCCGTGACACCAATCATCACAATTCTTCATAACGTTTGTCATCACAATGGTCCATGCCCGCATCATCACAAGGCTCTGTGACCATTGTAATCACAATGCTCCATGAACTTTTCATCACAATTCTCTGTGACCCTTGTCATCAAAATGCTCCATGTCTTTGTCAGAACAATGCTCCATGACCATTGTCATCACAATGTGTCACGCGCATTTCATCACAACGGTCCACAATCTTGTCATTGCAGTGCTCCATAAACATTGTAATCACAATTGTCCATGCACTTCTCATCAAAATGCTCTCTTAACAGAGATATCACAATGTTCCATCACTAGTCATCACAATACTCCCTCACCCCTGTAATCACAATATTCCATGACCCTGTCATCACAATGCTACATCCCCTTATCATCACAATGTTCCATGACCCCTGACATCACTCTATTCCATAACCCCTGTCATCAGAAAACTCCATGAACCTTTTCATCCCAAAGCTTCATGACCACTGACGTCACAATGTTCTATAAGCCCTGCCATCAAAAGGTGCCATTACAGTTTTTATCAAATTGCTGCATGACTCGGTCATCAAAATACTCCCTGCCCTTCTCATCACAATGCACCATGCCCTTGTCATCAAAATGCTCCATGAGTTGTCATCACAAAGCTCCATGACCCTTGGCATCACAATGCTCCATGTCATTGTCATCACAGTGCTCCATGAACCCTCTCATCACATTGCTCCATGCACTTGTCATCACAAAGCTCCATGACACTTGTCATCACAATGGTCGATGCCCTTCTCATCACAATGCTCCATGCCCTTTTCATTACAATCCTGAATGACCCATGTATCATAGTGTTCCGTACC
Source organism: Mesoplodon bidens (assembly GCF_964165515.1). Classification (NCBI taxonomy): domain Eukaryota; kingdom Metazoa; phylum Chordata; class Mammalia; order Artiodactyla; family Ziphiidae; genus Mesoplodon; species Mesoplodon bidens. The sequence goes on from NW_027672423.1 coordinate 19,522, forward strand.
CTTGTCATCACAATGCTCCATGCCCACTCTCATCACAATAATCCATGAAACATTTCAGACCAATGTTCCATGCCCTCCTCATCACAATGCTCCATTACCTCTGTCATAACATTGCACCATGACCCCTGCCATCACAATGTTCCACGTCCTAGTCATCACAATGTTCCATGACACTTGTCATCACAGTGCTGAAGACCCCTGTAATCACAATGCTCCATGCCCTTGTCATCACAAAGCTCCATGACGCATGTCATCAGAATGTTCCATGGCTTTCTCATCACAATGCTCCATGCCCTTGTCATCAGAATGCTCCAAGACCCCTGTAAACACAATGCTCCATGACCGTTTTCATCTCAATTCTCCATGAACCCTGTCATCACAATGCACCATGCCCATCATCATAATGCTTCATGCGATTGTCATCACAATGAAATCAAAATGCTCCATCACCTCTGTCATAACAATGCTCCAAACCCTTGTGATCACAATATTCCATAACTCTTGCCATGACAATGCCCCATGACGCTCGTCATCACCGTTATCCATGGACTTCTCATCATAATGCTCAATGAACTTTGTCATCATTATGCTCAATGCATTTGTCATCAAAATGTTCCCTGACACTTGCTGTCTGTATGCTCCTTGAAACCTGTCATGACAAGTCTCCATTCATTTTTCATCACAATGATCCATGCCCTTTTCATCACAATGCTCCAAGACCCCTGTAATCACAATGCTCCATGCCCTTGTCATCACAAAGCTCAATGACGCATGTCATCAGAATGCTCCTTGGCCTTCTCCTCACAATGATCCATGCCCTTGTCCTCACAATGTGCCAAGACCCCTGTAATCACAATGCTCCTTGCCCCTTTTCATCACTATGCTCCATGAGACTTGTCAGCACAAGGCTCCATGATTTTCTCATCACAATGTTCCAGGACCATGTCATCACAATACTTCACGACATTCTCATGAAAATTCTCAATGGCCCTTGTCATCATAATCCTCCAAGCCCTAGTCATCACAATGCTCCATTATATTTATCATCAAAATCCTCCATTAAATTTGGCATCACAATACTCACTGCCATGGTCATCGCAATGGACCATGACATATGTCATCACAATGCTCCCTGACACCTGTCTTCTCCATACTCCATGACCTTCTCTTTACAATTATCCATGCCCTTGTCATGACAATGCTCCATGACTTGTCATCACACAGCTCCATGACCCATGACCCATGTAACTCACTGTTCTGTGCCCTCATCATCACAATGTTCCATGCCCACTCTCATCACAATAATTCATAAAATATTTCAGAGCAATGCTCCATGACCTTCTCATCAAAATGCTCCATTACCCCTGTCATAACAATGCTCCATGACCCCTGCCATCACAATGTTACACGGCCTTGTCATCACAAGGCTCCATGACACTTGTCATCTCAATGATCAAGACACCAGTAATCTCAATGCTCCATGCCCTTGTCATCACAAACCTCAATGACGCATGTCATCAGAATGTTCCATAGCCTTCACATCACAATGCTCAATGCCCTTGTCATCACAATGCTCCAAGACCCCTGTAATCACAATACTCCTTGCCCGTTTTCATCTCAATGCTCCATGAACACTGTCATCACAATGTATCATGCCCAATATCATAATGCTTCATGCTATTGTCATCACAATGAAATCAAAATGCTCCATGACCTCTGTCATCGTAATGCTCCGAACCCTTGTGATCACAATGTTATATAACACTTATCATCACAACACACCATGATGCTCATCATCACCATTATCCATGGTTTTCTCATCACAATGCTCCATGACATTTGTCATCACAATGCTCAATACACTTGTCATCACAATGCTCCCTGACACTACTCGTCAGTATGCTCCTTGAACCCTGTCATGACTAGGCTCCATGCCTTTTTCATCACAATGATCCATGCTCTTTTCATCACAATGCTCCAAGACCGCTGTAATCGCAATGCTCCATGCCCTTGTCATCACAAAGCTGCATGACGCATGTCATCAGAATGCTCCATGGACTTCTCATCACCATGATCCATGTCCTTGTAATCACAATGCTCCAAAACCGCTGTAATCACAATGCTCCATGCCCCTTTTCAACCAAATGCTCCATGAGATTTCTCATCAAAAGTCTCCATGGTCTTCTCATCACAATGCTCCAGGACCTTGTCATCACCATGCTTCATTCCCTTGTCATCGCAATGCTCCATGACCACTGTCATCACAATACTCCATGAATATTTGCAGCCAAATGCTCCATGACCTTAACATCACAATGCTCCATGACCAATATCATCAATATTCTCCATGACCTCAGTCATCACAACAGTCCATGACACATGACAACACAATGATCAGGGACTCTTGTCGTCCCAAAGCTCCATTCCCTTGACATCACAATGCTCCATGAGCTCTGTCTTCACAATACTCCATGAACATATTCAGCCCAATGCTCCATGACCCCTGCCATCACAGTGTTCAACGGCCTTGTCATCAGAAGGTTACATGACACTTGTCATCACAATGCTTAAGACACCTGTAATTGCAATGCTCCATGCCCTTGTCATCCCCATGCTCCATGACCCCTGTATTCACAATGCTCCAAGACGCTTGTCATCACAGTGCTCCGTGACACCTGTCATCACAAGGTTCCATGCCTTTGTCAGTAAAATGCTATATGACCTTCTAATTATAATGCTCTATGTTCTTGTCATCAAAATACTCCATTACAATTGTCATCACAACGCTCCATGATGCCTGTCATCACAATACACCATGCCCTTTTCATCACAATGCTCCATGACCTTTGTCATCACAATTCTCAATACACTTGTCATCACAATGCTCCCTGACACTTGTCGTCAGAATGCTCCTTGAACCCTGTCACAAAAAGACTCCATGCCTTTTTCATCACAATGCCCCATTCCGTTTTCATCACAATGCTCCATGCCATTGTCATCAAAATACTCCACAAGCTTTTCATCAGAATGTCCCTGACCCTTGTCATCACAAATCTCCATGCACATGTCAGCACAATGCCCTCTGACCCTTGTCATCACAATGCTCAAAGAAATTGTCATGACAATGCTACATTACATTTGCCATCAGAATTCTCCATGACACTTGGCATCACAATGCTCCATGCCACTGTCATCACAATGGGCCATTACATATGTCATCACAATCCTCCCTGACAACTCTCTTCACAATACTGCATGACCTGTTCATCACAATGCTCCATGCCCTTGTCATCACAATGCGTCATTCATACTGTCATCGCAATAATCCATGAAACTTATTAGACAGTGTTCCATGCCCTTATCATCACAATGCCCCATGCCCTTGTTATCACAATGCTCCATGACCCCTGTCATCACAATGCTCCGTGACTCCAGTCATCACAATGCTTCATGACATTTTTCGTCACAAAGTTCCATGACCCTTGTCATCACAATGGTCCATATCATTGACATCAAAATGCTCCATGAACACTTTCATCACATTGCTCCATGCCCTAGTCATCACAAAGATCCATGACACATGTCATCAGAATGCTCCATGGACTTCTCATCACAGTGCTCCATTACACCTGTCATAAGAATGCTCCATGACCCTTGTCATCACGATGTTCCATGGCCTTGTCATCACAAGGCCCCATGACCCTTCTCATCACAGTGCTCCAAGACCCATGCTATCACAATGCTCCATGCCCCTTTTCATCTAAATGATCCATGAACCCAGTCATCACAAAGTTCCAAACCCTTGTGATCACAATATTCCATAACTCTTGTCATCAAAATGCCACATGATGATTGTCATCACAGTTATCCATGGTCTTCTCATCACAATGATCATGACCTTTGTCATCACAGTGCTCAATACACTTGTCATCAAAATGCTCCCTGACACTTGTTGTCTGTATGCTCCTTGAACCTTGTCATGACAAGGCTCCATGCCTTTTTCATCACAATGATCCATGCCTTTTTCATCACAATGCTCTAAGACCCCTGTAATCATAATTCTCCATGCCCTTGTCATCACAAAGCTCAATGACACATATCATTAGAATGCTGCTTGGCCTTCTCCTCACAATGCTCCATGCCCTTGTCATCACAATGTTCCAAGACCCCTTTAATCACAATGCTCCGTGACGCTTGTCATCACAGTGCTCCATGACACCTGTCATCACAATGCTCCATGGTTTTCTCATCACAATGCTCCAGGACCTTGTCATCAAAATGCTTCACCACCTTGTCATGAAAATACTCAATGGCCTTTGTCATCATAATGTTTCAATCCCTAGTCATCAAAATGCTCCATTTTATTTGTCATGACAATCCTCCATTACATTTGGCATCACAATGCTCCCTTCCATTGTCATCGCAATGGACCATGACATTTGTCATCACAATGCTCTCTGACACCTCTCTTCACAATACTCCATGACTTTCTCATCACAATGCTCCATGCACTTGTCATCACAATGCTCCATGACCTTTTCATCAGAATGCTCCATGCCCTTGTTATCACAATGCTCCATGACCCCTGTCACCACAATGCTCCGTGACTCCAGTCATCACAATGCTTCATGACCTTTTTCATCACAGTGGTCCATGCCTTCGTCATCAACAGTCTCTGTGACGTTTTTAACCACAATGCTCCATGAAATTTTCATCACAATGCTGCTTGACCCTTGTCATCACAATGCTCTATGCCTTTCTCAACACAATGATCCATGACCCATGTCATCACAATGGTCCCTGCGCTTGTCAGCACAATGCTCCATGACACATGTCATCATAATGCGCCATGTGCTTGTCATCACAGTGCTCCAAAATCTTGTCATCACAATGCTCCATACACATTGTCATCACAATTCTCAGTGCACTTCTCATCCAAATGCTCTCTCACCACTCATATCACAATGTTACATCTCTATTCATCACAATACTCCCTTACCACTGTCGTCACAAAGTTCCGTGACTCCTGTCATCACAATGGTACATGCACTTATCATCACAATGTTCGATGACCCATGACATCACAATGTTCCATAACCACTGTCATCAAAATGCTCCAAAACCCTTTTCATCAAAATGCTCCATGACCCCAGACATCACAATGTTCCATAACCACTGTCATCAAAATGTTCCATGACACTTTTCAACAAATTGCTCCATGACCTTGTCATCACAATGCTCCCTGCCCTTCTCATCACAATGCACAACGCCTTTGTCATCAAAATGCTCCATGACATTTGTCATCACAAAGAACCATGACCCTTGGCATCACAAGGCTCCATGTCATTGTCATCACAGTGCTCCATGAATGCTCTCATCACATTGCTCCATGCACTTCTCATCACAAAGCTCCATGACACATGTCATCAGAATGCTCCATGGCCTTCTCAACACAGTGCCCCATTACACCTGTCATAAGAATGCTCCATGACCCCTGCCATTACGATGTTCCATGGTCTTGTCATCACAAGGCCCCATGTCCCTTCTCATCACAATGCTCCAAAACCCATGTTATCACAATGTTCCATGCCCCTTTTCATCTAAATGATCCATGAACCCTGTCATCATAATGTTCCAAACCCTTGTAATCACAATATTCCATAACTCTTTTCATCACAATTCCCCATGACGCTCGTCATCACAATTATCCATGGTCTTCTCATCACAATGCTCCATGACCTTTGTCATCACAATGCTCAATACACTTGTCATCAAAATGCTCCCTGACTCTTGTTGTCTGTATGCTCCTTGAACCCTGTCATGACAAGGTTCCATGCCTTTTTCATTACAATGTTCCATGCCTTTTTCATCACAATGCTCTAACACCCCTGTAATCATAATTATCCATGCCCTTGTCATCACAAAACTCAATGACGCATATCATTAGAATGCTCCTTGGTCTTCTCCTCACAATGCTCCATGCCCTTGTCATCCCAATGCTCCATGACCCCTGTATTCACAGTGCTCCGTGACTCTTGTCATCACTGTGCTCCATGACACCTGTCATCACAATGCTCCATGCCTTTGTCAGCAAAATGCTACATGATCTTGTCATTACAATGTTCTATGCCCTTGTCATCACAATGCTCCATGACCTTTGTCATCACAATTCTCAATACACTTGTCAACAAAATGCTCCCTGACACTTGTTGTCAAAATGCTCCTTGAACCCTGTCACGAAAAGGCTCCATGCCTTTTTCAACACAATGCCCCATGCCATTTTCATCACAATGCTTCATGCCTTTGTCATCAAAATACTCCACAAGCTTGTCATCAGAATGCTCCATGAACCTTGTCATCACAATTCTCCATGCACTTGTCAGCACAATGCTCACTCACCCTTCTCATCACAATGCCTCAAGCCATTGTCATCACAGTGCTCCATTACCTTTGTCATCAGAATGCTCCATGGCATTCTCATTCACGATGCTCCATGCCCTTGGCATCACAATGCTCCAAGACTCTTGTAATCACACTGCTCCATGCCCCTTTTCATCTCAATGTTCCATGAACCCTGTCATCAAAATGCACCATGCCCATCATCAGAATGCTTCATGCTACTATCATCACAATGAAATCAAAATGCTCCATGACCTCTGTCATCACAATGCTCCAAATCCTTGTGATCAAAATGTTCCATAACACTTATCATCACAACGCCCCATGACGCTTGTCATGACAGTTATCCATGGCCTTCTCATCACAATGCTCCATGCCCTTGCCATCACAATGCTCCATTTCACCTGTCATAAAAATGCTCCATGACCCCGGCCATCACGATGTTCCATGGCCCTTTCATCACAAGGCTCCATGACCCTTCTCATCACAATGCTCCAAGACCCCTGTAATCACAATGCTCCATGCCCCTTTTCATCTCAATGATCCATGACACTGTCATCACAATGCACCATGCCCATCATCATAATGCTTCATGCTATTGTCATCACAATGAAATCAAATTTCTCCATGACCTCTGTCATAACAATGCTCCAAACCCTTGTGATCACAATATTCCATAACACTTGTCCTCACAAAGCCCCATGAGGCTCGTCATCACAATTACCCATGGTCTTCTCATCACAATGCTCGATGACCATTTTCATCACAATGCTCAATACACTTGTCATCAAAATGCTCCCTGACACTTGTTGTCTGTATGCTCCTTGATCCCTGACATGACAAGGCTCCTTGCCATTTTCATCACAATGATATATGCCCCTTTCATCACAATGCTCCAAGACCCCTGTAATCACAATGCTCCATGCCCTTCTCATCACTAAGCTCAATGACACATGTCATCAGAATGCTCCTTTGTCTTCTCCTCACAATGCTCCATGCCCTTGTCATTAGAATGTTTCAAGACCCCTGTAATCACAATGCACCATGCCCCTTTTCATCAGAATTCTCCATGAGACTTGTCATCACAAGGCTCCATGGACTTCTCATCACAATGCTCCAGGACCTTGTCATCACAATTCTCCATTCCCTTGTCATCACAATGCTCCATGAACTCTGTCATCACAATATTCCATTAACATTTTCAGCCCAGTGCTTCATACACTTGTCATCACAATGATCCATGCCCTTGTTATCACAATGCTCCATGACCCCTGTCATCACAATGCACCGTGACTCCAATCACCACAGTGTTTCATGACCTTTGTCATCACAATGGTCCATGCCGTCATCATCAACAGTCTCTGTTACGTTTTAACAACAATGCTCCGTGAACTTTTCATCACAATGCTCTTTGACCCTTGTCATCAGAATGCTCTATGCCTTTCTCAGCACAATGCTCCATGACCCTTGTCATCACAATGCTCCATGTGCTTGTCAGCACAATGCTCCATGACCTTGTCATCACAATGCTCCATGACTCCAGTCATCAGAATGCTTCATAAAATTTGTCATCACAATGGTCCATGCCTGTGTCATCACAAGGCTCTGTGACTTTGTAACCACAATGCTCCATGAACTTTGCATCACAATGCTCCGTGACCCTTGTCAGCACAATGCTCCATGCCTTTGTCAAAACAATGCTCCATGACCCTTGTCATCACAATGTGCCACACGGTTTTCATCACAAAGGTCCAAAACCTTGTCATCGCAATGCTCCATAAACCTTGTAATCACAATGCTCCATGCACTTCTCATCAGAATGCTCTCTCACCACTGATATCACAATGTTACATCACTAGTCATCACAATACTCCCTCACCCCTGTAATCACAATGTTCCATGACCCCTGTCTTCACAATGCTACATACACTTATCATCACAAAGTTCCTTGACCCCTGTCATCAAAATGCTCCATGACCCTTTTCATCCCAAAGCTCCAGGACCCCTGACATCTCAATGATCTATAACACCTGTCAGCAAAATATTCCATTACACATTTCATCATATTGCTCCGTGACCCTGGCATCAAAATGCTCCCTGCACTTATCATCACAAAGCACCATGCACTTGTCTTCAAAATGCTCCTTGACACTTGTCATCACATATCTCCATGACCCTTGGCATCACAGTGCTCAATGTCATTGTCATCACAATGCTCCGTGAAACCTCTCATGACATTGCTCCATGCCCTTCTCATCACAAAGCTCCATGCCCTTGTCATCACAAAACTCCATGACCCCTGACATCACAATGTTCCATAACCCTGTCATCAAAATATTCCATGACCCTTTTCATCAAATTGCTCCATGACCCTGTCATCACAATGCTCCCTTCCCTTCTCATCACAATGCACCATGCCCTTGTCATCAAAATGCTCCATGACCTTTGTCATCACAAATCTCCATGACACTTGGCATCTCAATTCTCCATGCCATTGTCATCACAATGCTCCATGGACCCTCTCATCACATTGTTCCATGCCCTTCTCATCACAAAACTCCATGACGCTTGTCATCACAATGCTCGATCCCATACTAATCAAAATGCTCCATGCCCTTGTCATTACAATCCTCCATGACCCATGTATCACAGTGTTCCGGGTTCTTGTCATCACAATGCTCCATGCTCACTCTCATCACAATAATCCATGAAACATTTCAGACCAATGCTCCATTCCCTTCTCATCACAATGCTTCATTACACCTGTCATAAAAATGCTCCATGACCCCTGCCATCACAATGTTCCACGGCCTTGTCATCACAAGGCTCCATGACCCTTGTCATCACAATGCTCCAAGACCCATATAATCACAATGCTCCATCCACTTGTCATCTCAAAGCTCCATGAAGCATGTCATCAGAAGTTTCCATGGAATTCTCATCACAATGTTCCATGCCATTGTCATCACAATGCTTCAGGACCCCTGTAATCACAATGCTACATGCCCCTTTTCATCTCAATGCTCCATGAACCCTGTCATCAAAATGCACCATGCCCATCATCATAATGCTTCAGGCTATTGTCATCACAATGAAATCAAAATATTCGATGATCTCTCTCATCACAATGCTCCAAATCCTTGTGATCAAAATGTTCCATAACACTTATCATCCCAACGCCCCATGACGCTCATCATCACAATTATCCATGGTCTTCTCATCACAATGCTCCATGACCTTTGTCATCACAATGCTCTATACACTTGTCATCACAATGCTCCCTGACACTACTCGTCAGTATGCTCCTTGAACCCTGTCATGACAAGGCTCCATGCCTTTTTCATCACAATGATCCATGCTCTTTTCATCACAATGCTCCAAGACTGCTGTAATCGCAGTGCTCCATGCCCTTGTCATCACAAAGCTGCATGACGCATGTCATCAGAATGCTCCATGGCCTTCTCATCACCATGATCCATGCCCTTGTAATCACAATGCTCCAAAACCGCTGTAATCACAATGCTCCATGCCCCTTTTCAACCGAATGCTCCATGAGATTTCTCATCAAAAGTCTCCATGGTCTTCTCATCACAATGCTCCAGGACCTTGTCATCACCATGCTTCATTCCCTTGTCATCGCAATGCTCCATGACCAGTGTCATCACAATACTCCATGAATATTTGCAGCCAAATGCTCCATGACCTTATCATCACAATTCTCCATGACCAATATCATCACTATTCTCCATGACCTCAGTCATCACAACAGTCCATGACACATGACAACACAATGATCAGGGACTCTTGTCGTCCCAAATCTCCATTCCCTTGACATCACAATGCTCCATGACCCCTGTCTTCACAGTACTCCATGAACATTTTCAGCCCAATGCTCCATGACCCCTGCCATCACAGTGTTCAACGGCCTTGTCATCAGAAGGTTACATGACACTTGTCATCACAATGCTTAAGACACCTGTAATTGCAATGCTCCATGCCCTTGTCATCCCCATGCTCCATGACCCCTGTATTCACAATGCTCCAAGACGCTTGTCATCACAGTGCTCCGTGACACCTGTCATCACAAGGTTCCATGCCTTTGTCAGTAAAATGCTATATGACCTTCTAATTACAATGTTCTATGTTCTTGTCATCAAAATACTCCATTACAATTGTCATCACAACGCTCCATGATGCCTGTCATCACAATACACCATGCCCTTTTCATCACAATGCTCCATGACCTTTGTCATCACAATTCTCAATACACTTGTCATCACAATGCTCCCTGACACTTGTCGTCAGAATGCTCCTTGAACCCTGTCACAAAAAGACTCCATGCCTTTTTCATCACAATGCCCCATGCCGTTTTCATCACAATGCTCCATGCCATTGTCATCAAAATACTCCACAAGCTTTTCATCAGAATGTCCATGACCCTTGTCATCACAAATCTCCATGCACATGTCAGCACAATGCCCCCTGACCCTTGTCATCACAATGCTCAAAGAAATTGTCATGAAAATGCTACATTACATTTGCCATCAGAATTCTCCATGACACTTGGCATCACAATGCTCCATGCCACTGTCATCACAATGGGCCATTACATATGTCATCACAATCCTCCCTGACAACTCTCTTCACAATACTGCATTACCTGTTCATCACAATGCTCCATGCCCTTGTCATCACAATGCGTCATTCATACTGTCATTGCAATAATCCATGAAACTCATTAGACAGTGTTCCATGCCCTTATCATCACAATGCTCCATGCCCTTGTTATCACAATGCTCCATGACCCCTGTCATCACAATGCTCCGTGACTCCAGTCATCAAAATGCTTCATGACTTTTGTCGTCACAAAGTTCCATGACCCTTGTCATCACAATGGTCCATATCATTGTCATCAAAATGCTCCATGAACACTCTCATCACATTGCTCCATGCCCTTGTCATCACAAAGATCCATGACACATGTCATCAGAATGCTCCATGGCCTTCTCATCACAGTGCTCCATTACAACTGTCATAAGAATTCTCCATGACCCTTGTCATCACGATATTCCATGGCCTTGTCATCACAAGGCCCCATGACCCTTCTCATCACAGTGCTCCAAGACCCATGCTATCACAATGCTCCATGCCCCTTTTCATCTAAATGATCCATGAACCCAGTCATCACAAAGTTCCAAACCCTTGTGATCACAATATTCCATAACTCTTGTCATCAAAATGCCACATGATGATTGTCATCACAGTTATCCATGGTCTTCTCATCACTATGATCATGACCTTTGTCATCACACTGCTCAATACACTTGTCATCAAAATGCTCCCTGACACTTGTTGTCTGTATGCTCCTTGAACCTTGTCATGACAAGGCTCCATGCCTTTTTCATCACAATGATCCATGCCTTTTTCATCACAATACTCTAAGACCCCTGTAATCATAATTCTCCATGCCCTTGTCATCACAAAGCTCAATGACACATATCATTAGAATGCTGCTTGGCCTTCTCCTCACAATGCTCCATGCCCTTGTCATCACAATGTTCCAAGACCCCTTTAATCACAATGCTCCGTGACGCTTGTCATCACAGTGCTCCATGACACCTGTTATCACAATGCTCCATGGTTTTCTCATCACAATGCTCCAGGACCTTGTCATCAAAATGCTTCACGACCTTGTCATGAAAATACTCAATGGCCTTTGTCATCATAATGCTTCAATCCCTAGTCATCAAAATGCTCCATTATATTTGTCATGACAATCCTCCATTACATTTGGCATCACAATGCTCCCTTCCATTGTCATCGCAATGGACCAGGACATTTGTCATCACAATGCTCCCTGACACCTCTCTTCACAATACTCCATGACTTTCTCTTCACAATGCTCCATGCACTTGTCATCACAATGCTCCATGACCTTTTCATCAGAATGCTCCATGCCCTTGTTATCACAATGCTCCATGACCCCTGTCACCACAATGCTCCGTGACTCCAGTCATCACAATGCTTCATGACCTTTGTCATCACAGTGGTCCATGCCTTCGTCATCAACAGTCTCTGTGACGTTTTTAACCACAATGCTCCATGAAATTTTCATCACAATGCTGCTTGACCCTTGTCATCACAATGCTCTATGCCTTTCTCAACACAATGATCCATGACCCATGTCATCACAATGGTCCCTGCGCTTGTCAGCACAATGCTCCATGACACATGTCATCATAATGCGCCATGTGCTTGTCATCACAGTGCTCCAAAATCTTGTCATCACAATGCTCCATACACATTGTCATCACAATTCTCAGTGCACTTCTCATCCAAATGCTCTCTCACCACTCATATCACAATGTTACATCACTATTCATCACAATACTCCCTTACCACTGTCGTCACAATGTTCCGTGACTCCTGTCATCACAATGGTACATGCACTTATCATCACAATATTCGATGACCCATGACATCACAATGTTCCATAACCACTGTCATCAAAATGCTCCAAAACCCTTTTCATCAAAATGCTCCATGACCCCAGACATCACAATGTTCCATAACCACTGTCATCAAAATGTTCCATGACACTTTTCAACAAATTGCTCCATGACCTTGTCATCACAATGCTCCCTGCCCTTCTCATCACAATGCACAACGCGTTTGTCATCAAAATGCTCCATGACATTTGTCATCACATAGAACCATGACCCTTGGCATCACAAGGCTCCATGTCATTGTCATCACAGTGCTCCATGAATGCTCTCATCACATTGCTCCATGCACTTCTCATCACAAAGCTCCATGACACATGTCATCAGAATGCTCCATGGCCTTCTCAACACAGTGCCCCATTACACCTGTCATAAGAATTCTCCATGACCCCTGCCATTACGATGTTCCATGGTCTTGTCATCACAAGGCCCCATGTCCCTTCTCATCACAATGCTCCAAAACCCATGTTATCACAATGCTCCATGCCCCTTTTCATCTAAATGATCCATGAACCCTGTCATCATAATGTTCCAAACCCTTGTAATCACAATATTCCATAACTCTTGTCATCACAATTCCCCATGACGCTCGTCATCACAATTATCCATGGTCTTCTCATCACAATGCTCCATGACCTTTGTCATCACAATGCTCAATACACTTGTCATCAAAATGCTCCCTGACTCTTGTTGTCTGTATGCTCCTTGAACCCTGTCATGACAAGGTTCCATGCCTTTTTCATTACAATGTTCCAAGCCCTTTTCATCACAATGCTCTAAGACCCCTGTAATCATAATTATCCATGCCCTTGTCATCACAAAACTCAATGACGCATATCATTAGAATGCTCCTTGGTCTTCTCCTCACAATGCTCCATGCCCTTGTCATCCCAATGCTCCATGACCCCTGTATTGACAGTGCTCCGTGACGCTTGTCATCACTGTGCTCCATGACACCTGTCATCACAATGCTCCATGCCTTTGTCAGCAAAATGCTACATGACCTTGTCATTACAATGTTCTATGCCCTTGTCATCACAATGCTCCATGACCTTTGTCATCACAATTCTCAATACACTTGTCATCAAAATGCTCCCTGACACTTGTTGTCAAAATGCTCCTTGAACCCTGTCACGAAAAGGCTCCATGCCTTTTTCAACACAATGCCCCATGCCATTTTCATCACAATGCTTCATGCCTTTGTCATCAAAATACTCCACAAGCTTGTCATCAGAATGCTCCATGAACCTTGTCATCACAATTCTCCATGCACTTGTCAGCACAATGCTCACTCACCCTTCTCATCACAATGCCCCAAGCCATTGTCATCACAGTGCTCCATTACCTTTGTCATCAGAATGCTCCATGGCATTCTCATTCACGATGCTCCATGCCCTTGGCATCACAATGCTCCAAGACTCTTGTAATCACACTGCTCCATGCCCCTTTTCATCTCAATGTTCCATGAACCCTGTCATCCAAATGCACCATGCCCATCATCAGAATGCTTCATGCTACTATCATCACAATGAAATCAAAATGCTCCATGACCTCTGTCATCACAATGCTCCAAATCCTTGTGATCAAAATGTTCCATAACACTTATCATCACAACGCCCCCTGACGCTTGTCATGACAGTTATCCATGGCCATCTCATCACAATGCTCCATGCCCTTGCCATCACAATGCTCCATTTCACCTGTCATAAAAATGCTCCATGACCCCGGCCATCACGATGTTCCATGGCCCTTTCATCACAAGGCTCCATGACCCTTCTCATCACAATGCTCCAAGACCCCTGTAATCACAATGCTCCATGCCCCTTTTCATCTCAATGATCCATGACACTGTCATCACAATGCACCATGCCCATCATCATAATGCTTCATGCTATTGTCATCACAATGAAATCAAATTTCTCCATGACCTCTGTCATAACAATGCTCCAAACCCTTGTGATCACAATATTCCATAACACTTGTCCTCACAAAGCCCCATGAGGCTCGTCATCACAATTACCCATGGTCTTCTCATCACAATGCTCGATGACCATTTTCATCACAATGCTCAATACACTTGTCATCAAAATGCTCCCTGACACTTGTTGTCTGTATGCTCCTTGATCCCTGACATGACAAGGCTCCTTGCCATTTTCATCACAATGATATATGCCCCTTTCATCACAATGCTCCAAGACCCCTGTAATCACAATGCTCCATGCCCTTCTCATCACTAAGCTCAATGACACATGTCATCAGAATGCTCCTTTGTCTTCTCCTCACAATGCTCCATGCCCTTGTCATTAGAATGTTTCAAGACCCCTGTAATCACAATGCACCATGCCCCTTTTCATCAGAATTCTCCATGAGACTTGTCATCACAAGGCTCCATGGACTTCTCATCACAATGCTCCAGGACCTTGTCATCACAATTCTCCATTCCCTTGTCATCACAATGCTCCATGAACTCTGTCATCACAATATTCCATTAACATTTTCAGCCCAGTGCTTCATACACTTGTCGTCACAATGATCCATGCCCTTGTTATCACAATGCTCCATGACCCCTGTCATCACAATGCACCGTGACTCCAATCACCACAGTGTTTCATGACCTTTGTCATCACAATGGTCCATGCCGTCATCATCAACAGTCTCTGTTACGTTTTAACAACAATGCTCCGTGAACTTTTCATCACAATGCTCTTTGACCCTTGTCATCAGAATGCTCTATGCCTTTCTCAGCACAATGCTCCATGACCCTTGTCATCACAATGCTCCATGTGCTTGTCAGCACAATGCTCCATGACCTTGTCATCACAATGCTCCATGACTCCAGTCATCAGAATGCTTCATAAAATTTGTCATCA
Organism: Mesoplodon bidens; assembly: GCF_964165515.1. Classification (NCBI taxonomy): domain Eukaryota; kingdom Metazoa; phylum Chordata; class Mammalia; order Artiodactyla; family Ziphiidae; genus Mesoplodon; species Mesoplodon bidens. The sequence continues at coordinate 35,294 of NW_027672423.1, forward strand.
CAATGGTCCATGCCTGTGTCATCACAAGGCTCTGTGACTTTGTAACCACAATGCTCCATGAACTTTGCATCACAATGCTCCGTGACCCTTGTCAGCACAATGCTCCATGCCTTTGTCAAAACAATGCTCCATGACCCTTGTCATCACAATGTGCCACACGGTTTTCATCACAAAGGTCCAAAACCTTGTCATCGCAATGCTCCATAAACCTTGTAATCACAATGCTCCATGCACTTCTCATCAGAATGCTCTCTCACCACTGATATCACAATGTTACATCACTAGTCATCACAATACTCCCTCACCCCTGTAATCACAATGTTCCATGACCCCTGTCTTCACAATGCTACATACACTTATCATCACAAAGTTCCTTGACCCCTGTCATCAAAATGCTCCATGACCCTTTTCATCCCAAAGCTCCAGGACCCCTTACATCTCAATGATCTATAACACCTGTCAGCAAAATATTCCATTACACATTTCATCATATTGCTCCGTGACCCTGGCATCAAAATGCTCCCTGCACTTATCATCACAAAGCACCATGCACTTGTCTTCAAAATGCTCCTTGACCCTTGTTATCACATATCTCCCCATGACCCTTGGCATCACAGTGCTCAATGTCATTGTCATCACAATGCTCCGTGAAACCTCTCATGACATTGCTCCATGCCCTTCTCATCACAAAGCTCCATGCCCTTGTCATCACAAAACTCCATGACCCCTGACATCACAATGTTCCATAACCCTGTCATCAAAATATTCCATGACCCTTTTCATCAAATTGCTCCATGACCCTGTCATCACAATGCTCCCTTCCCTTCTCATCACAATGCACCATGCCCTTGTCATCAAAATGCTCCATGACCTTTGTCATCACAAATCTCCATGACACTTGGCATCTCAATTCTCCATGCCATTGTCATCACAATGCTCCATGGACCCTCTCATCACATTGTTCCATGCCCTTCTCATCACAAAACTCCATGACGCTTGTCATCACAATGCTCGATCCCATACTAATCAAAATGCTCCATGCCCTTGTCATTACAATCCTCCATGACCCATGTATCACAGTGTTCCGGGTTCTTGTCATCACAATGCTCCATGCTCACTCTCATCACAATAATCCATGAAACATTTCAGACCAATGCTCCATTCCCTTCTCATCACAATGCTTCATTACACCTGTCATAAAAATGCTCCATGACCCCTGCCATCACAATGTTCCACGGCCTTGTCATCACAAGGCTCCATGACCCTTGTCATCACAATGCTCCAAGACCCATATAATCACAATGCTCCATCCACTTGTCATCACAAAGCTCCATGAAGCATGTCATCAGAAGTTTCCATGGAATTCTCATCACAATGTTCCATGCCATTGTCATCACAATGCTTCAGGACCCCTGTAATCACAATGCTACATGCCCCTTTTCATCTCAATGCTCCATGAACCCTGTCATCAAAATGCACCATGCCCATCATCATAATGCTTCAGGCTATTGTCATCACAATGAAATCAAAATATTCGATGATCTCTCTCATCACAATGCTCCAAATCCTTGTGATCAAAATGTTCCATAACACTTATCATCCCAACGCCCCATGACGCTCATCATCACAATTATCCATGGACTTCTCATCACAATGCTCCATGACCTTTGTCATCACAATGCTCTATACACTTGTTATCACAATGCTCCCTGACACTTGTCATCAGTATGCTCCTTGAAACCTGTCATGACAAGGCTCCATACCATTTTCATAACAATGATCCATGCCAATTTCATCACAATGCTCCAAGAACCCTGTAATCACAATGCTCCATGCCCTTGTGATCACAATGCTCCAAGACCCCTGTAATCACAATAATCCTTGCCCCTTTTCATCAGAATGCTCCATGAGACTTGTCATTACAAGGCTCCATGGTCTTCTCATCACAATGCTCGAAGACCTTTTCGTCACAGTGCTCCATTCCCTTGTCATCTCAATGCTCCATGACCCCTGTCCACACAATATTTCGTGAACAATTTCAGCCCAATTCTCAAGGAACTTCTCAGCACAATGCTTCATGATCCATATCATCACAATGCTCCATGAGCACTCTCATCACAATGGTCCATGACCCCTGACAACACAATGATCCGGGACAGTTGTCATCACAGTGCTCCATTCCCTTGTCATCACAATGCTCTATGAACATTTTCAGCCCAATGTTCCATGATACTTGTCAACACAATGAGCCATGCCCTTGTCATCCCAATGCTCCTTGACCCCTCTAATCACAATTATCCGTGACGCTTGTCATCACAGTGCTCCATGACCCTTATCATCACAATGCTCCATGCCTCTGTCAGCAAAATGCTACATGACCTTTTCATCACAATTCTCCATTTGCTTGTCATCACAATACTCCCTTACCATTGTCTGTCATCACAATGCTCCATGCTCCTTGAAAAAAAAAAAATGATCCATGACTTCTGTCATCACAATGCTCCAAACTCTTGTGATCACATTGTTCCATAACACTTGTCATCACAACGCTCCATGATGCCTGTCATCACAATACTCCATGCCCTTCTCATCAAAATGCACCATGATATTTGTCATCACAATTCTCAATACACTTGTCATCACAATGCTCCCTGACACTTGTCAGAATGCTCCTTGAATCCTGTCATGAAAAGGCTCCATGCCTTTTTCATCACAATGCTCCATGCCCTTTTCATCACAATGCTCCATGCCATTGTCATCACAATACACCACAAGCTTGTCATCAGAATGCTCCATGACCCGTTTCATCACAATTCTCCATGCACTTTTCAGCACAATGCTCCCTGACCCTTGTGATCACAATGCTCCAAGCCATTGTCATCACAATGCTCCATACCCCTTTTGATTACTGTGCTCCATGACGCTCGTCATCACAATTATCCATGGTCTTCTCATCAAAATTCTCCACGCCCTTGTCATCAAAATTCTCTATGTCCCTTGTCATCACAATGCTCCATGGCCACTGTCATCACAATGCTCCATTCCCCTTGTCATTACAGTGCTCCAGGATGCTCGTCATCACAATTATCCATGGTCTTCTCATCACAATGCTCCACGGTCTTGCCATCACAATGCTCCATGCACTGGTCATCACAATGCTCCATGACCCTTGTCATCACAATTCTCCACGTCCTTGGCATCACTATGCACCATGACACTTCTCATCACTGTGTTCCATGCTTTGTCATCACAATTCTCTATGCACTTGTCATCACAGTGCTCCATGACCCCTGTCATAGCAAGCTCCATGTGCTTGTCATCACAATGTTTCATGAACTTGTCCTCAAAATTCTCAATGACCCTTTTCATCACAATGCTCCATGCCCTTGTCATCACAATGCTCTATGCCCCTTTTCATCAGAATGCTCCATGAGACTTGTCAACACAAGGCTCCATGGTCTTCTCATCACAATGCTCCAGTGCCTTTTCGTCACAATGCTCCATGACCCCAGTCATCACAATACTCCATGAACATTTTCAGCCCAATGCTCCATGACCACTGTCATCACAATGCTCCATGAACCCTGACAACACAGTGATCCGGGACTCTTGCCATCAAAGTGCTCCATGCTCTTGTCATCCCGATGCTCCATGAACCCTGTAATCACAATGCTCCATGACGCTTGTCATCACAGTGGTCCATGAACCTTGTCATCACAATGCTCCATGCCTTTGTCAGCAATATGCTACATAATCTTGTCATCACAATGCTCAATGCGCTTGTCATCACAATCCTCCATGACCCATGGGATCACATTGCTTCAAGCCCTTGTCATCTCTCTCTTGCCTTTCTGGTTTTTACAGATTTTCGGATGTCCTTTTTGACTGGTCGGAAGTGACAATTCTTTGTAGAGTGGATTTGCATTGCACGGTTGCTTGATTGGCCAAAAAGGGCCTATGCCTTTTCTCCTGAATATATTCAGGAGAAAAGGCATACGCTGTTTTTGGCCAAGTGCATCATTGTCGAAGTTGTGATGCTTTTCTTGTGCTTTAAAGGCGATTCCAATTTACCTCTTGAAATACGTTTTGTGCAATTCTGCCTCATTTTCAAGTCTGCTTCGTTGCCTTCCCTCAACAGATTTTTGGAAGAGAGTCGTCCTTTATACATCTGCAGGTTTGTGAATTGCTTTGCCCCTGAGCTCCAATTTTCAAATCCCATTTCTGGGAGCTGACCACAAATCCACAATTTTGCTTCAGGACCTATACTGGTTCCAGGGGTGGCTATTCTGGTTCCCTGTGGGTGGCTGACGCTTTGGTTAATTCTTCTTCCTGACGAGAAATTATAGTGACATGTGCCTGTCCAAATGCCTAACAACTACCCTCTCCTTGGTTCTCCCTATTCCCTTTCATCCTCTGCACAATTAGCAAACTGTGCGAAACAGGAGGTTTTAGGGGCTGACTCTTCTAAGTTGGGAGATTGATAGTAAAGCAGTTGGAATGCCAAACTGCAGCACAAGGATAGGAAAAATTAGGAGACTTTCAGAAACCTTTCACCATCACAGGGTGTCCATTCTCTAGGTTTCCCATACATGTTATAACAGTAGTGATCTACCTGGAGATTTAGGACCAATGGAATGGTGGCATGCATTACTACTTTAAAGGGTCTGAATTTTCTCTCCCAATCTCACCAGTCCTCTCAGTCCCAAGTGTCCAACCTTATGTCTCATCCAGATGTATTTGCAGGTAGGGTCATTCCAGGTTTCATCAGAACCCCTGAAGGAATTGTGTAAGAATTTCACTGTTTTTTTGTTTTGTTTTTGAAATTCATTTTTATAATGGGGTTGAGCTGATTTTCACTGACGTGTTTATGCCAGTCTAGACACACTTGATTCCCTTACAGAGGCATATCAATACATAGGTTTTAACATTCTTACTAATCAGATATACTCCTCTGTGGGGAATAGGGGTTTTGAGCCCCGTTCACTGAGGAAGGCGTAGGTCTTGTCTATTCTGTATTTGGTTTATGGAATGGTACCTGTGCTAATATCAAACTCTGGTTTTATGCATCACCCCACCTCTCCTTTCCCGTTAAGCAGGCATAAGAGTGTTTTCTAAATGTGAGACGCTGCTCACTTTCCTAATTCAGTTCATGTGTTGTGATGTTGACATTCCCTCTGTAAGTGATATCTTATGATAAGATTCTTTTTCTGTGTGACTAATTTCCCTTAGAATCTTCATACCTAAATCCACTCATTATGCTGCTACTGGCCTTATGACATTGATTTCCTGTTTGAGTGATATTCCGTTGTACAAATTACCACAAGTTCTTTATGCATTTCTCTTTTTCCTGGGATATTTTAAGTGTACCTAAGTTGAGGTTCTTTTATGCAGAGCAGCCCGAAACTTTGGGGTGCCTGTGTCTTATTGATATATAGTCTTCCCAAGTTATATGCCCATGAGTTGAAGTCCCCTTTTCTCAGGGTCTTTGTATTTTAGATGTTTTAGGAAACAGCATACACTTCTTCAGAATGGCTCCTGGATATTTATACCCCACCCATCAGTGTGGCTAGTCTCCCTGTTTTCCATGGCCTCTCCTGCATTTCTGGTTTGTACACATTTTTTGGATAGCCTTTCTGAGCAGTGGAAATTGAGACTTCTTTGTTGTGCAGATTTGCATTTCTCTCTTGCTTGGTTGACCAGAAACTCTGTATGTGTTTTTTTGCTGAAGATATTCACGAAAAAAACGCATACACTCTTTTGCTCTACTGCATCATTTTAGTAATTCTGCTGCTTTTCATATGCTTTAAATGTGAGTACAATCTACCTTTGGAAATCTGTTTCCTGCAATTCTGCCTCTCATTCAGATCCTCTTCGTTGCCTTACCTGAATGTATTTTTGGACGTTGGTTATCATTTATATCTTTGCAGGTCTTTGAATTGTCTGCTCCTGAGCTCCATTTTGCAACTCACATTTTTTTGTGAGCTGGCCGCCAAACCATTGGATTGCTTCCGGGCCTATTCTGATTCTGGGGAGGCAGGCTGAGCCTTTGGTTAATTCTTCTTCCTAATGGGAAATTAGAGTTACATGTGCCTGTCAAAACTCCTACAGCTAATCTCTCATTGGTTCCTCCTCTTCTCATTTATCCTCTGCACAAATTGCAAACTGTGTGAAACAGGAGGTTAAAAGTGCTGATTCTCCAAGTGGGGAGATTGTTAGTAATGTGGCTGGAAGGGCAAACCCCAGCACCAGGAGATCAAAAATGAGGTGCATTTTAGACACCTTTCCTGAGCACACGGTGTACATTCATCTCGGTTTCCCAGGCATGTTTTCGCTGTCAGAAGATTCCCTTGAACCTGCAGATTTGGGACCCATGGAATGGGTACCAGGCAGTATTACTTTAAAAGGTCTGGGCTTCCCTGGTGGCGCAGTGGTTGAGAGTCCGCCTGCCGATGCAGGGGACACGGGTTCGTGCCCCGGTCTGGGGGGATCCCACATGCCACAGAGCGGCTGGGCCCGTGAGCCATGGCTGCTGAGCCTGCGCATCCGGAGCCTGTGCTCTGCAAGGGGAGAGGCCACAGCAGTGAGAGGCCCGCCTACCGCAAAAAAAAAAAAAAAAAAAAAAAAAGGTCTGCATTTCCTCAACTAGCCTCTCTAACATCTCTTAGCATGCATAGCTTCCAGCCTTATATATTATCCTGCTGTTTGTCTACATGTGTTCAATCCATGTTACATCGTACCCCTTCAACAAAAGTTGTAAGAATTTTTGTCTGTCTCACTTTTTTTATAAATATTTTTAAATTTATTTTTATATTGGTTACAGCTGATTTTCAAAGCTCTGTTTTTTGCTGCTGTACATCCACTTGATTCATGTACTGTGAGACAACAATAAATTCTTTTTCAGATGCTTACGAGTCATATGTATTATTGTCCAGTGACTTGAGTGGGCTGAGTGCAGTTCTTTGAGGTACCGTGTAGCCCTTGTCAGTTATTCAATTTGGTACTTGGAATGGTATCTTTGCTAATTTCAACGTCCTGGATAATACCTCACCATTCCCGACCTTTCCCATTTAGCAGCCTTATGTCTATTTTCTACATATTTGACTATGTTTCTGATTTGTAGTTTATTTCATGTGTAGCCATTTGTGATTCCACCTTAAAGTGATATCTTATGATATGTGTTTTTTTCTTTCTGACATATGTCACGTAGAATGATCGTTTGTAACTCCTGCAGAGTTGTTACAACTGGCCTTACTTCATTGATTTCTGGATGAATAATAGTCCACTCTACATAAGTACCCTATCTCTTTTATCCATTTTATCCTTCCAGGGACATTTAGGTTATATCCAAGTGGAGGCCCTTTTTAACACAGAGGTGGTAAAAGTTGGGTGCCTGTTTTCTGTCGATTTTTGTTTTTCCCAAGGTATACGCCCATAAGTGCAAGTGCCCTATGCTCTGTAGCTCATATTTTAGATGTTTTAGCAAACACAATACACTTCTCCAGAGTGTCCGTTGGCAAATTACATTTCCACTATCAGCCTCACAGGGCTCCCTTTTCTCCTCGCCCTGTCCTGCATTTCTGGTGTTTACACTTTATGTGGATGGCCCTTCTGACAGATGTGAAGTGATACATTTTGTAGTATTGATTTCCAGTGCCCACCTGTTTGGTTGGATCAAAAGTGTGTATGGCCTTTACTTGAATATATTCAGAAAAAATGCATACGCCCTTTTGGGCCAACTGCATCATTGGCGATGTTCAGCCCCTTTTCTTGTGCTTTAATGGGGAGTCCATTCTACCTCTTCAAATCTGTTTCCTGCCTCTCTCCCTTGCTTACAAGTCCTTTTCTGTGACTTACATCAAGTCGTTTTTCGACAATAGATATTTTCATCTCTGCAGTTTCATGAATTTCAGTGACCCTGAGTTCCATTTTTCAACTTGTGTTTTTGGAAACTGGACACAAAACAGCGTGATTTCCTCTAGCCCTATTCTGTTTCTGTGGGCAATTCTAGCCTTTGATGAATTTGTCTTCTGGATTGGAAATGAGAGTGGCATGTGCCTGTCCGAACACCTAAGACTTGTCTCTAAATTTTTCTCATCCTTCCGCTTCATTCTCTGGACAAATTCCAAACTGTGTGCAACATGATGTTGACGGTGCTGATATCCCCAAGTGAGGAGATTGTTAAGAAAGATGCTGGAGGGGTGAACCCAAGCACCAGGCGATGAGGAGATGAGGTCCCTTTTCCAAACTCTTTCCGATCAAACGGTGTACCATCCTCTAGGTGTGACAGGCATGTTTTAGCTGTAGGAAGGGTCTCGTGCATGTAAGGAGAACACTAGGGATTATTCCAAATCAGTGCCTCCCCGAACCACAAACTGGGGAATTTTTAAGCTATGGCTACACGTATGTCCATTAAGGGCTTTGTGAAATAGGCAGAGCCCAAACTTCAGATGATTGAAATCTTCATGGTCAGAAGTGTTCACCATCGGCCTTGCTTAGTTTACATTTTATCTGTCATTGATAGATGATGTCAATAAAAATATCGATTCTTTTTCAGATTATTTCCTCTTATAGGTTATTGCAAAATATTCAGTGTAGTTCCCTGTGCTATACAGTAGTTCCTTGTTGATGATCTATTTTATACATAGCAGTGTGTATGTGTTAATCCCAAACTGTTAATTTATCGCTTCTCCTACCTTTCCCCTTTGGTAATAATAAATTATAAGATTTTATACTTCTCAGAAATGGGGGAGCTGAAAGAGAGGTATCATTTTCAATGGAAAAGCATTCAAAACAAGATTGAAGCTTCAGCCAAGAGTATTCGGTGTACATCCATGGAAATAAATCACTTCATTTCTCTAATGTTGACCTGACAAATAAGACAGACACCTTCACTGAACTTGCTTATAGGAAAGTGATGGAAATATCAAATATAAGACTTAGAAACATCTTATTTTACCAGAGAATTATACACTGCTCTATGTTAACTACAGTTTGGCTCACACATCTGTTCATTGAAGTTACAATGTTCTCAATTTCTGTTACTGATCCTCCAGAGTGGACCCCAACCGGAGTCCCCATGCACAGTATCATTAGAGCCAACAGATCAAGACTGAGTTTGGTTCAGAAGCAAAGGAAACATTATTTTGAAAACAGAATGGAGAGGTGTGAGCGAGCACTCCCCCACAGGCTGTGGGCTGGGCTGCTGTGTAGGGATCCCGGCAGCGTCAGTGGGAGGGAGGGGATGGAGCTCTCGAGGGTTGGGTTGGCTGCAGCTCAGGCTCTATGCCGCGGAGTCTGCATGGCACCCCGCTAGCTGAGGTATCGTCCCAGCCATTCTGCACTAGGAAATCAGGTCTGAAGTGCCGGGTGTGTGACCTCTGCATGCGGAACCCTAGGAGCACGTGAAATTAGACAAAGCACAAAGGAAAAACAGGATAGACTTTATTTTATTGCCCAGATTCTCTTTTTATCTCCCAGGAATTTTTAATGAACGTTGACAGAGACGAACACCTCTTCTGCTTTTTCTTCCGTTCCTCATTCTTGGGGTGCTGAGGGTGCAGACCCCTCTTTTGTAACTGCTTCATGCTGTGGTGGGAGCCCTGATACCTGGGGGGAGCGGCAAAACGTCTCCCCACCAGCCTCCCGGTGAGGTTGATTGTCCCAAGGCCTCCTGCCTCACTTCTCGTCCACCTGAGCACCAGCATTGGAAGTGTTATAGATTCTAATGACCTTTAAGGGTCCAGGAAAGAGATGTGCAGAGATGCTGCAGTGGCAGGTTTCACCCCTCCCCACATTTGTTCGGTGACCTTAGGCTGACGGTTTTTGCCAGCCTAGATGCTCTGACCAGTAGTCTGTGCTTTCTTTAATTAGGTACCTGAATTAATTTACAAAGAGCACCATGTGGCAGAGCCCTGCCCGCGCAATTCCCAGACCGTCCAGGGTCAGTGGTGATCCAGGACCATGACGTCCACTGAGTCAACGGCCTTTAGAAGTAGCCAGCAGTCCAGCCGTTCATATTGGCACCATCACCACAGTGTCCGTAGGGTTTTCTATGGTGAAAGCGTGATATAAGTTTGCCCGGCCAAGCTTATTAGCTCCCCTCTGGGTGCAGGAAGTCCTGCAAGCAGTAGTCTGCTCTTTCGGGGCACAGTCTTGTTGTTTTCTGAGAGAAACTCCAGGACAAGTGATGGTCACATGAGTCATCTTGGGGGCCCGTTGCCCCCGTTTGTCTCTCTGGAGGTTGGAGTTGGAGGGCCTCCTCACTCGAGGTCAGTGTGGCCACAGAGCGGTCCCTGCAACTTCAGGGCATGATGGGTGGTTAGGATCACCACGTGGGGTCCTTTTCCCTTAGGAGGGAGCTGGCCTTGCGGGCTGCTGATTTCCAGCTTTTTAGATACCCCAGTATCCGGGCCTGATGAGTCGGTGGGCAAAGCCCTTGGTGACCATAGTTTATCATACCTGAAGGGCATTCTTGTGTTACTCCATTTCAAGTGGTCCCAGTTTTTGCACGAAGGCTCCAAGGGCTATTACCCTTTGACCGGGTATGTAAAGGTCAAAGGGTTTAGCTAAATTAGCGAGTTCCTGGGCAAGGATCTGAATTTACTGCTCTTTCCATTCTTGGAAGGCTGCTTCTGGATTCTATTCAAAAGGATCATCATATTTTCGTGTCAGTGTTTCATGTAGAGGCCCAGCTATTAGACTGTAGTTAGGGATCCAGATGCAGAAAACTTTGGCCTCCCCAGGAACCCCTAAGCTGTCTTCTAATTTTAGAAGAGGTAAGGCTGCAAATGGCTTCTTCGCTATCCTGGGATGCGTTTCTCCGAATATCTGTGAGAATGAAGCCCAGGCATGTCACCTGAGCCTGGGATATTTGAGCCTTTTTCTTGGACACCTTCTATCCTTTATTGGCTAGGTAGTTCAGAGGCGTCTTTAGTAGGCCTGGTGATCAGAATGTCATCTGCATATTGAAGGAGGGTTCCCTTTTACAGAGGTAGAAATTTTAGGTCTTTAGAGGACATTTCCCCAATGACGGTGTGGGGATTTTTGAACCATTGGGGCAGGACGGCCCAGCATTTTTGCTTTTGTTGCATGTTGTGTCCTGCCACTCACAAGCCAAAAATTCTTGTGACTCTGAGATGAATGGAATACAGAAGAAGGCATCATTGAAGTCTAATACAGAATGCCATGGCCTGGCGGATGGTTGAATGAGCAGCAGGGTGTAGGAAATAGGAGCTACTCGATGTATATCCTCGATGGCTTCACTGACTCTCCTGATATATTTTACCAGTTCTCCAGCAGCCCATGGGGCTCTCATGGTTAGGCCAATCCCAGGATATGGAGCTCACCTGGGCTGCACCCCCAACCCCACAGCCCACGGGGCTCTCGTGGTCAAGTCCCTCCCAGGGTATGGAGCTCACCTGTGCAGCTACCCAGCAGCCCATGGGGCTCTCATAGTCAGGCCCTTCACAGGATACAGAACTCCCCTGGCCAGGTACCCCAGCAGGGCTGGACACACAGGATCTGTGCACATAGCCAAACTTGAAGAGAACCCCCAGCTCACCTGTCACTCACAGCTGACACAGAACACCTCAGAGCAGGAATGGAACTAACAAACATCAGCTCTGACAGGTCTGTGACCCTGGCTATCACTCTGTGCAGCCTCTCTCTGTCTGGTCTTCCAGACACTTCCACTGCAGCCAGGGCACCAGGCCTCTGTCTCCACCCACCATCACTCCTCTCCCTGACTCCTGGGTTCCTCTCATTAGGATAGGGTCTTCTTGAAGTTGTCTCCCACTCATGGACAAGATAAAATGATAAGAAAACAAGCCGCAGCTGCAGCCTCTTGTCTAGCCTGACTCTCAAGAGCCCACACCTGTTCCTTAGGCCTGGTCCGTTTAGGAAGGTTCATTTTTTGCAAATGTGAGGCCCTGAGGTTTGAGGATTGGCTGATTTGGGCAGCCTGACACTGCCTGCCAGCTCCCCCCCTGGTGTGCCTGGGTTGAGGTCAATATAAACACCTCTCCAGTCAGCAAGAGCCCCTGTAGCTGTGCCTGACGCCATATTCCCTGCCCCGTCAGCAGTGTCGGGGCTGGGGTCGTGGGAGGGAGTGAGGGGCCGTGGCTTTGTGGGTTGCCCAGTGTGAGTGGGGCTCTGCTGGACTTTCTGCAGGAGTTGCCAGGCTGCCACCTGCTAAAGAAGAGGATGTGTCACCCATACCTGCCGCTGAAATTTCTCCCGAGGCTGAGGTGAGGAAGTAAAAAAGCAGTAGGGGCCGTGGCAGGAGGGGTATCTCAGGCAGGGAAATGGAAAACTTCCAGAATAGCATCTGGGGCCAGGACCATCCTGGGTGGCCTGCAGGCACCAAGTCGGCCTGCGTGGTGTCGCTGGTGTGGCTCCACAGCCCTTCCTCTAGGCTGGCAAGTGCTTGTACATATTCAGGTGTTTTACCTGGAATGGGTGGGAAGAGTTGAGCTGCAGCAGGACTGGGGCTCAGCTCACATTTACTCACAGACGCCTCGACCCAGTCCCCCAGCTTTGCAATGAGGATGCTCCTTGTGGGAGGGGAGCGCTGCTGACTGCATGGAAGATGATTTCCCACCTCTGACCAACTTAAGAATTTTTTACCACTGGAGCAAGTGCCCTGATACGATTTTCCTCTTTATAACTGGTGGGTTCTGTTTTTTTTTTTTTTTTATTTCTTTTTGGTTCAAGGTAGATTTTATTTATTTCTCTTTTTTTTTAATTTGGAGATATAAACATGGAAATAATGCATTAAAATAAAGACGTCTATGTGAAGGGAAAAACATTTTTTCTGTTTTATTTTATTAAATTTTATTTATTTATTTATTTATTTTTTAATTTATTTCTTTTATGCAGCAGGATCTTATTGGATACCTATTTTATACATATAAGTGTGCACATGTGAATCCCAGTCTGCCAATTCATCCCACCACCACCCTCTCCTGGCGTTCCCACCTTGGTGTCCATGTTTGTTCTCTACATCTGTGTCTCTATCTCTGCCCTGCAAACCAGTTCATCTGTACCATTTTTCTAGGTTCCACATATATGCATTAATATACAATATTTGTTTTTCTCTTTCTGACTTACTTCACTCTGTATGACAGTCTCTAGATCCATCAAGGTCTCTACAAATGACCCAATTTCATTCCTCTGTATGGCTGAGTATTATTCCCTTGTATATATGTACCACATCTTTATCCATTCGTCTATCTGTAGGCACTTAGGTTGCTTTCATTAGCTGTCTATTGTAAATAGTGCTGCAGTCAAAATTGTGGTGAATGTGTCTTTTTGATTTAAGGTTTTCTCTGGGTCTATGCCCAGTAGAGGGATTGCTGGATTATATGGTAATTCTATTTTTAGTTTTTTAAGGAACCTCCATACTGTTCTCCATAGAGACTGTATCAAATTACATTCCCAACAATAGTGGAAGAAGGTTCCTTTTCTCCACACCCTCTACAGCATTTGTTGTTTGTAGATTTTCTGATGATGCCCATTCTAACAGGTGTGACGTGATAACTCATTGTTGTTTCGATTTCCATTTCTCTAATAATTAGTGATGTTGAGCAGATTTTCATGTGCGTACTGGCGATCTCTATGTCTTCTTGGAAGAAATGTCTATTTAGATCTTCCATATTTGTATTGTGATGTTTGTTTTATTAATATTGAGCTGCATGAGCTGTTTATATATATTGGAGATTAATCATTTGTCCATTGATTCATTTGCAAATATTTTCTGCCATTCTGAGGGTTGTCTTTTCATCTTGTTTGTAGCTTCCTTTGCTTTGCAAAATCTTTTACGTTTCATTAGGTCCCATCTGTTTAGTTTTCTTTTTTATTTCATTACTATAGGAGGTGAATCAGAAAAGATCTTGCTGTGATTTACGTCAGAGTATCCTTCGTAAGTTTTCCTCTCAGAGTTTTATACTGTCCGGTCTTACATTCAGGTCTCTAATCCATTTTGAATATATTTTTATGTATGGTGTTGGGGAGTGTTCTAATTTCATTCTTTTACATATAGCTGTCCATATTTCCCAGTGCCAATGATTGAAGAGACTGTCTTATCTCCCTTGTATAGTCTTGCCTCCTTTGTCATAGATTAGTTGACCATAGGTGTGAAGGTTTATCCATGTGCTTTCTTTTTTTTTTCCTTTTACACGTTTATTGGAGTATAATTGCTTTACAATGGAGTGTTCGTTTCTGCTGTATAAAAAAGTGAATCAGCTATACATATTCAAATATCAACAGATCCCCTCCCTCTTGCATCTCCCTCCCACACTCCATATCCCACCCCTTTATGTGGTCACAAGGCACCGAGCTAATCTCCCTGTTCTATGTGGCTGCTTCCCAGTAGCTATCAATGTTACATTTGGTAATGTATTTATGTCCGTGCCACTCTCTCACTTCGTCCCAGCTTACCCATCCCGCTTCTGGTGTCCTCAAGTCCTTTCTGTATATCTGTGTCCTTAATACTGTCCTGCCACTAGGTTCTTCAGAATATTTTTTTTTTCTTCTTTAGATTCCATATATCTCTGTTAACATACAGTATTTTTTCCCCTTCTGACTTACTTCACTGTGTAGGACAGATTCTAAGTCCATCCACCTCAGTACAAATAACTCAGTTTTGCTTCTTTTTATGGCTGAGTAATATCTCATTGTATATATGTGCCAGATCTTCTTTATCCATTCATCTGTCAATCGACACTTAGGTTGCTTCCATGTCCTGGCTATTGCAAATAGAGCTGCAATGAACATTTTTGTACATAACTCTTTTTGAATTATGGTTTTCGCAAGGCAAATGCCCTGTAGTTGGATTGTTGTGTCGTATGGTACTTCTATTGTTAGTTATTTAAAGGAACCTTTGTACTGTTCTCCCTAGTGCCCATATCAATTTACATTCCCACCCACAGTGCAAGTGTGTTCCCTTTTCTCCAATAAAGGCCTCTCCAGCATTTATTGTTTTGTAGATTATTTTGATAATTGCCACTCTGACTGCTGTGAGGTGATACCTCACGGTAGTTTTGATTTGCATTTCTCTAATGATAAGTGATGTTCAGCATCCTTTCATGTGTTTCTTGGTAATCTGTATATCTTCTTTGGAGAAATGTCTATTAGGTCTTCTGCCCGTTTTTGGATTGGGTTCTTTGTTTTTGTGATATTGAGCTACATGAGGTGCTTGTAAAATTTGGAGATTAATCATTTGTCAATTGCTTTATTTGAAAATATTTTCTCCCTTTCTGAGGGTTGTTTTTGCATCTTGATTATGTTTTCTTGTACTGTGTAAAAGCTTTTAAGTTTCATTAGATCCCACTTGTTGATTTCTGTTTTTATTTCCATTTCTCTAGGAGGTGGGTCAAAAAGGATCTTGCTGTGATTTATATCATAGAGTGTTCTACCTATGGTTTCCTCTAAGTGTTTTATAGTGTCTGGTCTTATATTTAGATCTCTAATCAACTTAGAGTTTATTTTTGTGTATGGTGTTATGGAGTTTTCTAATTTCATTATTTTATGTGTAGGGTTCCTGTTTTCCCAGCACCAATTACTGAAGAGACTGTCTTTTCTCCATTGTATATCCTTAGCTCCTTTGTCATAGATGAGATAGCCATAGGTATGTAGGTGTATCTCTGGGCTTTCTGTCCTGTTCCATTGATCTGTGTTTATGCCAATCTACATACACTTGATTCCATTATGGAGCCATATACATACATAGGTTTCAAGGTTATTACCAGTCAGATATATTCCTCTTCAGTGAATAGGGTGTTTTGTGTCCAGTTCATTGAGAAAGGAGTAGGTCTTGTGTATTACATATTTGGTATATGGAATGGGATCTGTGCTAATTTCAAACTCTGATTTTACACATCAACCCATGTCACCTTTCCCCTTAAGGAGGCATAAGTGTGTTTTCTAAATGTGTAACTCTGTTCTCTTTTGAAATTCAGTTCATGTGTAGCCATTTTTACATTCCCTCTATAAGTGATATATTACAATAAGTTTCTTTTTCTTTGTGGCTCATTTCACTTAGCATCATCATACCTAAAGCCACTCATTATGCTGCTATTGGCCTTATGACATTGATTTTATGTCTGAGTGACATTCCATTGTATATAAGTACCACAACATCTATATCCATTTTTTTTTTCCTTTCCTGGGATATATAAAGTGAACCGAAGTTGAGGTTCTTGTAAACAGGGCAGCCCTAAACTTTGGGCTGGCTGTGTGTTGTGGATTATTAGTTTTCCCAAAATACACGCCCATGAGTGGAAGTGTGCTATGCTCTGTAGCTCTGTTTTAGAAAACAACATACAGTTCTGCAGAGAGGCTGTTGGCAGTTTTCATCCTGTACATCAGTGTAACCAGGCTCCCTTTTCTCCGTGGACTGTCCTGCATTTGTGGTTTTTACACTATTTGCAGATGGCCCTTTTGACGGAAGGTAAGGGACACTTCTATGTAGTGTGGATTGGCAATGCCTGATGCCTTGCTTGGCCAAAAAGGGCGTATGCATTTTTTCCCGAATATAATCAAGAAAATACACATACTCCCTTTTCGGCCAAGGGCAACATTGTCGTAGTTCTGTCGCTTTTCATGTGCTTTAAAGACGACTCCATTCTACCTCTTGAAATCTGTTTCCTTCAATTCTGCATTGCATTCAAATCCTCTTCACTGCTTTACCTCAATATATTTCTGGATGATAGTTGTCCTTTATAACTCTGCAAGTTTGTGAATTGCTGTGCCCCTGATTTCCATTTTTCAACTCGCCTATTTGTGAGCTGCTTGCGATACCACAGGATGGCTTTAGGCCTTAGTCTGGTTCCAGGCCTTCAGGCTGAGCCTTTGGTTAATTCTTCTTCCTGATGGGAAACTAGAGTGACATGTGCCCATCCAAACACCTGCAGCTAATCTCTCATTTATTTTCCCTCTTCCTGTTCATCCTCTGCACAATTTGCAAACTGTGCATAACAGGAGGGTAAAGGCGCTGACACTCCAAGCGGGGAGATTTTTAATAATGCAGATGGAATGGTGAAGCTGAGCATGACGAAAGGAAAAATGAGGTAACTTTTAGAAAACTTTCCCGATTACACTGTGTACTATCCACTGGGTTTCCCATGCATGTTTTAACTGTAGGAAGATTCCCTTAAACCTGGAGAGTTGGGACCACTAGAATGTGTAGAAACAGTATTGCTCTAAGTGGTGTTCTTTTGCTCACACAACCTCAGCAATCTTGTCAGCCCCAAGTGTCCAATCTTATTTCTCATCCAACTGTGGGTGTAAAGGTGGTGAATCTAGGCTTTATCACAGGCCCTGAACGTAATATTTAAGACTTTCTCTCTGTTTTTGCATTTTGCTTTTTTAATTTATTTTTATAAGTGGGTTTAACTGAATTTCAGTGCTGTGTTCATGACGTTATACACACACATGATTCCTTTATATAGACATGAGAATACATATGTTTTAAAATACTTAGAGTCAGACATATTCCTCAGCAATGAACAGGGGGTGTTGAGTCCAGTTCATTGTGCTGGGAGTAGGTGTTGTCTAATACATACATAGTTTATGTAAAGGTATCTGTGCTAATTTAAAACTGTGGTTTGATGCATCACCAGACCTCGCCCTTCCCCTTAAGCAGGCAGAAGCTTGTTTTCTAAATGTGTGACTCTGTTGTGTTTGTAATTCAGTTCATGTGTAGCCAGTGTACATTCCCACTATGAGTTATATCTTATGATAAGATTGTTACTCTGTTATCTTTCGTAACTCAGTTCATGTTTACCTTTGCTGACAGGACCTTCATAAGTGATATGTTATGATAAGTTTCTTTTTCTGTGTGACTTATTTCACTTAGAATCATCGTACATGAATCCACTCTTTTTGCTGCTACTGGCCTTATGACATTGATTTCATGGCTGAGGGATATTCCATTGTATGTAAGTACCACAATATCTTGAACCATTTTTGTCTTTCCTGGGATACATAAGGTGTACCCAAGTTGAGGTTCTTGTAAGCAGTGCAGCCCTAAATTTTGGGGTGGCTCTGTCTTATTGATTTTCAGGTTTCCCAAGGTATATTCCCTAGACAGGAAGTGCCCTTGGCTGTGTAGATCTGTTGTTTGCTTGTTGTAGGGATCACAATTAATTCCTGCAGAGAGGCAGTTGGCCACTTATATCCCGCCCATCAGCATAACAATGCTCCCAGTTCTCCAGGGCCTGTCTTGCCTTTCTGGCTTTTACACATTTTGTGGATGTCCCTTTTGACAGGTGGGTAGTGATACTTCTTTTTAGTACAGATATGCATTGCCCTCTTTCTTGCTTGGCCAAAAATGGTGTATGCATTTTCTCCTGAATATATTCAGGAGAAAATGCATGTGCCCTTTTTGGCCAAGTGCATCATTGTCGAAGCTGTGCCCCTCTTCCTGTGCTTTACAGGTGACTCCTACGTACCTCTTGAAATCTGTTTCCTGCTATTCTGCCTCGCTTTCAAGTCCGCCTCGTTGCCTTCCCTCAACAGATTTTTGGACTATAGTTGTCTTTATTACTCTGCTAGTTTGTGAATTGCTGTGTCCCTGAGCTCCATTTTTCAACTTGTTTTTTGTGAGCTGAACGCAAGTCCAAAATTTTAGTTCAGGCCCTATACTGGTTTCCGGTGGGTGCCTGAGACTTTGGTTAATTCTTCTTCCTGCTGGGATATTAGAGTGACATGTGCCCGTCCAAATGCCTATCAGCTACTCTCTCATTGGTTCTCCCTCTTCCCTTTCAACCTCTGCCAAATTGGCAACCTGTGGGAACCAGGAGGTTAAAGGGGTTGTCTCTCCAAGTTGGGAGATTGATAGTAAAGCAGTTGAAAGTCAAACCAGAGCACCAGGAGAGGGACTATTCGTTGAGTTTTAGAAACCTTTCATATTTACAGTGTGTCCATTCTCTAGGTTTCCCATACATGTTATAGCTGTAGTAATATTTCCTTCAACCTGGAGAGTTGGTACCCATGAAATGGGTGCCATTCATTATTGCTTTAAAGGGTCTGCATTTGGTCACCCAATCTCACCAATCCTTTCAGTCCCAAGTGTCCAGCCTTATGCCACATACAGCTGCCATTGTAGATAGGGTCATTCCAGGTTTCGTCAGAGACCCTGAAGGAATTGTAAGGAATTTCCCTGTTTTTTGTTTTGTTTTTGAAATTCCTTTTTATAGTGAGTTTGGGATGATTCTCCCTGCCATGTTTATGCCAGTCTAGACACACTTGATTCCCTTACGGAGACATATCAATACATAGGTTTTAAGACTGTTACTAGTAAGATATATTCTTCTGCAGGGAATATAGGGTGTTGAGTCCCTTTCACTGAGGAAGGTGTAGGTGTTGTCTATTCCGTATTTGGTTTTTGGAACGGTACCTGTACTAATATCAAACTCTGGTTTTATGCATCACCCCACCTCTCCTTCACCCTTAAGCAAGCATAAGAGTGTTTTCTAAATGTGAGCCTCTGTTCTCTTTCCTAACTCAGTTCATGTGTAGCCATGTTTACAGGATCTTCATAAGTGATATCTTATGATAAGTTTCTTTTTCTGTGTGACTTATTTCACTTAGAATCATCGTACCTGAATCCACTCATTTTGCTGCTACTGGCCTCATGACATTGATTTCATGGCTGAGGGATATTCCATCTTACGTAAGTACCAATGTTTCCTGAAACATTTTTGTCTTTCTTGGGATATTTAATGTGTACCCAAGTTGAGGTTCTTGTTAGCAGTGCAGTCCTAAATTTTGGGGTGGCTTTGTCTTATTGATTTTAAGTTTTCCCAAGGTATATTCCCTAGACTGGAAGTGTCCTTGATTCTGTAGCTCTGTTGTTTACTTGTTTTAGGGAACACAATGCACTCCTCCAGAGAGGCAGTTGTCAATTTACATCCCGCCCATCAGCATAAAAATGCTCCCAGTTCTCCAGGGCCTGTCATGCCTTTCTGGTTTTTACCCATTTTGGTGATGTCCCTTTTGACTGATGGGATGTGATACTTCTTTGTAGTGCAGATATGCATTGCCCGCTTGCTTGCTTGGCCAAAAAGGGTGTATGCGTTTTCTCCTGAATATATTCAGGAGAAAACACATACGCCCTTTATGGCCAATTCCACAATTGTCGAAGTTGTGATGCTTTTCCTGTGTTTAAAGTCGATACCATTGTACTTCTTGAAATCTGTTTCGTGCAATTCTGCCTCATTTTCAATGCCTCCTCGTGGCTTTCCCTCAACAGATTTTTGGAAGTCAGTAGTCCTTTATAACTCTGCAAGTTAGTGAATTGTTGTGCCCGTGAGCTCTATTTTACAACTCGCATTTTTGTGAGCTGACCTCAAATCCACTGTTTTGCTTCAGGACCTATACTGTTTCCGGGGTGTGACAGGCTGAGAGGTTGGTTAATTCTTCTTCATGACGGGAAATTTGATTGCCATGTGTCCATCGAAATGCCTACAGCTCCTCTCCCATTGTTTCTCCCTCTTCTCTTATATCCTCTGCGCAATTTGCCAACTGTGCAAAACAGGAGGTTATAGGGGCTGACTCTCCAACTTAGGAGATTGATAGTAAAGCAGTTGGAATGTCAAACTGGAGCACAAGGAGCCAAAGAATTTGTAGAGTTTTAGAAACCTTTCACCATCAGAGGGTGTCCATTCTCTAGGTTCCCCATACAGGTTATAACTCTAGTGATATTCCCTTCTACCTGTAAAGTTGGAAACCATGGAATGGATGGCAGGCATTATTGTTTTAAAGGGTCTGCATTTTCTCACCCAATCTCACCCATATTCTCAGTCCCAAGTGACCAGCCTTATGCCACATCCAGCTGTCGTTGTAGATAGGGTCATTCCTGGTTTCATCAGAAACCCTGAAGGTATTGTGTAAGAATTTCCCTGTTATTTTGTTTTGTTTTGAAATTCATTTTTATAGTGGGTTTGAGCTGATTCTCACTGCCATGAATATGTCGTTCTAGACACACTTCTTTCCCTTACCAAGACATATCAATACATAGGTTTTAAAATTCTTACTAGTCTGATATATTTCTCTGTGGGGAATATGGGTTTTAGTTCCATTCACTGAGGAAGGAGTATGGCTTGTCTCTTCTGTATTTCGATTATGGAACGGTACCTGAGCTAATATCAAACTCTGGTTTTGTTCATCTCCCCACCTCTCATTTCTCCTTAAGGAAGCATAAGTGTTTTTTTTTTTTTTTTCCTAAATCTGAGACCCTATTCTCTTTCCTAATTCAGTTCATATATATCCATGTATTCATTCCCATCATAAGTGATATCTTATGTCAGAATGCACCATGGCCCTTGTCATAATAATGCTCCATGACACCTGTCATCACAATGCTCCACGCCCTAGTTATCACAATGCTCCATGTCCCTTGTCATCACAATTCACCAAGTCCTTGTCATCACAATGCTACATGACACTTCTCATCACAGTGGTACATGCTGTTGTCATCACAATTCTCCATGCACTTGTCATTGCAATGCTCCATGACCCCGGTCATAGCAAGATCCAAGTGTTTGTCATCACAATGCTACACGGCGTTGTCATCAAAATTCTAAATGGCCTTGTTATCACAATGCTCATTACACTTGTCATCACAATTCTCGATGCCCTTGTCATCACAATGCTCCAAGACCCTTTAATCACAGTGCTCCATGCACCTTTTCATCTCCATGCTCCATGAACCCTGTCATCACAGTGCACCATGCACATCATCATAATGCTTCACACTATTGTCATCACAATGAAATCAATATTCTCCATGACCTCTGTCATCATAATGCTCCAAAACCTTGTGATCACAATGTTCCATAACACTTACCATCACGACACCCCATGACACTCATCATCACAATTATCCATGGTCTTCTCATCACAATGTTCCATGATCTTTGTCATCACAATGCTCAGTACACTTGTCATCACAGTGCTCCCTGACACTTGTCGTCAGTATGCTCCTTGAACCCTGTCATGACAAGGCTCCATGCCTTTTTCATCACAATGATCCATGCCCTTTTCATCACAATTCTCCAGGATCCCTGTAATCACAATGCTCCATACGCATGTCATCACAAAAGTCCATGACGCATGTTATCAGAATGCTCCATGGCCTTCTCATCACAATGCTCCGTGCCATAGTCCTCACAATGCTCCAAGAACCCTGTAATCACAATGCTCCATGCCCCTTTTCATCAGAATGCTCCATGAGATTGTCATCACAAGTTTCCATGGTCTTCACATCACAGTGCTCCAGGTCCTTGTCATCACCATGCTCCATTCCCTAGCCATCACAGTGCTCCATGACCCCTGTCATCACAATAATCCATGAACATTTTCAGCCCAGTGCTCCACGAACTACTCATCACCATGCTCCATGGCCAACATCATCACAATGCTCCATGACCACTGTCATCACAACACTCCATGACAACTGACAAAACAATCATCCGGGACTCTTGTCATCACAGTTCCATTCAGTAGTCAGCTCAATGCTCCTTGACCCCTGTTATCACAATACTCCATGAACATTTTCAGCCCAGTGCTCCAGGAGAATTGTCATCACAATGATCCATGCCCTTCTCATCCCAATGCTCCATGACCCCTGTATTCACAATGCTCCGTGACGCTTGTCATCACAGTGCTCCATGACACCTGTCATCACAATGCTCCGTGACTCCAGTCATCAAAATGCTTCATGAACTTTGTCATCACAATGGTCCATGCCGTAGTCATCAACTGTTGCTGTGACATTTTTAACCACAATACTCCATGAAATTTTCATCACAATGCTCTTTGACCCATTTCATCACAATACTCTATGCCTTTCTCAGCACAATGCTCCATGACAATTGTCATCACAATGCTCCATGAAACATGTCATCAGAATGCTCCATGGCCTTCTCATCACAGTGCTCCATTACACCTGTCATAAGAATGCTCCATGACCCCTGCCATCACGATGTTCCATGGCCTTGTCATCACAAGGCTCCATGACCCTTCTCATCACAATGCTCAAAGACACATGTTATGACAATGGTCCATGCCCCTTTTCATCTAAATGATCCATGAACCCTGTCATCACAATGCACCATGCCCATCATCATAATGCTTCATGCCATTGTCATCACAATGAAATAAAAATGCTCCATGACCTCTGTCATAACAATGCTCCAAACCCTTGTGATCACAATATTCCATAACACTTGTCATCACAATGCCCCATGACACTCGTCATCACAGTTATCCATGGATTTCTCATCACAATGCTCCATGACCTTTGTCATCACAGTGCTCACTACACTTGTCATCAAAATGCTCCCTGCCACTTGTTGTCTGTATGCTCCTTGAACCCTGTCATGACAAGGCTCCATGCCTTTTTCATCACAATGATCCATGCCCTTTTCATCACAATGCTCCAAAAACCCTGTCATCACAATGCTCCATGCCCTTGTCATCACATTGCGCCATTCCAACTGTCATCACAAAAATCCATGAAACTTATTACACAAATTCTCCATGTCCTTGTCATAACAATGTTCCATGCCCTTGTTATCACAATGCTCCATGAACCCTGTCATCACAATGCTCAGTGACTCCAGTCATTACAATGCTTCATGACCTTTGTCATCACAATGGTCCATTCCCTCGTCATCAACAGCCTCTGTTACCTATTTAACCACAATGCTCCATAAAATTTTCATCACAATGCTCTTTGACCCTTGTCATCACAATGCTCTATGGCTTTCTCAGCACAATGCTCCATAACACTTGTCATCACAATGCTCCATGCGCTTGTCATCACAGTGCTCCACAATCTTGTCATCACAATGCTCCATAAAACTTGTCATCACAATGCTCCATGCACTTCTCATCAAAATGCTCTCTCACCACTGATATCACAATGTTACATCACTATTCATCACAATACTCCCTCACCCCTGTCATCACAAGGTTCCATGACTCCTGTCATCACAATCGTACATGCACTTATCATCACAATGTTCAATGACCGCTGACATTACAATGTTCCATAACCCCTGTCATCATAATGCTCCATGACCCTTTTCATCAAAATGCTCCATGACCCATGACATCACAATATTCCATAACACCTGTCATCAAAATTTTCCATGACATTTTACATCAAATTGCTCCGTGACCCAGTCATGACAATGCTCCCTGCCCTTCTCATCACAGTGCACCACAACCTTCTCATCAAAATGCTCCATGACATTTGTCATTACAAAGGTCCATGACCCTTGTCATCACAATGCTCCAAGACCCCTGTAATCACAATGCTCCATGCCCCTTTTCATCTCAATGATCCATGAACCCTGTCCTTACAATGCACCATGCCCATCATCATAATTTTTAAGGCTATTGTCATCACAATGAAATCAAAATGCTCCATGACATGTTTCATCATAATGCTCCAAACACTTGTTATCACAATGTTCCATAACACTTGTCATCACAACACCCCATGATGCTCATCATCACAATTATCCATGGTCTTCTCATCACAATGCTCCATGAACTTTTTCATCACAATGCTCAATACACTTGTAATCACAAAGCTCCCTGACACTTGTCGTCAGTATGCTCCTTGAACCCTGTCATGACATGGCTCCATGTCTTTTTCATCACAGTGATCCATGCGCTTTTCATCAAAATGCTCCAAGACCCCTGTAATCACAATGCTACATGCACTTGTCATCACAAAGCTCCATGACGCATGTCATCAGAATGATCTATGGCCTTCTCATCACAATGCTCCCTGCCCTTGTCATCACAATGCTCCAAGACCACTGTAATCACAAAGCTCCATGCCCCTTTTCATCAGAATGCTCCATGAGAGTTGTCATCAGAGGTCTCCATGATCTTCTCATCACAATGCTCCATTCCCTTGTCATCACAATGCTCCATGACCCCTGTCATCACAATAATCCAGGAACATTTTCAGCCCAGTGTTCCACGACCTACTCATCTCAATGCTCCATGGCCAATATCATCACAGTGTTCCATGACCACTGTCATCACAACACTCCATGACACCTGACAACACAATGATCCAGGACTCTTGTCATCACAATGCTCCAATCCCTAGTCATCACAATGCTCCATGACCCCTGTCATCACTACACTCCATGAATATTTTCAGCCCAGTGCTCCATGACCCTTGTCATCACAATGATCCATGCACTTGTCATCCCAATGCTCCGTGACCCCTATATTCAAAATGCTCCGTGACGCTTGTCATCACAGTGCTCCATGACACGTGTCATTACAATGCTCAATTCATTTGTCAGCAAAATGCTACATGACCTTGTCATTGCAATGCTCTATGCACTTGTCATCACAATACTCCAATACTATTTTCATCACAATCCTCCATGAACCTTGGGATCACATTGCTTCATGCCCTTGTCATCACAATGCTCCATGCTCCTTGAAATCAAAATGATCCATGACCTCTGTCATCACAATGCTCCATACCCTTGTGATCACAATGTTCCATAACACTTGTCATCACAATGCTCCATGCTGCCTGTCATCACAATACTCCATGCCCTTTTCATCACAATGCTCCATGACCTTTGTCATCACAATTCTCAATACACTTGTCATCACAATGCTCCGTGACACTTGTCGTCAGAATGCTCCTTGAACACTGTCACGAAAAGGCTCCATGCCTTTTTCATCACAATGCCCCATACCATTTTCATCACAATGCCCCATGCCATTTTCATCACAATGCTCCATGCCATTGTCATCAAAACACACCACAAGATTGTCATCAGAATGCTCCATGACCCTTGTCATCACAATTCTCCATGCACTTGTCAGCAAAATGCTCCTGGACCCTTTTCATCACAATGCTCCAAGCCATTTTCATCACAATGCTCCATTACCTTTGTCATCAGAATCCTCCATGACTCTTGGCATCACAATGCTCCATGCCATTGTCATCACAATGGGCCATTACATATGTCATCGCAATGCTCCCTGACAACTGCCTTCACAATAGTGCATGACCTGGTCATCACAATGCTCCATGCCCTGGTCATCACAATGCACCTTCCCAAATGTCATCACTATAATCCATGAAACTTATTAGACCATTGCTCCATGTCCTTGTCATCAAAATGCTCCATGCCCTTGTTATCACAATGCTCCATGTCTTTGTCGTAACAATGCTCCATGACCATTGTCATCACAATGTGCCACGCACATTTTATCACAACGGTCCACATCCTTGTCATTGAGATGCTCCATAAACATCGTAATCACAATGGTCCATGCACTTCTCATCAAAATGCTCTATCACCAGAGATATCACAATGTTCCATCACTAGTCACGCCAATACTCCTTCAACCCTGTAATCACAATTTTCCATGACCCTGTCATCACAGTACTCCATGAACATTTTCAGCCCAATGCTCCATGACCCTTGGCATCACAATGCTCCATACACTTGTCATCACAAAGCTCCATGACACATGTCATTACAAGGTTCCTTGGCCTACTCCTCACAAGGCTCCATGCCCTTGACATCACAATGCTCCAAGACCCATGTAATCACAATGCTCTGTGACTCCAGTCATCACAATGCTTCATGACCTATGTCATCACAGTTCTCCATGCCCCGTCATCAACAGACTCTGTTTACTTTTTAACCACAATGCTCCATGAACTTTTCATCACAATGCAATTTGACCCTTGTCATCACAATGCTCTATGCCTTTCTCAGCACAATGCTGAATGACCCTTGTCATCACGATGCTCCATGACCTTGTCAGCACAATGCTCCATGACACATGTCATCACAATGCACCATTCGCTTGTCATCACAGTGCTCCACAATCTTGTCATCACAATGCTCCATAAACCTTGTCATCACAATGCTCCATGCACTTCTCATCAAAATGCTCTCTCACCACTGATATCACAGTGTTACCTCACTGTTCGTCACAATACTCCCTCACACGTGTCATCATAATGTTCCATGATTCCTGTCCTCACAATGGTACATGCACTTATCATCACAATGTTCGATGACCCCTGACATCACAATGTTCCATAACACCTGTCATCAAAATGCTCCAGGACCCTTTTCATGAAAATGCTCCATGACACCGGACATCACAATATTCCATAACCCCTGTCATCAAAATGTTCCATGACGGTTTTCATCAAATTGCTCCATGACCCTGTCATCATAATATTCCCTGCCCTTATGATCACAATGCACAACACCCTTGACATAAAAATGCTCCATGACCTTTGTCATCACAAAGATACATGACCCTTGGCATCACTATGCTCCATGTCATTGTCATCGCAATGCTCCATGAACACTCTCATCACATTGCTCCATGCCCTTGTCATCACAAAGCAACATGACACATGTCATCAAAGTGCTCCATGGCCTTCTCATTACAATGTTCCATGCCCTTGCCATCACAATGATCCATTACCCATGTCATAACAATGCTCCATGATCCCTGCCATCACGATGTTCCATGGACTTGTCATCACAAGGCTCCATGACCCTTCTCATCACAATGCTCCAAGACCCCTGTAATCACAATGCTCCATGCCCCTTTTCATCTCAATGATCCATGAACACTGTCATCACAATGCACCATGCCCATCATCATAATGCTTCATGCCATTGTCATCACAATGAAATAAAAATGCTCCATGACCTCTGTCATAACAATGCTCCAAACCCTTGTGATCAGAATATTCCATAACACTTGTCATCACAATGCCCCATGACACTCGTCATCACAGTTATCCATGGATTTCTCAACACAATGCTCCATGACTTTTGTCATCACAGTGCTCACTACACTTGTCATCAAAATGCTCCCTGACACTTGTTGTCTGTATGCTCCTTGAACCCTGTCATGACAAGGCCCCATGCCTTTTTCATCACAATGATCCATGCCCTTTTCATCACAATGCTCCAAAAACCCTGTCATCACAATGCTCCATGCCCTTGTCATCACATTGCGCCATTCCAACTGTCATCACAAAAATCCATGAAACTTATTACACAAATGCTCCATGCCCTTGTCATAACAATGTTCCATGACCTTGTTATCACAATGCTCCATGAACCCTGTCATCACAATGCTCAGTGACTCCAGTCATTACAATGCTTCATGACCTTTGTCATCACAATGGTCCATTCCCTCGTCATCAACAGCCTTTGTTACCTATTTAACCAGAATGTTCCATGAAATTTTCATCACAATGCTCTTTGACGCTTGTCATCACAATGCTCTATGGCTTTCTCAGCACAATGCTCCATAACACTTGGCATCACAATGCTCCATGCACTTCTCATCAAAATGCTCTCTCACCACTGATATCACAATGTTACATCACTATTCATCACAATACTCCCTCACCACTGTCATCACAATGTTCCATGACTCCTGTCATCACAGTGGTACATGCACTTATCATCACAATGTTCGATGACCACTGACATTACAATGTTCTATAACCCCTGTCATCAAAATGTCCCATGACCCTTTTCATCAAAATGCTCCATGACCCATGACATCACAATATTCCATAACACCTGTCATCAAAATTTTCCATGACATTTTACATCAAATTGCTCCGTGAACCTGTTATGACAATGCTCCCTGCCCTTCTCATCACAATGCACCACAATCTTCTCATCAAAATGCTCCATGACATTTGTCATCAAAAAGGTCCATGACCCTTGGCATCACAATGCTCCATATCATTGTCATCACACTGCTCCTTGAACGCTCTCATCACATTGCTCCATGATCTTGTCATCAGAAAGCTCCATGACACATGTCAACAGAATGCTCCATGGCCTTCTCATCACAGTGCTCCATGTCCTTGCCATCACAATGCTCCATTACCCCTTTCATAACAATGCTCCATGACACCTGCCATCACGATGTTCCATGGCCTTGTCATCACAAGGCTCCATTACCCTTCTCATCACAATGCTCCTAGACCCCTCTGATCACAATAGTCCAGGCCCCTTTTCATCTCAATGATCAATGAACCGTGTCATCACAATGCACCATGCCCATCATCATAATGCTTCATGCTATTGTCATCACAATTGAGTCAAAATGTGCCATGACCTCTGTCATAACAATGTTCCAAAACCTTGTGATCACAATATTCCATAACACTTGTCATCATAATGACCCATGACGCTCCTCATCACAGTTATCCATGGTCTTCTCATCACAATGCTCCATGACCTTTGTCATCACAAAGTTCAATACACTTGTCATCAAAATGTTCCCTGACACTTGTAGTCTGTATGCTCCTTGAAACCTGTCATGACAAGGCTCCATGCCTTTTTCATCACAATGATCCATGCCCTTTTCATCACAATGCTCCAAGACCGTTGTAATCACAATGCTCCATGCCCTTATCATCACAAAACTCAATGACGCATGTCATCAGAATGCTCCCTAGCCTTATCCTCACAGTGCTCCTTGCCCTTGATATCACAATGTACCAAGAATCCTGTTATCACAATGTTCCATGCCCCTTTTCATCATAATGCTCCATGAGACTTGTCATCACAAGGCTCCATGGTTTTCTCATCACAATGCTCGAAGACATTGTCATCACAATGCTTCACGACCTTGTCATGAACATTCTCAATGACCCTTGTCATCATAATGGTCCAAGCCCTATTCATCACAATGCTCCATCATATTTGTCATCACAATCCTCCATTACTTTTGGCATCACAGTGCTCCCTGACATTGTCATCGCAATGGACAATGACATATGTCATCACAATGCTCCCTGACACCTGTCTTCACAATACTCCATGACCTTCTCTTCACAATGGTCCATGCCCTTTTCTTCACAATGCACCATGTCCACTGTCATCACAATAATCTATGAAACTTGTGAGACCAATGCTCCATGCCCCTGTCATCACAATTCTACATGCCATTGTCATCATAAGGCTCCATGACCCCTGTCATCACAATGCTCCGTGACTCCAGTCTTCACAATGCTTCATAAGGTTTGTCATCACACTGGTCCATGCCCGCATCATCACAAGGCACTGAGACCCTTGTAACCACAATGCTCCATGAAATTTTCATCACAATGTTCTTTGACCCTTGTCATCATAATGATCCATGCCTTTGTCACAAAAATGCTCCATGACCCTTGTCGTCACAATGTGCTATGCGCAATTCATCACAACGGTCCATAAATTTGTCATTGCAATGCTCCATAAACCTTGTAATCACAATGCTCCATTCTCTTCTCATCACAATGCTCCATTACCCCTGTCATAACAAAGCTCCATGACCTCTGCCATCACAATGTTCCACGGACTTGGCATCACAAGGCTCCATGACACTTGTCATCACAATGCTCCAAGACACATGTAATCACAATGCTCCATGCCCTTGTCATCACAGTGCTCCATATCTTTGTCAGAACCATGCTCCATGACCATTGTCATCACAATGTGCATCACGCTTTTCATCACAACGGTCCACAAACTTGTCAGTGGCCCTTGTCATCATAATGCTCCAAGCCCTAATCATCACAATGCTCCATTCATTTGTCATCACAATCCTTCATTACATTTGGCATCACAAAGCTCCATGCCATTGTCATCGCAATGGACCATGAAATATTTCATCACAATGCTCCCTGACACCTGTCTTCACAATACTCCATGACCTTCTCATCACAATGCTCCATGCCCTTGTCATCACAGTGCACCATGCCCACTCTCATCACAATAATCTATGAAACTTGTCAGACCAATGCTCCATGCCCCTGTCATCACAATGCTCCATGCCCTTGTCATCACAATGCTCCATGACCCCTGTCATCACAATGCTCCATGACTCCAGTCATCACAATGCTTCATAACGTTTGTCATCACAATGGTCCATGCCCGCGTCATCACAAGGCTCTGTGACCTTTGTAACCATAATGCTCCATGAAATTTTCATCACAATTCTCTGTGACCCTTGTCATCACAATGATCCATGTCTTTGTCAGAACAATGCTCCATGACCATTGTCATCACAATATGCCATGCGCATTTCATTACAATGGTACACAACCTTGTCATTGCAATGCTCCATAAACCTTGTAATCACAATGGTCCATGCACTTGTCATCACAATACTCCATGATCATTTTCAGTCCAATACTCCATGACCATTGTCATCACAATGATTCATGCCCTTGTCATCCCAATGCTTCATGACACCTGTATTCACAATGCTCCATGACACTTGTCATCACAGTGCTCCATGACACCTGTCTTCACAATGCTCCAGGCCTTTGTCAGCAAAATTCTACATGACCTTCTCATTACAATGCTCTATGTGCTTGTCATCACAATTCTCCAAGACCCCTGTAATCACAATGCTCCATGCCCTTTTCCATCTCAATGCTCCATGAACCCAGTCATCACAATGCACCATGCCCATCATCATAATGCTTCAGGCTATCGTCATTACAGTGAAATCAAAATTCTCCACGACCTCTGTCTTCATAATCCACCAAAACCTTGTGATCACAATGTTCCATAACACTTATCATCACAACACCCCATGACGATCATCATCACAATTATCCATGGTCTTCTCATCACCATGCTCCATGATCTTTGTCATCACAATGCTCAATACACTTGTCATCACAGTGCTCCCTGACTCTTGTCATCAGTATGCTCCTTGAGCACTGTCATGACAAGGCTCCATGCCTTTTTCATCACAATGATCCATGCCCTTTTCATCACAATGCTCCAAGACCCCTGTAACCACAATGCTCCATGCCCTTGTCATCACAAAGCTCCATGATGCATGTCATCAGAATGCTCCATGGCCTTCTCCTCACAATGCTCCATGTCATTGTCATCACAATGCTCAATGAAACATCTCATCACATTGCTCCATGCCCTTGTCATTACAATCCTACATTATGCATGTATCACAGTGTTCCGTGCCCTTGTCATCACAATGCTCCATGCCCACTCTCATCACAATATTCCATGAAATATTTCAGACCAATGCTCAATGACCTTCTCATCACAATGCTCCATTACCTCTGTCATAACAAAGCTCCATGACCCCTGCCATCACAATGTTCCACGGCCTTGTCATCACAATGATCAATGTCCCTTGTCAGAACAATGCTCCAAGACACCTGTCATCAAAAAGCTCATTGACTTTGTCATAACCAAGCTCCATACACATGCCATCAGAAGGTTCCATGGACTTCTCATCACAATGCTCCATGCCCTTGTCATCAAAATTCTCCAAGACCCTTGTAATCACAATGCTCCATGCCCCTTTTCATCTCAATGCTCCATGAAACCTGTCATCACAATGCACCATGCACATCATCTTAATTCTTCAGGCTATTTTCATTAAAATGAAATCAAAATTCTCCATGACCTCTGTCATCATAATGCTCCAAACCCTTGTGATCACAATATTCCATAACTCTTATCATCACAACACCCCATGACGCTCATCATCACAATTATCCATGGTCTTCTCATCACAATGCTCCATGATCTTTGTCATCACAATGCTCAATAAACTTGTCAAAACAATGCTCACTGACACTTGTCCTCAGTATGCTCCTTGAACCCTGTCATGACAAGGCTCCATGCCTTTTTCATCACAATGATCCATGACCCTTCTCATCACAATGCTCCAAGACCCCTGTAATCACAATGCTCCATGCCCCATTTCATCAGAATGCTCCATGAGACTTGTCATCACAATTCTCCATGATCATCACATCACAATGCTACAGGACCTTGTCATCACCATGCTCCATTCCCTTGTCATCACAGTGCTCCATGACACCTGTCATCACAATAATCCATGAACAGTTTCAGCCGAATGCTCCATGATATTCTCATCACAATGCTCCATGACCAATATCATCACAATGCTCCATGACCTCTGTCATCACAACACTCCATGACACCTGACAACACAATGATCCAGGACTCTTGTCATCACAATGCTCCATTCCCTAGGCATCACAATGCTCCATGACCCATGTCATCACAATACTCCATGAAGTTTTCAGCCCAATTCTCCATGACACTTGTCATCACAATGGTCCATGTCCTTGTCTTCCCAATGATCCATGACACCTGTATTCACATTGCTCCTTGTCGCTTGTCATCACAGAGCTCCATGACACCTGTGATCACAATGCTCCATGCCTTTGTCAGCAAAATGCTATATGACCTTGTCATTACAAACCTCTATGTGCTTGTCATCAAAATACTCTATTACCATTGTCATCACAATCCTCCATGAACCTTGGTATCACATTGCTTCATGCCCTTGTCATCACAATATTCCATGCTCCTTGAAATCAAAATGATCCATGACCTCTGTCATCACAGTGCTCCAAAACCTTGTGATCACAATGTTCCATAACACTTGTCATCACAACACTCCATGATGCCTTTCATCACAATACTCCATGCCCTTTTCATCACAATGTTCCATGACCTTTGTCAACAGAATTTTCAATACACTTGTTATCACAATGCTACCGGACACTTGTCTTCAGAATGCTCCTTGAAACCTGTCACGAAATGGCTCCATGCATTTTTCATCACTATGCCCCATGTCATTTTCATCACAATGTTCCATGCCATTGTCATCAAAATACTCCACAAGCTTGTCATCCGAATGCTCCATGAACTTGGTACTCACAATTCTCCAAGCACTGTCAGCACAATGCTCCCTGACCCTTGTCATCACAATGCTCCAAGACATTGTCATCACAATGCTCCATTACCTTTGTCATCAGAATCCTCCATGACATTTGGCATCACAATGCTGCATGCCAGTGACATCACAATGGGCCATTACATATGTCATCACAATGCTCCCTGACAGCTGTCTTCACAATACTGCATGACCTGTACATCACAATGCTCCATGCCCTTGTCATTACAGTGTGCCATTCCAACTGTCGTCGCAATAATCCATGAAACTTATTAGAGCAATGCTCCCTGCACTTGTCATCACAATGCTCCATGCCCTTCTTATCACAATGTTCCAAGACCCCTGCTATCAGAATGCTCCATGCCCCTTTTCATCAGTATGCTCCATGAGACTTGTCATCACAAGGGCCCATGGTTTTCTCCTCACAATGCTCCAGGAACTTGTCATCACATTGCTTCACGACCTTGTCATGAAAATTCTCAATTTCTCTTGTCATCATAATGCTCCAAGCCCTAGTAATCACAAAGCTCCATTATATTTCTCATCACAATCCTCCATAACATTTGGCATCACAATGGTCCTTGCCATTGTCATCGCAATGGACCATGACATCTGTCATCACAATGCTCCCTGACACCTGTCTTCACAATACTCCATGACTTTCTCATCACAATGATCCATGCCCTTGTCATCAAAATGCACCATGTCCACTGTCATCACAATAATCTATGAAAATTGTCAGACCAATGCTCCATTCCCTTGTTATCACAATGCTCCATTACCCCTGTCATCACAATGCTCCATGACTCCAGTCATCACAATGCTTCATAACGTTTGTCATCACAACGGTCCATGTCCGCGTCATCACAAGGCTCTGAGACCTTTGTAACCACAATGATCCATGCCTTTGTCAGAACAATGCTCCATGACCCTTGTCATCACAATGTGCCACGTGCTTTTCATCACAATGATCAACAACCTTGTCTTCACTATGCTCCATAAACCCTGTAATCACAATGCTCCATGCACTTCTCATCCAAATGCTCTCTCACCTGAGATATCACAATGTTCCATCACTAATCATCACAATCCTCCCTCAACCCTGTAATCACAATATTCCATGACGCCTGTCATCACAATGCTACATGCACTTATCAGCACAATTATCCATGACCACTGACATCATAATGTTCCATAACCACTGTTATCAAAATGCTCCATGACCCTGTTCATCCCAAAGTTCCATGACCCCTGGCATCACAATGTTCTATAACCCTTGCCTTCAAAATGTTCCATTACACTTTTCATCAAATTGCTGCATGACCCTGTCATGAAAATGCTCCCTGGCCTTCTCATCACAATGCACCACAGCCTTGTCCTCAAAATGCTCCATGACATTTGTCATCACAAAGCTCCATGACCCTTGGCATCACAATGTTCCATGTCCTTGTCATCACAATGATCCATGCCCTTGTCATCACAATGCTCCATGCCCTTGTCATTACAATCCTCCATGACCCATGTATCACAGTGTTCCGTGCCATTGTCATCACAAAGCACCATGCCCACTCTCAAACAATAAACCATGAAACATTTCAGACCATTGCTCAATGCCCTTCTCATCACAATGCTCCATTACCTCTCTCATAACAATGCTCCATGACCCCTGCCATTACAGTGTTCCACGGCCTTGTCATCAGAAGGCTCCATGACGCATGTCATTAGAATGTCCCATGGCCTTCTCATCACAATGCTCCATGCCCTTGTCATCACAATGCTCCAAGACCCCTGTAATCACAGTGCTCCATGCCATTGTCATCACAATGGTCCATTACATATGTCATCACAATGCTCCCTGACACCTGTCTTCCCAATACTGCATGACCTGGTCTTCACAATGCTCCATGCCCTTGTCATCACAATGTGCCATTCCAACTGTCATTGAAATAATCCATGAAACTTATTAGACCAATGCTTCATGCCCTTATCATCACAATGCTCCATGCCCCTGTTATCACAATGCTCCACGACCCATGTCATTACAATGCTCATTGACTCCAGTAATCACAATGCTTCATGACCTTTGTCAACACAATGATCCATGCCCTCGTCATCAAGAGTCTCTCTGACCTTTTTAACCTAAGAGCTCCATGAAATTTTCATCACAATGCTCTCTGACGCTTGTCATCACAATACTCTATGCCTTTCTCAGCACAATGCTCCATGACACATTTCATCACAATGCACCATGCACTTGTCAGCACAGTGCTCCACAATCTTGTCACCACAATGCTCCATTATCTTTGTCATCGCAATACTCCATGCAATTCTCATCAAGATGCTCTCTCACCACTAACATCACAATGTTATATCGCTATTCATCACAATACTCCTTCATCCCTGTCATCCCAATGTTCCATGACTCCTATCATCACAATGCTACATGTACTTATCATCACAATGTTCGATGACCTATGACATCACAATGTTCCGTAACACCTGTCATCAAAATTCTCCATGACACATTTCATCAAAAGGCTCCATGTCCCCTGACATCACAATGCTCCATACCGCATGTCATTACAGTACTGCATGATGCTCGTCATCACAATTATCCATGGTCTTCTCATCACAATGCTCCACGGTCTTGCCATCACAATGTTCCATGCCCTGGTCATCACAATGTTCCATGTTCCCTGTCATCACAATTCTCCAAGTACTTGGCATCACTATGTTCCATGACACTTCTCATCACACGCTTACATGATTTGTCAGCACAAGCTTGTCATCAGAATGCTAAATGACCCTTGTTATCACAATTATCCATTACCCCTGTCATCACAGTGCTCCATGACACCTGTCATCACAATGCTCCATGCCCCTGGTTATCACAGTTCTCCACGTGCTTTTCATCACAATACTCCATGATAGTTCTCATCATAATGTTACATGCTTTTGTCATCACAATTCTCCATGCACATGTCATCGCCATGCCCAATGACCCCTGTCATAGCAAGCTCAATGCCTTTGTCATCACAATGCTTCACGACCTTTTCATCAAAATTCTCACTGGCCATTGTCATCAAAATGCTCCATGCACTTGTCATGAAAATGCTCCATGACCCTTGTCATCACAATCATCCAAGCCCTTGTCATCAAAATGCTCCATTACCTTTGTCATCACAATCCTCCAAAACACTTGGCATCACAATGATCCATGCCATTGGCATCAAAATTCTCCATGACCCCTGTATTCACAATGCTCCCTGACCATTGTCATCACAGTGCTCCATGACACCTGTCATCACAATGCTCCATGCCTTTGTCAGCAAAATGCTACATGACCTTGTCATTACAATGCTCTATGCACTTGTCATTACAATACTCCATTATCATTGTCATCACAATCCTCCATGAACCTTGGGATCACATTGTTTCATGCCCTTGTCATCACAATGCTCCATGCTCCTTGAAATCAAAATGATCCATGACCTCTGTCATCACAATGCTCCAAACACTTGTGATCACAATGTTCCATAACACTTGTCATCACAACGCTCCATGATGCCTGTCATCACAATACTCCATGCCCTTTTCATCACAATGCTCCATGACCTTTGTCATCACAATTCTCAATACACTTGTCATCACAATGCTCCCTGACACTTGTCGTCAGAATGCTCTTTGAAACCTGTCACGAAATGGCTCCATGCCTTTTTCATCACAATGCCCCACGCCGTTTTCATCAAATTGCTCCATGCCATTGTCATGTAAATACTCCAGAAGCTTGTCATCAGAATGCTCCATGACCTTTGTCATCACAATTCTCGATGCACTTGTCAGCACAATGCTCCAAGCCATTGTCATCACAATGCTCAATTACCTTTGTGATCAGAATCCTCCATGACACTTGGCATCACAAAGCTCCATGCCATTGTCATCACAATGGGCCATTACATATGTCATCACAATGCTCCCTGACACCAGTCTTCACAATATTGCGTGACCTTGTCTTCACAATGCTCCATGCCCTTGTCATCAAAATGCACCATTCCGACTGTCATTGCAAAAATCCATGAAACTTATTAGAACAATGCTCCGTGCACTTGTCATCACAATGCTCCATGTCCTTGTTATCACAGTGCTCCATGACCCATGTCATCACAATGCTCTGTGACGCCTGTCAACTCAATGATTCATGACCTTTGTCATCACAGTGGTCCATGCCCTCGTCATCAACAGTCTCTGTGACCTTTTTAACCTCAATGCTCCATGAAATTTTCATCACAAAGCTCTTTGACCCTTCTCATCACAATACTCTATGCGTTTCTCAGCACAATGCTCCATGACCGTTGTCATCACAATGCTCCTTGCACTTGTCAGCACAATGCTCCATGACCTTTTTCATCACAATTCTCAATACACTTGTCATCACAATGCTCCCTGACTCTTGTCGTCAGAATGCTCCTTGAACCCTGTCACGAAAATTCTCCATGCCGTTTTCATCACAATGCCCCATGCCATTTTCATCACAATAATCCATGCCATTGTCATCAAAATACTCCACAAGCTTGTCATCCAAATGCTCCATGACCCGTGTCATGACAATTCTCCATCCACTTGCCAGCACAATGCTCCCTGACCCTTGTCATCACAATGCTCCAAGCCATTGTCATCACAATGCTCCATTACCTTTGTCATCAGAATCCTCCATGACACTTGGCATCACAATGCTCCATGCCATTGTCATCACAATGTGCCATTACATATGTCATCACAATGCTCCCTGACACCAGTCTTCACAATCCTGCATGACCTGGTCTTCACAATGCTCCATGCCCTTGTCATCACAATGTGCCATTCCAACTGTCATTGCAATAATGCATGAAATATATTAGACCAATGTTCCATGCCCTTGTTATCACAATGCTCCATGACTCCAGTCATCACAATGCTTCATAACCTTTGTCATCACAATAGTCCATGCCCTCGTCATCAACAGTCTCTGTGACCTTTTTAACCTCAATGCTCCTTGAAATTTTCATCACAATGCTCTTTGACCCTTGTCATCAGCATACTCTATGCCTTTAACAGCACAATGCTCCATGACCGTTGTCATCACAATGCTCCATGAGCTTGTCAGCACAGTGCTCCATGACACATCATCACAATGCCCCATGCGCTTGTCATCACAGTGATCCAAACTCTTGTCATCACAATGCTCCGTTAACCTTGTCATCACAATGCTCCATGCACTTCTCTTCAATATGCTCTCTCACCACTGATATCACAATGTTACATCACTATTCATCACAATACTCCCTCACCCCTGTCATCACAATGTTTCATGACTTCTGTCATCACAATGGTACATGCACTTATCATCACAATGTTCGATGACCTATGACATCACAATATTCCATAACCCCTGTCATCAAAATGCTCCATTACCTTTTTCATCAAAATGCTCCATGTCCCCTGACATCACAATGCTCCATAGCCCTTGTCATTACAGTGCTCCATGACGCTCGTCATCACAATTACCCATGGTCTTCTCATCACAATGCTCCACGGTCTTGCCATCACAATGCTCCATGCCCTGGTCATCACAAGGCTCCATGCCCCTTGTCATCACAATTCTCCACGTCCTTGTCATTCACAATGCTCCATGACAGTTCTCATCACAATGTTACATGCTTTTGTCATCACAGTTCTCCATGCAAATGTCATCGCAATGCCCCATGACCCCTGTCATAGCAAGCTCCATGCCTTTGTCACACAATGCTTCACGACATTTTCATCAAAATTCTCAATGGCCGTTGTCATCACAATGCTCCATGATCCTTGTCATCACAATGCTCCATCCCTTGTCATCACAATGCTCCATTACCTTTGTCATCACAATCCTCCAAAACACTTGACATCACAATGCTCCATGTCATTGTCATCACAGTGGAACATGAAATATGTCATCACAATGCTCCCTGACACCTTTCTTCACCATACTGCCTGACCTTGTCGTCACAATGTGCCATGCCTACTGTCAACACAATTATCCATTAAACTTGTCAGACCAATGCTCCATGCCCCTGTCATCACAATGCTCCATGCCCTTGTCATCACAATTCTCCATGACCCCAGTTCTCGCAATACTCCGTGACTCCAGTCATCACAAGGCTTCATGACCTCTGTCATCACAATGATCCATGCCCTCATCATCACAAGGCTCTGTGAATTTGTCACCACAATGCTCCATGAACTTTTCATCACAATGCTCTGTAACACTTGTTATCACAATGCTCCGTCCCTTTGTCAACTCAATGCTCCATGACCCTTGTCTTCACAATGTTCCATGCGCTTGTCAGCGTAGTGCTC
Source organism: Mesoplodon bidens (assembly GCF_964165515.1). NCBI lineage: Eukaryota > Metazoa > Chordata > Mammalia > Artiodactyla > Ziphiidae > Mesoplodon > Mesoplodon bidens. The sequence continues at coordinate 75,458 of NW_027672423.1, forward strand.
CATGACCCATGTCATCACAATGCTCCATAAACCTTGTCATCACAATGCTCCTTGCACATCTTTTTTTTTTCTTTTTTTGTTATTTTGATTAAAGTTTTTATTTATTTATTTATTTATTTTTAATTTTTTTGCTTTATAACAAATTTAAACAGTTATACATATACATATGTTTCCATATTCCCTCCCTTTTGCGTCTCCCTCCCACCCTTCCTATCCCACCCCTCCAGGAGGTCACAAAGCACCGAGCTGATCTCCCTGTGCTATGCGGCTGCTTCCCACTAGCTATCTACAATACGTTTGGTAGTGTATATATGTCCATGCCGCTCTTTCACTTTGTCACAGCTTACCCTTCCCCCTCCCTATATCCTCAAGTCCATTCTCTAGTAGGTCTGTGTCTTTATTCCTGTCTTACCCCTGTGTTCTTCATGACATTTTTTTTTCTTAAATTCCATATATATGTGTTAGCATACAGTACTTGTCTTTCTCTTTCTTACTTACTTCACTCTGTATGACAGACTCTAGGTCTATCCACCTCATTACAAATAGCTCAATTTCATTTCTTTATATGGCTGAGTAATATTACATTGTATATATCTGCCACATCTTCTTTATCCATTCATCCGATGATGGACACTTAGGTTGTTTCCATCTCCGGGCTATTGTAAATAGGGCTGCTATGAACATTTTGCTACATGTCTCTTTTTGAATTATGGTTTTCTCAGGGTATATGCCCAGTAGTGGGATTGCTGGGTCATATGGTAGTTCTATTTGTAGTTTTTTAAGGAACCTCCATACCGTTCTCCATAGTGGCTGTACCAATTCACATTCCCACCAGCAGTGCAACAGTGTTCCCTTTTTTCCACACACTCTCCAGCATTTATTGTTTCTAGATTTTTTGATGATGGCCATTCTGACTGGTGTGAGATGATATCTCATTGTAGTTTTGATTTGCATTTCTCTAATGAGTAAAGATGTTGAGCATCCTTTCATGTGTTTGTTGGCAGTCTGTATATCTTCTGTGGAGAAATGTCTATTTAGGTCTTCTGCCCATTTTTGGATTGGGTTGTTTGTTTTTTGTTATTGAGCTGCATGAGCTGCTTATAAATTTTGGAGATTAACCCTTTGTCAGTTGCTTCATTTGCAAATATTTTCTCCAATTCTGAGGGTTGTCTTTTGCTCTTGTTTATTGTTTCCTTTGCAGTGCAAAAGCTTTTAAGTCTCATTACGTCCCATGTGTTTATTTTTGTCTTTATTTCCATTTCTCTAGGAGGTGGGTCAAAAAGGATCTTGCTGTGATTTATGTCTTAGAGTGTTCTGCCTATGTTTTCCTCTAAGAGTTTGATAGTGTCTGGCCTTACATTTAGGTCTTTAATCCATTTTGAGCTTATTTTTGTGTATGGTGTTAGGGAGTGATCTAATCTCATACTTTTACATGTCCCTATCCAGTTTTCGCAGCACCACTTATTGAAGAGACTGTCCTTTCTCCACTGTACATTCCTGTCTCCTTTATCAAAGATAAGGTGACCATATGTCCGTGGGTTTAACTCTGGGCTTTCTATCCTGTTCCATTGATCTATCTTTCTGTTTTTGTGCCAGTACCATACTGTCTTGATTACTGTAGCTTTGTAGTATAATCTGAAGTCAGGGAGCCTGATTCCTCCAGCTCCATTTTTCGTTCTCAAGATTGCTTTGGCTATTCGGGGTCTTTTGTGTTTCCATACAAATTGTGAAATTTTTTGTTCTAGTTCTGTGAAAAATGCCAGTGGTAGTTTGATAGGGATTGCATTGAATCTGTAGATTGCTTTGGGTAGTAGAGTCATTTTCACAATGTTTATTCTTCCAATCCAAGAATATGGTACATCTCTCCATCTATTTGTATCATCTTTAATTTCTTTCATCAGGGTCTTATAATTTTCTGCATACAGGTCTTTTGTCTCCTTAGGGAGGTTTATTCCTAGATATTTTATTCTTTTTGTTGCAATGGTAAATGGGAGTGTTTCTTGATTTCACTTTCAGATATTTCATCATTAGTATATAGGAATGCCAGAGATTTCTGTGCATTAATTTTGTATCCTGCAACTTTACCAAATTCATTGATTAGCTCTAGTAGTTTTCTGGTAGCACCTTCAGGATTCTCTATGTATAGTATCATGTCATCTGCAAACAGTGACTGCTTTACTTCTTCTTTTCCGATTTGGATTCCTTTTATTTCCTTTTCTTCTCTGATTGCTGTGGCTAAAACTTCCAAAACTAGGTTGAATAAGAGTGGTGAGAGTGGGCAACCTTGTCTTCTTCCTGATCTTAGTGGAAATGGTTTCAGTTTTTCACCATTGAGGACGATGCTGGCTGTGGGTTTGTCATATATGGCCTTTATTATGTTGAGGAAATATCCCTCTAGGCCTACTTTCTGCAGGGTTTTTATCATAAATGGGTGTTGAATTTTGTCGAAAGCTTTCTCTGCATCTATTGAGATGATCATATGGTTTTTCTCCTACAATTTGTTAATATGGTGTATCACGTTGATTGATTTGCATATATTGAAGAATCCTTGCATTCCTGGAATAAACCCCACTTGATCATGGTGTATGATCCTTTTAATGTGCTGTTGGATTCTGTTTGCTTGTATTTTGTCGAGGATTTTTGCATCTGTGTTCATCAGTGATATTGGCCTGTAGTTTTCTTTCTTTGTGACATCCTTGCCTGGTTTTGGTATCAAGGTGATGGTGGCCTCGTAGAATGAGTTTGGGAGTGTTCCTCCCTCTGATATATTTTGGAAGAGTTTCAGAAGGAGAGGTGTTAGCTCTTCTCTAAATGCTTGATAGAATTCGCCTGTGAAGCCATCTGGTCCTGGGCTTTTGTTTGTTGGAAGGTTTTTTATCACAGTTTCAATTTCAGTGCTTGTGACTGGTCTGTTCATATTTTCTGTTTCTTCCTGATTCAGTCTTGGCAGGTTGTGCATTTCTAAGAATTGGTCCATTTCTTCCAGGTTGTCCATTTTATTGGCATAGAGTTGCTTATAGTAATCTCTCATGATCTTTTGTATTTCTGCAGTGTCAGTTGTTACTTCTCCTTTTTCATTTCTAATTCTATTGATTTGAGTCTTCTCCCTTTTTTTCTTGATGAGTCTGGCTAATGGTTTATCAATTTTGTTTATCTTCTCAAAGAACCAGCTTTTAGTTTTATTGATCTTTGCTATCGTTTCCTTCATTTCTTTTTCATTTATTTCTGATCTGATTTTTATGATTTCTTTCCTTCTGCTAACTTTGGGATGTTTTTGTTCTTCTTTCTCTGATTGCTTTAGGTGCAAGGTTAGGTTGTTTATTCGAGATGTTTCCTGTTTCTTAAGGTGGGATTGTATTGCTATAAACTTCCCTCTTAGAACTGCTTTTGCTGCATCCCATAGGTTTTGGGTCGTCGTGTCTCCATTGTCATTTGTTTCTAGGTATTTTTTAATTTCCTCTTTGATTTCTTCAGTGATCACTTCGTTATTAAGTAGTGTATTGTTTAGCCTCCATATGTTTGTATTTTTTACAGCTCTTTTCCTGTAATTGATATCTAGTCTCATAGCATTGTGGTCGGAAAAGATACTTGATACAATTTCAATTTTCTTAAATTTACCAAGGCTTGATTTGTGACCCAAGGTATGATCTATCCTGGAGAATGTTCCATGAGCACTTGAGAAAAATGTGTATTCTGTTGTTTTTGGATGGAATGTCCTATAAATATCAATTAAGTCCATCTTGTTTAATGTATCATTTAAAGCTTGTGTTTCCTTATTTATTTCCATTTTGGATGATCTGTCCATTGGTAAAAGTGGGGTGTTAAAGTCCCCTACTATGAGTGTGTTACTGTCGATTTCTCCTTTTATGGCTGTTAGTATTTGCCTTATGTATTGAGGTGCTCCTATGTTTGGTGCATAAATATTTATAATTGTTATATCTTCTTCTTGGATCGATCCCTTGATCATTAGGTAGTGTCCTTCTTTGTCTCTTCTAGTAGTCTTTATTTTAAAGTGTATTTTGTCTGATATGAGAATTGCTACTCCAGCTTTCTTTTGGTTTCCATTTAAATGGAATATCTTTTTCCATCCCCTTACTTTCAGTCTGTATGTGTCTCTAGGTCTGAAGTGGGTCTCTTGTAGACAGCATATATATGGGTCTTGTTTTTGTATCCATTCAGCCAATCTGTATCTTTTGGTGGGAGCATTTAGTCCATTTACATTTAAGGTAATTATCTATATGTATGTTCCTGTTCCCATTTTCTTAATTGTTTTGGGTTCGTTATTGTAGGTCTTTTACTTCTGTTGTGTTTCTTGCCTAGAGAAGTTCCTTTAGCATTTGTTGTAAAGCTGGTTTGGTGGTGTTGAACTCTCTCAGCTTTTGCTTGTCTGTAAACGTTTTAATTTCTCCATCAAATCTGAATGTGATCCTTGCTGGGTAGAGTAATCTTGGTTGCAGGTTTTTCTCCTTCATCACTTTAATTATGTCCTGCCACTCCCTTCTGGCTTGTAGAGTTTCTGCTGAGAGATCAGCTGTTATCCTGATGGGGATTCCTTTTTGTGTTATTTGTTGTTTTTCCCTTGCTGCTTTTAATATGATTTCTTTGTGTTTAATTTTTGAGAGTTTGATTAATATGGGTCTTGGCATATTTCTCCTTGGATTTATTCTGTATGGGACTCTCTGTGCCTCCTGGACTTGATTAACTATTTCCTTTCCCATATTAGGGAAGTTTTCAACTATAATCTCTTCAAATATTTTCTCAGTCCCTTTCTTTTTCTCTTCTTCTTCTGGAACCCCTATAATTCGAATGTTGGTGCGTTTAATGTTGCCCCAGAGGTCTCTGAGACTGTCCTCTGTTCTTTTCATTCTTTTTTCTTTATTTTGCTCTGCAGCAGTTATTTCCACTATTTTATCTTCCACCTCACTTATCCGTTCTTCTGCCTCAGTTATTCTGCTATTGATCCCATCTAGAGTATTTTTTATTTCATGTATTGTGTTTTTAATTGATGCTTGATTCATCTTTAGTTCTTCTAGGTCCTTGTTAACTGTTTCTTGCATTTTGTCTATTCTATTTCCAAGATTTTGGATCTGGGAAATAGAATCTCTGATCATCTTTACCATCATTATTCTGAATTCTTTTTCAGGTAGACTGCCTATTACCTCTTCATTTGTTAGATCTGGTGGGTTTTTATCTTGCTCCTTCTCCTGCTGTGTGTTTTTCTGTCTTCTCATTTTGCTTATGTTACTGTGTTTGGGGTCTCCTTTTTGCAGGCTGCAGGTTCGTAGTTCCCGTTGTTTTTGGTGTCTGTCCCCAGTGGCTAAGGTTGGTTTAGTGGGTTGTGTAAGCTTCCTGGTGGAGGGGACTAGTGCCTGTGTTCTGGTGGATGACGCTGGATCTTGTCTTTCTGGTGGGCAGGTCCACGTCTGGTGGTGTGTTTTGGGGTGTCTGCAGACCTTTTATTATTTTAGGCCACCTCTCTGCTAATGGGTGGCGTTGTGTTCCTGTCTTGCTAGTTGTCTGGCTTAGGGTGTCCAGCACTGTAGCTTGCTGGTCGTTGAGTGAAGCTGGGTGCTGGTGTTGAGATGGAGATCTCTGGAAGATTTTGGCCGTTTGATATTATGTGGAGCTGGGAGGTCTCTTGTGGACCAGTGTCCTGAAGTTGGCTCTCCCACCTCAGAGGCACAGCAATGACACGGGGCTCCTCAATTTGGGATGAGGTGTTGTCTATTCATGTATTCCACAGTTGCAGGGTACATCAAGTTGATTGTGGAGCTTTAATCTGCTGCTTCTGAGGCTGCTGGGAGAGGTTTCCCTTTCTCTTCTTTGTACTCACAGCTCCTGGGTCTGAGCTTTGGATTTGGCCTCGCCTCTATGTGTAGGTCGCCGGAGGGTGTCTTTTCTTCGCTCAGACAGGACAGGGTTAAAGGAGCAGCCTCTTCGGGGACACTGGCTCACTCAGTCTGGGCGGGAGGAAGGGGCACGGAGTGCGGGGCGAGCCTGCAGCGGCAGAGGTTGGCGTGACGTTGCACCAGCCTGAGGCGCGCCGTGCGTTCTCCCAGGGAAGCCACCCCTGGATCCCGGGACCCCGGCAGTGGCGGGCTGCACAGGCTTCCGGAAGGGCGGTGTGGGCAGTGAGCTGCGCTCGCACTCAGGCTTCTTGGCGGCGGCAGCAGAAGCCCCAGCGTCCCACGCCCGTCACTGTGCTCCGCGCTTTCAGTCGCGACTCGCGCCCGTCTGTGGAGCCCCTTTAAGCAGCGCTCTTAATCCCCTCTCCTCGCGCACCAGGAAACCAAGAGGGAAGAAAAAGTCTCTTGCCTCTTCGGCAGCTCCAGAGTTTTCCCGGACTCCCTCCAGGCTAGCTGTGGCACATTAGCCCCCTTCAGGCTGAGTTCTCGCCGCCAGCCACAGTCCTCTCCCTGCACTCTGACCGAAGCCCGAGCCTCAGCTTCCAGTGCTGTGCGACCCGGTAGGCGAGCAGACAAGCCTCTCGGGCTGGTGAGTGCCACTCTGCACCGATCCTCTGTGTGGGGATCTCTCCGCTTTGCCCTACCAAGGTATGTGGGGGGTTTCCTGCCTTTTGGGAGGTCTGGGGTCTTCTGCCAGCGTTCAGTAGGTGTTCTGTAGGAGTTGTTCCACGTGTAGCTGTATTTCTGGTGTATCCGTGGGGATGAAGGTGATCTCCGCGTCTTACTCTAGCGCCATCTTACACGGAAGTCCTCCTTGCACGTCTTATCAAAGTGCTCTCTCACCACTGATATCAAAATGTTCCCTCACTAGTCATCACAATACACCCACTCCCCTGTCATCACAGTGGTCCATAACACCTGTCATGAAAATGTTCCATGACCCCTGATATCACAATGTTCCATAACCCCTGTCATCAAAACGTTCCATGACCCATTTCATCAAATTTCTCCATGACACTGTCATCACAATGCTCCCTGCCCTTCGCATCACAATGCACAACACCCTTGTAATCAAAATGCTCCATGACTTTCTCATCACAAAGATCCATGTCCCTTGGCATTACAGTGCTCCATGTCATTGTCATCACAATGCTCCATGATCGCTCTCATCACATTGCTCCATTCCCTTGTCGTCACAAAGCTCCATGACCCATGTCATCAGAATGCTCCATTGCATTCTCATCACAGTGCTCCATGCCCTTGCCATCACAATGCTCCATTACACCTGTCATCACAATGCTCCAAGACCTCTGTAATCACAATGCTCCATGCCACTTTTCATCTCAATGCTTCATGAACACTGTCATCACAGTGCACCATGCCCACCATCATAATGCTTCATGCTATTGTCATCACAATGAAATCATAATGCTCCATGACCTCTCTCATCACAATTCTCCAAATCCTTGTGATCAAAATGTTCCATAACACTTATCATCACAACGCCCCATGACGCTCGTCATCACAATTATCCATGGTCTTCTCATCGCAATGCTCCATGACATTTGTCACCACATTGCTCAATACCCTTGTGATCACAATGCTCCCTGACTCTTTTCGTCAGTATGCTCCTTAAAACCTGTGATGACAAGGTTTCATGGCCTTCTCATCCCAATGCTCCATGCCCTTGTCATCACAGTGCTCCACAACCCCTGTAATCACAATGCTCCATGCCCCTTTTCATCAGAATGTTCCATGAGACATATCATCACAAGGCTCCATGGTCTTCTCATCACAATGCTCCAGTACGATGTCATCACAATGCTCCATGACACCTGTCATCACAATACTCCATGAACATTTTCAGCCCAATGCTCCATGACCTTCTCGTCACAATGCTCCATGGCCCCTGTCAACACAACGCTCCATGTCCCTTGTCATCACAATACTCCATGAACACTTTCATCCCAATGCTCCATGACCCTTGTCATCACAATGCTCCATGACCCCTGTATTCACAATGATCCATGACGCTTTTCATCTCAGTGCTCCATGACACCTGTCATCACAATGCTCCATGCCTTTGTCAGCAAAATGCTATATGACATTGTCATTACAATGCTCTATGCACTTGTCATCACAATACTCCATTACCATTGTCATCACAATCCTCCATGAACCTTGGGATCACATTGTTTCATGCCCTTGTCATCACAATGCTCCATGCTCCTTGAAATCAAAATGATCCATGACCTCTGTCATCACAATGCTCCAAACCCTTGTGATCACAATGTTCCATAACACTTGTCATCACAACGCTCCATGATGCCTGTCATCACAATACTCCATGCCCTTTTCATCACAATGCCCCATGACCTTTGTCATCACAATTCTCAATACACTTGTCATCACAATGCTCCCTGACACTTGTCGTCAGAATGCTCCTTGAACCCTGTCACGAAATGGCTCCATGCTTTTTTCATCACAATGCCCCATGCCATTTTCATCACAATGCTCCATGCCATTGTCATCAAAATACACCACAAGCTTGTCTTCAGAATCCTCCATGACCCTTGTCATCACAATTCTCCATGCACTTGTCAGCACAATGCTCCCTGACCCTTGTCATCACAATGCTCCAAGCCGTGTCATCACAATGCTCCATTACATTTGTCATCAGAATCCTCCATGACACTTGGCATCACAATGCTCCATGCCATTGTCATCACAATGGGCCATTACTTATGTCATCACAATGCTCCCTGACACCTGTCTTCACAATACTGCATGACCTGGTCATCACAATGCTCCATGCCATTGCCATCACAATGCGCCATTCCAACTGTCATCGCAATAATCCATGAAACTTATTAGACCAATACTCCATGCCCTTTCATCACAGTGCTCTATGAACCCTGTCATTACAATGCTACATGACTCCAGTCATCACAAGGCTTCATGAGCTGTGTCATCACAATGATCCATGCCCTCATCATCACAAGGCTCTGTGAACTTTGTCACCACAATGCTCCATGAACTTTACATCACAATGCTCCGTGACACTTGATATCACAATGCTCCGTCCCTTTGTCAAATCAATGCGCCATGACCCTTGTCATCACAATGTTCCATGTGATTGTCAGCGCAGTGCTCCCTGACCCATGTCATCACAATGTGCCATGTGCTTGACATCACAATGCTCCACAATATTATCATCACAATGCTCCATAAACCTTATCATCATAATGCTCCATGCACTTCTTATCAATATGCTCTCTCACCACTGATATAAAAATATCCCCTCACTAGTCATCACAATACACCCACTCCACTGTCATCCCAGTGGTCCATAACCCCTGTCATGAAAATGTTCCATGACCCCTGATATCACAATGTTCCATAACCCCTGTCATCAAAATTTCCATGACATTTTTCATCAAATTGCTCCATGACCCTGTCATCACAATGCTCCCTGCCCTTCACAACAGAATGCACCACAGCCTTGTCATCAAAATGCTCCCTGACCATTGTCATCACAAAGCTCCATGACCCTTGGCATCACAATGCTCCATGCCCTTGTCATCATAATGCTCCATGAACCCTCTCATCACATTGTTACATGCCCTTGTCATTACAGGATCCATGATGCTTTTCATCACTATGCTCTATGCCATTCTTCTCACAATGCTCCATGCGCTTGTCATTACAATCCTCCACGACCCGTGTATCACTGTGTTCTGTGCCCTTGTCATCACAATGCTCCTTGCCCCCTCTCATCACAATAATCCATGAAACATTTCAGACCAATGCTCCATGCCCTTGTCATCACAATGCTCCTTTACCCCTGTCATAACAATGCTCCATGACACCTGCCATCACAATATTCCACAGCCATGTCATCACAAGGCTCCATGAGCCTTGTCATCACAATGATCCAAGACCCCTGTAATCAAAATGTTCCATGCACTTGTCATCACAAAGCTTCATGACACATGTCATCAGAAAGCTCCATGGCCTTCTCATTCACGATGCTCCATGCCCTTGTCATCACAATGCTCGAAGACCCTTGTAATCACAATGCTCCATGCCCCTTTTCATCTCAATGCTCCATGAACACTGTCATCACAGTGCACCATGCCCACCATCATAATGCTTCATGCTATTGTCATCACAATGAAATCATAATGCTCCATGACCTCTCTCATCACAATGCTCCAAATCCTTGTGATCAAAATGTTCCATAACACTTAACATCACAACGCCCCATGACGCTAGTCATCACAATTATCCATGGTCTTCTCATCACAATGCTCCTTGAACTTTGTCATCACAGTGCTCAATACCCTTGTCATGACAATGCTCCCTGAAACTTGTCGTCAGTATCCTCCATGAACCCTGTCATGACAAGGCTTCATGCCTTTTTCATCACAATGTTCCATGCCCTTTTCCTCACAGGGCTCCAAGCTCCCTGTAATCACAATGCTCCATGCCCTTGTCATCACAAATCTCCGTGATGCATGTCATCAGAACGCTCCCTGGTCTTCTCATGCCATGCTCCATGCCCTTGTCATCACAGTGCTCCACGACCCCTGTAATCACAATGCTCTATGCCCCTTTTCATCAGAATGCTCCATGAGACTTGTCATCACAAGGCTCCTTGGTCTTCTCATCACACTGCTCTAGTACCTTGTCATCACAATGCTCCATGACAACTGTCATCACAATACTCCATGAACATTTTCAGCCCAATGCTCCATGACCTTCTCATCACAATGCTCCATGACCACTGTAATCACAATGCTCCATGATCCCTGACAACACAATGATCCGGGACTCTTGTCATCAAAATGTTCCATTCCCTTGTCATCTCACTGCTCCATGACACCTTTAATCACAATGCTCCATGACGCTTGTCATCACAGTGTCCCATGAACATTGTCATCACAATGTTCCATGCTTTTCTCAGCAAAATGCTACATAATCTTGTCATCACAATGCTCCATGAGCTTGTCATCACAGTCCTCCATGACCCTTGGGATCACATTGCTTCATGTCCTTGTCATGTCTCTCCTGCCTTTCTGTTTTTTACAGATTTTCGGATGTCCCTTTTGACCGCTGGGTCGTGACATTTCTTTGTAGTGTGGATTTGCATTGCACGCTTGCTTGATTGGCAATAAAGGGTGTATGCATTTTTTACTGAATATATTCAGGTGAAAAGCCATACACCGTTTTTTGCCAAGTGCATCACTGTCGAAGTTGTGATGCTTTTCCTGTGCTTTAAAAGCAATTCCAATTTACCTCATGCAATATGTTTTGTGCAATTCTGCCTCATTTTAAAGTCCGCTTCATTGCCTTCTCTCAACAGATTTTTGGAAGAGAGTAGTCCTTTATAACTCTGCAGGTTTGTGAATTGCTGTGTCCCTGAGCTCCAATTTTCAAATCCCATTTTTGGGAGCTGACTGCAAATCCACAATTTTGATTCAGGACCTATACTGGTTCCAGGGGTGGCTATACTGTTCCCTACGAGTGGCTGAGGCTTTGGTTAATTCTTCTTCCTGACGGGAATTTAGAGTGACATGTGCCCGTCCAAATGCCTACATCTACTCTCTAATTGGTTTTCCCTATTCCCTTTCATCCTCTGCACAATTAGCAAACTGTGTGAACCAGGAGGTTATAGGGTTTAACTCTCCTAAGTTGGCAGATTGATAGTAAGGCAGTTGGAATGCCAACCTGGAGCACAAGGAGAGGAAAAATTAGAAGACTTTTAGAAACCTTTCACCATCACAGTGTGTCCATTCTCTAGGTTTCCCATACATGTTATAACTGTAGTGATATTCCCTTCTACATGGAGATTTGGGAATCATGGAATGGTGTCATGCATTACTACTTTAAAGGTTCTGCATTTTCTATCCCAATCTCACCAGTCCTCTCAGTCCCAAGTGTCCAGCCTTATGTCTCATTCAGTTGTCTTTGCAGATAGGGTCATTCCAGGTTTCATCAGAACCCCTGAAGGAATTGTGTAAGAATTTCTCTGTTCTTTTGTTTGGTTTTTGAAATTCGTTTTTATAATGGGGTTGAGCTGATTTTCACTGACGTGTTTATGCCGGTGTAGACACACTTGATTCCCTTATGGAGACATATCAATACATAGGTTTTAAGATACTTACTAGTCAGATATATTCCTCTGCGGGGAATATGGGTTTTGAGTCCCGTTCACTGAGGAAGGTGTAGGTCTTGTCTCTTCTGTATTTGGTTTATGGAATGTTACCTGTGCTAATATCAAACTCTGGTTTTATGCATCACCCCACCTCTCCTTTCCCTTTAAGCAGGTATAAGAGTGTTTTCTAAATGTGAGACTCTGTTCTCTTTCTTAATTCAGTTCATGTGTTGTGATGTTGACATTCCCTCTGTAAGTGATAACTTATGATAAGATTCTTTTTTTCTGTGTGACTAATTTCCCTTAGAATCATCATACCTAAATCCACTCATTACGCTCCTACTGGCCTTATGACATTGATTTCACGTCTGATTGATATTCCGTTGTACAAAATTACGACAAGGTCTTTATGCATTTCTCTTTTTCCTGGGATAATTTAGGTGTACCGAAGTTGAGGTTCTTGTATGCAGAGCTGCCCTAAACTTTGGGGTGCCTGTGTCTTGTCGATATTTAGTCTTCCCAAGTTATATGCCCATGAGTTGAAGTCCCCTTTTCTCGGGGGCTTTGCATTTTAGATGTTTTAGGAAACAGCATACACTTGTTCAGAGTGGCTCTTGGATATTTATACCCCACCCATCAGTGTGACTAGGCTCCCTGTTCTCCCTGGCCTCTCCTGCATTTCTGGTTTTTACACATTTTGCGGATATCCCTTTTGATCGGTGGGAATTGATACTTCTGTGTAGTGCAGATTTGCAATGCCCGCTTGCTTGCTTGGCAAAAAAGGGCGTATGTGTTATCTCCTGAATATATTCAGGAGAAAGTGCATACACACTTTTTGGCCAAGTGCATCGTTCTCGACGTTGTGCCCCTCTTCATGTGCTTCAAAGGTGATTCCAACGTACTTCTTGAAATCTGTTTCCTGCTATTCTGCCTCTCTTTCAAGTCAGCCTCCATGCCTTCCCTCAACAGATTTTTCGATGATAGTTGTCCTTTATTACTCTGCCAGTTTGTGAATTGCAGTGCCCCTGAGCTCCATTTTTCAACTCGTTTTTGTGAGCTGAACGCAAGTCTAAAATTTTGGTTCAGGACCTATCCAGGTTCCCGGCAGGTGGCTGAGACTTTGGTTAATTCTTCTTCCTGCCAGGCAATTAGCGTGACATGGTCCCGTCCAAATGCCTAACAGCTACTATCTCATTGGTTCTCCCTATTCCCTTTCAGAGTCTGCCAAATTGGCAACATGTGAGAACCAGTAGTTTAAAGGGCCTGTCTCTCCAAGTTGGCAGATTAATGGTAAAGCAGTTGGAGAGTCAAAACGGAGCACCAGGAGAGGGACTATTACTTGAGTTTTAGAAACCTTTCATATTCACAGTGTGTCCGTGCTCTAGGTTTCCCGTACATGTTATAGCTGTAGTAATATTCCCTTCAACCTGGAGAGTTGGGACCCATGGAATGGGTGCCACGCATTATTGCTTTAAAGGGTCTGCATTTGCTCACCCAATCTCACCAATCCTCTCAGTCCCAAGTGTACAGCCTTATGCCACATCCAGCTGTCGTTCTAGATAGGGTCATTCCAGGTTTCATCGAAACCCGGAAGGAATTGTAAGGGATTTCCCTGTTTTTTTGTTTTGTTTTGAAATTACTGTTTATAGTGGGTTTGAGCTGATTCTCTCTGCCATGTTTATGCCAGTCTAGACACACTTGATTCCCTTACGGAGACATTTCAAGACATAGGTTTTAAGATTCTTACTAGTCAGATATATTCCTCTGTGGGAAATATGGGGTTTTGAGTCCCTTTCACTGAGGAAGGTGTAGGTCTTCTCTGATCCATAGATGGTTTTTTGAACGGTACATGTCCTTATATCAAACTGTGGTTTTATGCATCACCCCACCTCTCCTTCCCCCTTAAGCAGGCAAAAGAGTGCTTCCTAAATGTGAGACTCTTTTCTCTTTCCTAACTCAGTTCATGGGTAGCCATGTTTACAGGATCTTCATAAGTGATATCTTATGCTAAGTTTCTTTTTCTGTTTGACTTATTTCACTTTGAATCATCGTACCTGAATCCACTCATTTTGAAGCTACTGCCCTTATCAGATTGATTTCATGGCTGAGGGATATTCCATCGTACGTAAGTACCACAATTTCTTGAAGCACTTTTGTCTTTCCTGGGATATTTAAGGTGTACAGAAGTTGAGATTCTTATAAGCAGTGAAGCCCGAAATTTTGCGGTGGTTGTGTCTTATTGATTTTCAGTTTTCCCAAGATATTTTCCCTAGACTGGAAGTGCCCTTGGCTCTGTAACTCTGTTGTTTACTTGCTTTAGGGAACACAATGCACTCCTCCAGAGAGGCATTTGGCAATTTACATCCCGCCCATCAGCATAACAAACCTCCCTGTTCTCCAGGGCCTCTCTTGCCATTCTGCTTTTTACACATTTTTTGCATGTCCCTTTTGACCGGTTTGAAGTGATACTCCTTTGTAGTGCAGATTTCCATTTCCTGCTTGCTTGCTTGGCCAAAAAGGGCGTATGAGTTTTCTCCTGAATATATTCAAGAGAAAATGCATACGCCCTTTTTGACCAAGTGCATCAGTGTCGAAGTTTGGCCCCTCTACCTGTGCTTTAAAGGTGATTCCAACGTACTTCTTGAAATCTGTTTCCTGCTATTCTGCCTCGCATTCAGGTCTGCATCGTTGCCTTCCCTCGATAGATTTTTGGACGATAGTTGTCCATTAGTACTGTGACTGTTTGTCAATTGCTGTGCCCCTGAGCTCCATTTTTCAACTCGTTTTTTGTGAGCTGAACGCAAGTCCAAAATTTTTGTTCAGGACGTATACTGGTTCCCAGTTGGTGGCTGAGACTTTGGTTAATTCTTCTTCCTGCCGGGAAATTAGAGTGACCTGTGCCCGTGCAAATGCCTAACAGCTACTCTCTCATTGGTTTTCCCTCTTTCCTTTCATCCTCGGCCAAATTGGCAACCTGTGCGAACCAGGAGGTTAAAGGGGCTGTCTCTCCACCTTGGCAGATTGACAGTAAAGCAGTTGGAATATCAAACCGGACCTCCAGGAGAGGGACTATTCTTTGAGTTTAGAAACACTTTGTATTCTCAGTGTGTCCACTCTCTAGGGTTTCTGTACATGTTATAGGTGTAGTAATATTCCCTACAACCTGGAGAGTTGAGACCCATGGAATGGGTGCCATGCTTTATTGCTTTAAAGCGTCTGCATTTGCTCACCCAATCCTACCAATCCTCTCAGTCCCAAGTGTCCAGCCTTATGCCACATCCAGCTGTTATTTTAGACAGTGACATTCCAGGTTTCATCAGAGACCCTTTAGGAATTGTAAAGAATTTCCCTGTTTTTTTGTTTTGTTTTTAAAATTATTTTATAGTGGGTTTGAGCTGGTTCTCGCTGCCATGTTAATGTCAGTCTGGACACACTTGATTCCCTTACAGAGACATATCAATACATACGTTTTAAGTTTCTTCCTAGTCAGATATATTCCTCTGCAGGAAATATGGGGTTCTGAGTTCTTTTCACGGAGCAAGGTGTAGGTCTTGTCTATTCCATAGTTGGTTTTTGGAGCGGTACCTGTGCTTATATCAAACTCTGGTTGTATGCATCACCCCACCTATCCATCCCCCTTAAGCAGGCATAAGACTGTTTTCTAAATGTGAGACTCTGTTCTCTTTCCTAACTCAGTTCAAGTGTAGCCAAGTTTACAGGATCTCCATAAGTGATATCTTATGATAAGTTTCTTTTTCTGTGTGAATTATTTCACTTATAATCATCGTACCTGAATCCACTCACTTTGCTGCTACATGTCTTATGACATTGATTTCATGGCTGAAGGATATTCCATCGTACGTAAGTACAACAATTTTTGAACCATTTTTATATTTCCTGGGATATTTAAGGTGTACCCAAGTTGAGATTCTTGTAAGCAGTGCAGCCCTAAATTTGGGGGTGGCTCTGTCTTATTGATTTTCAGTTTTCCCAAGGTATATTCCCTAGACTGGAAGTGCCCTTGGCTCTGTAGCTCTGTTGTTACTTCTTTAAGGGAACACAATGCACTCCTCCAGAGAGGCAGTTGGCAATATACATCCCGCCCAACAGAATAACAAGGCTCCCTGTTTTCCAGGGCCTGTCTTGCCATTCTGCTTTTTACACATATTTTGGATGTCCCTTTTGACCAGTGGGAAGTGATACATCTTTGTAGTGTAGATTGCCATTGCCTGCTTGCTTGCTTGGCCAAGAAGGGCGTATGTGTTTTCTCCTGAATATATTCAGGAGAAAACACATACGCACTTTTTGGCCAAGTACATCTTTGTCGAATTTGGGCCCCTCTTTCTGTGCTTTAAATGTGATTCCTCATACCTCTTGAAATCTGTTTCCTGCTATTCTGCCTCGCTTTCAAGTCTGCCTCGTTGCCTACCCTCAACAGATTTTTGGACGATAGTTGTCCTTTATTACTCTGCCCGTCTGTAAATTGCTGAGCCCCTGAGCTCCATTTTTCAACTCTTATTTTGTGAGATGAAGGCAAGCCCAAAATTTTCTTTCAGGACCTATACTGTTTCCCAGTGGGTGTCTGAGGCTGAGGTTAATTCCTCTTCCTGCCTGAAAAGTAGAGTGACAGGTGCCCGTCCAAATGCCTAACAGGTACTCTCTCATTGGTCTCCCTCTTCCCTTTCATCCTCTGCCAAATTGCCAACTTGTAGGAACCAGGAGTTTAAAGGGGCTGTCTCTCCAATTTGGGAGATTGATAGTAAAGCAGTTGGAGAGTCAAACCGGAGCAACCAGGAGAGGGAGTATTCGTTGAGTTTTAAAAACCTTTCATATTCACAGTGTGTCCAATCTCTAGGTTTCCCGTACATGTTATAACTGTAGTAATATTCCCTACAACTTGGAGAGTTGAGACCCATTGAATGGGTGCCAAGCATTATTGCTTTAAAGGGTATGCCTTTGCTCAACCTATCTCACAAATCCTCTCAGTCCCAAGAGTCCAGCCTTATGCAACATTCAGAGGTCTTTGTAGACATGGTCATTCCAGGTTTCATCACAGACCCTGAACGAATTTTAAAGAATTTCCGTGTTTTTCTTTTTTGTTTTTGAAATTCCTTTTTATAGTGTATTTGAGCTGATTCTCAATGCCAACTTTATGCCAGTCTGGACACCCTTGATTCCCTTACAGAGACATATCAATACATAGGTTTTTAGATTCTTACTATTCAGATATATTCCTCTGCGGGAAATACGGGGTTTTGAGACCCTTTCACTGAGGAAGGTGTAGGTCTTGTCTATACCATAGTTGGTTTTCGAAATGGTTCCTGTGCTTATATCAAACTCTGGTTTTACGCATCACCGCACCTCTCCTTCCCCCTTAAGCAGGCATAAGAGTGTTTTCTAAATGTGAGACTCTGTTCTCTTTCCTAACTCAGTTCAAGTGTTGCCATGATTACAGGATCTCCATAAATGCTATTTTATGATAAATTTCTATTTCTGTGTGACGTATTTCACTTAGAATCATCATACCTGAATCCACTCATTTTGCTGCTACAGTTCTTATGACTATGAGATCATGGCTGAGGGATATTCCATCGTACTTAAGTACCACAATTTTTTGAACCATTTTTATATTGCCTGGGATATTTAAGGTGAACACAAGTTGAGGTTCTTGTAAGCAGTGCAGCCCTAAATTTTGGGGTGGCTCTGTCTTATTGATTTTCAGTTTTCCCAAGATATATTCCCTAGACTGGAAGTGCCATTGGCTCTGTAGCTCTGTTGTTTACTTGTTTTAGGGAACACAGTGCACTCCTCCAGTATGGCAGTTGGCAATTTACATCCCGCCCATCAGCATAACAAGGCTCCCAGTTCTCCAGGGCCTGTCTTGCCTTTCTGGTTTTTACACATTTTGTGGATATCCCTTTTGACTCTGGGGAAGTGATACTACTTTGTAGTGGAGATTTGCATTTCCCGCTTGCTTGCTTGGCCAAAAAGGTTGTATGTGTTTTCTCCTGAATATATTCAGGAGAAAACGCATACACCCTTTTTGGCCAAGTGCATCATTTTCGAAGTTGTGCCCCTCTTCCTGTGCTTTACAGGCGATTCCAACGTACCTCTTGAAATCAATTTCCTGCTATTCTGCCTCGCTTTCAAGTCTGTCTCGTTGCCTTCGCTCAACAGATATTTGGAGGATAGTTGTCCTTTATTACTCTGCCAGTTGGTGAATCGCTGGGCCCCTGAGCTCCATTTTTCAACTCGTTTTTCTTTGAGCTGAACGCAAGTCCAAAATTTTGGTTCAGAAACTATACTGGTTCCCAGTGGGTGGCTGAGACTTTGGTTACTTCTTCTTCCTGCCGCGAAATTAGAGTGATATGTGCCCGTCCAAATGCCTAACAGCTACTCTCTCATTGGTTCTCCCTCATCACTTCCATACTCTGCCAAATTTGCAACCTGTGCGAACCAGGATGTTAAAGGGGCTGTCTCTCCAAGTTGGGAGATTGATAGTAAAGCAGTTGGAATGTGAAACCGGAGCACCACGAATGGGACGATTTGTTGAGTTTTTGAAACCTTTCATATTCACAGTGTCCATTCTCTAGGTTTCCCCTAAATGTTATAGCTGTAGTAATATTCCCTTCAACCTGGAGAGTTGGTACCCATGGAATGGGGGCCATGCATTATTGCTTTAAAGCGACCGCATTTGCTCACCCAATCTCACCAATCCTCTCAGGCCCAAGTGTCCAACCTTATGCCACATCCAGATGTCATTGTAGATAGGGTCATTCCAGGTTCCAGCAGAGAACCTGAAGTAATTGTAAAGAAATTCCCTGTTTTTTTTTTGGTTGTTTTGTTTGTGAAATTCCTGTTTATAGTGGGTTTGAGCTGATTCTCGCTGCCATGTTTATGCCAGTCTAGACACACTTGATTCCCTAACAGAGATATATCAATACATAGGTTTTAAGATTCTTACTAGTCAGATATATTCCTCTGTGGAAAATATTTGGTTTGGAGTCCCATTCACTGAGGAAGGTGTAGGTCTTGTCTATTCCATAGTTGGTTTTTGGAACGGTACCTGTGCTTATATCAAACTCTGGTTGTATGCAACACCCCACTTCTCCTTCCCCCTTAAGCAGGCATAAGAGAGTTTTCTAAATGTGAGACACTGTTCTCTTTCCTATCTCAGTTCATGTGTAGCCATGTTTACAGGATCTTCATAAGTGATATCTTATGATAAGTTTCTTTTGCTTTGTGACTTATTTCACTTAGAATCATCGTACCTGAATCCATTCACTTTGCTGCTACTGGTCTTATGACATAGATTTCATGGCTAAAGGATATTCCATCGTATGTAAGTACCAAAATTTTTGAACCATTTTTATATTTCCTGGGATATTTAAGGTGTACCCAAGTTGAGGTTCTTGTAAGCAGTGCAGCTTTAAATTTGGGGTTGGCTCTGTCTTATTGATTTTCAGGTTTCCCAAGGTATATTCCCTAGACTGGAAGTGCTCTTTTCTCTGTAGCTCTGATCTTTACTTCTTTTAGGGAACACAATGCACTCCTCCAGTGAGGCAGTTGGCAATTTACATCCCGCCAATCAGCATAACAAGGCTCCCTGTTCTCAAGGGCCTGTCTTGCGTTTCTGGTTTTTACACATTTTGTGGATGTCCCTTTTGACCGGTGAGAAGTGATACTTCTTTGTAGTGCAGATGTGCATTGCCTGCTTGCTTGCTTGGCCAAAAAGGGCTTATGAATTTTCTCCTGAATATATTCAGGAGAAAAAGCATACGCCCTTTTGGGCCAAGTGCATCATTGTCGAAGTTGTGCCACTCTTCCTGTGTTTTACAGGCAATTCCAATGAACCTCTTGAAATCAGTTTCCTGCTATTCTGCCTCACTTTGAATTCGGCCTCGTTGTCCTCCCTCAGCAGATTTTTAGACGATAGTTGTCCTATATTATTCTGCCAGTTTGTGAATTGCTGTGCACCTGAGCTCCGTTTTTCAACCCGTTTTTTGTGAGCTGAACGGAAGTCAAAAATTTTGGTTCAGGAGCTATCCTGGTTCTCAGTGGGTGGCTGATAATTTTGTTAATTCTTCTTCCTCCCGGGAAATAAGAGTGACATGTGCCCGTCCATATGCCTAACAGCTACTCTCTCATTGGTTCTCACTCTTCTCTTCCATCCTCTGCCAAATTGGCAACCTGTGCGAACTAGGAGGTTAAAGGGGCTGCCTCTCCTGTAGGGATACTGATAGTAAAGCAGTTGGAAATTCAAACCGGAGCACCAGGAGACGGACTATTCGTTGAGTTTTAGAATCCTTTTGTTTGCACAGTGTGTCCATTCTCTAGGTTTCCCGTACATGTTATAGCTGTAGTAATATTCCCTTTAACCTGGAGAGTTGGGACCCATGGAATGGGGACAATGCATTATTGCTTTAAAGGGTCTGCATTTGCTCACCCAATCTCACCAATCCTCTCAGTCCCAAGTGTACAGCCTTATGCCACATCCAGCTGTCGTTCTAGATAGGGTCATTCCAGGTTTCATCGAAACCCGGAAGGAATTGTAAGGGATTTCCCTGTTTTTTTGTTTTGTTTTTAAATTACTGTTTATAGTGGGTTTGAGCTGATTCTCTCTGCCATGTTTATGCCAGTCTAGACACACTTGATTCCCTTACGGAGACATTTCAAGACATAGGTTTTAAGATTCTTACTAGTCAGATATATTCCTCTGTGGGAAATATGGGGTTTTGAGTCCCTTTCACTGAGGAAGGTGTAGGTCTACTCTGATCCATAGATGGTTTTTTGAACGGTACATGTCCTTATATCAAACTGTGGTTTTATGCATCACCCCACCTCTCCATCCCCCTTAAGCAGGCATAAGAGTGTTTTCTAAATGTGAGACTCTGTTCTCTTTCCTAAGATCATTCAAGTGTAGCCATGTTTACAGGATCTCCATAAGTGCTATCTTATGATAAGTTTCTTTTTCTGTGTGACTTATTTCACTTAGAATCATTTTACCTGAATCCACCCATTTTGCTGCTACTGGTCTTATGACATTGAGTTCATGGCTGAGTGATATTCCATCGTACATAAGTAACAAAATTTTTTAAACCATTTTTATATTTCCTGGGATATTTAAGGTGTACCAAGTTGAGGTTCTTGGAAGCAGTGAACCCCTAAATTTTTGGGTGGCTCAGTCTTACTGATTTTCAGTTTTCCCAAGGTATATTCCCCAGACTGCAAGTTCCCTTGGCTCTGTAGCTCTGTTGTTTACTTCTGTAAGGGAACACAATGCACTCCTCCAGAGAGGAAGTGGGCAATATACATCCCGCCCATCAGCATAACAAGGCTCCCTGTTCTCCAGGGCCTGTCTTGCCTTTCTGGGTTTTACACATTTTGTGGAGGTCCGTTTTGAGCGGACGGAAGTGATACTTCTTTGCAGTGCAGATTTGCATTACACGCTTGCTTGCTTGGCCAAAAGGGGCGTATGCGTTTTCTCCTGAATATATTCAGGAGAAAACACATACGCCCTTTTTGGATAAGTGCATCATTGTCGAAGTTGTGCCCCTCTTCCTGTGCTTTACAGGCGATTCCAAAGTACATCTTGAAATCTGTTTCCTGCTATTCTGCCTCGCTTCCAAGTCTGCCTCGTTGCCTTCCCTCAACAGATTTTTGGACAATAGTTGTCCTTTAGTACTCTGCCAGGTTGTGAATTGCTGTGCCCCTGAGCTCCATTTTTCAACTCGTTTTTTTTTTTAGCTGAACGCAAGTTCAAAATTTTGGATCAGAACCTATACTTGTTCCCAGTAGGTGGCAGAGACTTTGGTTAATTCTTCTTCCTGCCAGGAAATTAGAGTGACATGTGCCAGTCCAAATGCCTAACAGCTACTCACTCATTGGTTCTCCCTCTACCCTTTCAACCTCTGCCAAATTGGCAACCTGTGCGAACAGGAGGTTAAAGGGGCTGTCTCTCCAAGTTGGGTGATTGATAGTAAAGCAGTTGCAAAGTCAAACCGGAGCTCCAGGAGAGGGACTATTCGTTGAGTTTTAGAAACCTTTCGTATTCACAGTGTGTCCTTTCTCTAGGTTTCCCATACATGATATAGCTTTAGTAATATTCCCTTCAAGCTGGAGAGTTGGGACCCATGGAATGGGTACCATGAATTATTGCTTTAAAGGGTCTGCATTTGCTCACCCAATCTCACCAATCCCCTCAGTCCCAAGTGCCCAGCCTTATGCCACATCCAGCTGTCATTGTAGATAGGGTCATTCCAGGTTTCATCACACACCCTGAAGGAATTGTAAAGAATATCCCTGTTTTTTTCTTTTGTTTTTGAAATTCCTTTTTATAGTGGGTTTGAGCTGATTCTCGCTGCCAGATTTATGCCACTCTAGACACACTTGATTCCCTTACGCAGACATATCAATACATAGCTTTTAAGATTATAACTAGTCAGATATATTCCTCTTCGGGAAATATGGGGTTTTGAGTCCCTTTCACTGAGGAAGGTGTAGGTCTTCTCTATTCCATATTTGGTATTTGAAGCGGAACCTGTGCTTATATCAAACTCTGGTTGTATGCATCACCCCACCTATCCATCCCCCTTAAGCAGGCATAAGAGTGTTTTCTAAATGTGAGACTCTGTTCTCTTTCCTAACTCCGTTCAAGTGTAGCCATGTTTACAGGATCTCCATAAGTGCTATCTTATGATAAGTTTCTTTTTCTGTGTGACTTATTTCACTTAGAATCATTTTACCTGAATCCACCCATTTTGCTGCTACTGGTCTTATGACATTGAGTTCATGGCTGAGTGATATTCCATCGTACATAAGTAACAAAATTTTTTAAACCATTTTTATATTTCCTGGGATATTTAAGGTGTACCAAGTTGAGGTTCTTGGAAGCAGTGAACCCCTAAATTTTTGGGTGGCTCAGTCTTACTGATTTTCAGTTTTCCCAAGGTATATTCCCCAGACTGCAAGTGCCCTTGACTCTGTAGCTCTGGTGTTTACTTGTTTTACGGAACACACTGCACTCCACCCGTGAGGCAGTTGGCAATTTACATCCCGCCCATCAGCATAACAAGGCTCCCAGTTCTCCAGGGACTGTCTTGCTTTTCTGGTTTTTACACATTTTGTGGATGTCCCTTTTGACCGGTGGGAAGTGATACTTGTTTGTAGTGCAGATTTGCATTGCCCGATTGCATGCTTGGCCAAAAACATTCTTGAATATATTCAGGAGAAAACGCATACGCCCTTTTTGGCCAAGTGCATCAATGTCGAAGTTGTGCCCGTCTTCCTGTACTTTACAGGCGATTCCTATGTACCTCTTGAAATCTGTTTCCTGTTATTCTGCCTCGCTTTCAAGTCCGCCTCGTTGCCTTCCCCCAACAGATTTTTGGATGATAGTTGTCCTTTATTACTCTGCTAGATTGTGAATTGCTGTGCCACTGAGATCCATTTTTCAAATCGTTTTTTGTTAGCTGAACGCAAGTCCAAAATTTTGGTTCAGGACCTATAATTGTTCCCAGTGGGTGAATGAGACTTTGGTTAATTCTTCTTCTTGCTGGGAAATTAGAGTCACATGTGCCCATCCAAATGCCTATCAGCTACTCTCTCATTGTTTCTCCCTCTTCCCTTCCATCCTCTGCCAATTTGGCAAAATATGGGCACCAGGATGTTAAAGGGGCTGTGTCTCCAATTTCGGAGATTGATAGTAATGCAGTTGGAAAGTCAAATCGGAGCACCAGTAGAGGGACTATTCGTTGAGTTTTAGAAACCTTTCATATTCACAGTGTGACCATTCTCTAGGTTTCCCGTACATGTTATAGCTGTAGTAATATTCCCTTCCACCTGGAGTGTTGGGACCCATGGAATGGGTGCCATGCATTATTGCTTTAAAGGGTCTGCATTTGCTCACCCAATGTCACCAATCCTCTCAGTCCCAAGTTTCCAGCCTTATGCCACTTTCAGCTGTCATTGTAAATAGAGTCATTCCAGGTTTTGTCAGGGACCCTGAAGGAATTGGAAAGAATTTCCCTGTTTTTTCGTTTTGTTTTTGAAATTCCTTTTTATAGTGGGTTTGAGCAGATTCTCACTGCCATGTTTTTGCCAGTCTAGACACACATAAATCCCTTATCCAGACATATCAGTACATAGGTTTTAAGGTCCTTACTAGTCAGATATATTCCTCTGTTGGAAATATGGGGTTTTGAGTCTCTTTCACTGAGGAAGGTGTAGGTCTTGTCTATTCCATAGTTCATTTTTGGAACGGTACCTGTGCTTATATCAAACTCTGGTTTTATGCATCACCCCATCTCTCATACCCCCTTAAGCAGGCATAAGAGTGTTTTTTAAATGTGAGACTCTGTTCTCTATCCTAACTCAGTTCATGTGTAGCCATGTTTACAGGATCTTCATAAGTGATATCTTATGATAAGTTTCATTTTCTTTGTGACTTATTTCACTTAGAATCAACGTACCTGAATCCACTCACTTTGCTGCTACTGGTCTTATGACATTGATTTCATGGCTGCGGGATATTCCATCGGACGTAAGAACCACGATTTTTTGAACCATTTTTATATTTCCTGTGATATTTAAAGTGTTACCAAGTTGAGGTTCTTGTAAGCAGTGCAGCCCTAAATTTTGGGGTGGCTCTGGCTTATTAATTTTCAGTTTTCCCAAGGTATATTCCCTAGACTGGAAGTGTCCTTGGCTCTGTAGCTCAGTTGTTTACTGGTTTTGGGAACACAGTGCACTCCTCCTGTGAGAGAGTTGGCAATTTACATCCCGCCCATCAGCATAACAAGGCTCCCTGTTCTCCAGGGCCTGTCTTGCTTTTCTGGATTTTCCACATTTTGTGGATGTCCCTTTTGACTGGTGGGAAGAGATACTTCTTTGTAGTGCAGATTTGCATTGCCCTCTTGCTTGCTTGGCCAAAAAGCATGCTTGAATATATTCAGGAGAAAACGCATACGCCCTTTTTGGCCAAGTGCATCATTGTCGAAGTTGTGCCCCTCTTCCTGTGCTTTACAGGCGATTCCAACGTACCTCTTGAAATCTGTTTCCTGCTCTTCTGCCTCGCTTTCAAGTCCGCCTCGTTGCCTTCGCTCAACAGATTTTTGGACTGCACTTGTCCTTTATTACTCTGCCAGGTGTGAATTGCTGTGCCCCTGAGTTCCATGTTTCAAGTCGTTTTTTGTGAGCTGAACGCAAGTCCAAAATTTTGGTTCAGGACCTATACTGTTTCCCGGTGGGTGGCTGGGACTTTGGTTAATTCTTCTTGCTGCCGGGAAATTAGAGTGACATGTGCCATCAAAATGCCTAACAACAACTCTCTCATTGGTTCTCCCTCTTTCCTACCATCCTCTGCCAAATTGGCAACCTGTGGGAACCAGGATGTTAAAGGGGCTTTCTCTCCAAGTTGGGAGATTGATAGTTAAACAGTTGGAAAGTCAAAACGGAGCACCCGGAGAGGGACTATTCGTTGAGTTTTAGAAACCTTTCGGATTCACAGTGTGTCCATTCTCTAGGTTTCCCGTACATGGTATAGCTGTAGTAATATTCCCTTCAACATGGAGAGTTGGAACCCATGGAATGGGTGCCATGCATTATTGCTTTAAAGTGTCTGCATTTGCTCACCCAATCTCATCAATCCTCTCAGTCCCATGTGTCCAGCCTTATGCCACATCCAGCTATCATTGTAGACAGCGTCATTCCAGCTTTTGTCAGAGACCCTGAAGGAAATGTAAAGAATTTCCCTGTTTTTTGTTTTGTTAAAGAAATTCCTTTTTACAGTGGGTTTGGGCTGATTCTCGCTGCCGTGTTTATGCCAGTCTAGACACACTTGATTCCCTTATGGAGACATATCAATACATAGGTTTTAAGATTATTACTAGTCAGATATATTCCTCTGAGGGAAATACGGGGTTTTGAGTCGCTTTCACTGAAGAAGGTGTAGGTCTTGTCTATTCCATAGTTGGTTTTTGGAACGGTACCTGTGCTTATATCAAACTCTGGTTTTATGCATCATCCCACCTCTCCTTCCCCCTTAAGCAGGCATAAGAGTGTTTTCTAAATGTGAGACTCGGTTCTCTTTCCAAACTCATTTCATGTGTAGCTATGTTTAAAGTATCTTCATAAGTGATATCTTATGATAAGTTTCTTTTTCTGTGTGACTTATTTCACTTAGAATCATCGTACCTGAATCCACTCATTTTGCTGCTACTGGTCTTATGACATTGATTTCATGGCTGCCGGATATTCCATCATACGTAAATACCAGAATTTTTTAACCATTTTTATATTTACTGGGATATTTAAGGTGTACCCAAGTTGCGGTTTTTGTAAGCAGTGCAGCCCTAAATTTTGGTGTGGCTCTGTCTTATTGATTTTCACTTTTCCCATGGTATATTCCCTAGTCTGGAATTGCCCTTGGCTTTGTAGCTCTGTTGTTTACTTGTTTTGGGAACACAATGCACTCATCCAGTGAGACAGTTGGCAATTTATATCCCGCCCATCAGCCTAACAAGGCTCCATGTTCTTCAGGACCGGTCTTGCCTTTCTGGTTTTTACACATTTTGTGTATGTCTCTTTTGATCGGTGGGAAGAGATACTTCTTTGTAGTGCAGATTTGCATTGCCCTCTTGCTTGCTTGGCCAAAAAGGGCGTATGCATTTTCTCCTGAATATATTCAGGAGAAAATGCATATGCCAATTTTGGCCAAGTGCATCATTGTTGATGTTGTTCCCCTCTTCCTGTGCTTTACTGGCGATTCCAACGTACCTCATGAAATCTGTTTCCTGCTATTCTGCCTCTCTTTCAAGTCTGCCTCGTTGCCTTCCCTCAACAGATTTTTGGACAGTAGTTGTCCTTTATTGCTTTGCCAGTTAGTGAATTGCTGTGCCCCTGAGTTCCATGTTTGAACTCGTTTTTTGTGAGCTGAAGGCAAGTCCAAAATTTTGGTTCAGTACCTATACTGGTTCCCAGTGGGTGGCTGAGACTTTGGTTAATTCTTCTCCCTGCCGGGAAATTATTGTGACATGTGCCCGTCCAAATGCCCAACAGCTACTCTCTCACTGGTTCTCCCTCTTCCCTTCCATCCTCTGCCAAATTGGCAACCTGTGCGAACCAGGAGGTTATAGGGGCTGTCTCTCCAAGTTGGGAGATTGATAGTATAGCAGTTGGAAAGTCAAACTTGAGCACAAGGAGAGGGATTATTCGATGAGGTTTAGAAACCTTTCATATTCACTGTGTGTCCATTCTCTAGGTTTCCCTTACGTGTTATAGCTGTAGTAATATTCCCTTCAATCTGGAGAGTTGGGACTCATGGAATGGGTGCCATGCATTATTGCTTTAAAGGGTCTGCATTTGCTCACCCAATCTCACCAATACTCTCAGTCCCAAGTGTCCAGCTTTATGCCACATCCAGCTGTCATTGTAGACAGCGTCATTCCAGGTTTCATCAGAGACACTGAAGGAATTGTAAAAAATTTCCGTTTTTATTGTTTTGTTTTTGAAATACCTTTTTATAGTGGATTTGAGCTGATTCTCGCTGCCATGTTTATGCCAGTCTAGACACACTTGATTCCCTTACACAGACATATCAATGCATAGGTTTTAAGATTATTACTAGTCAGATATATTCCCTTGCGGGAAATATGGGATTTTGAGTCCCTTTCACTGAGGAAGGTCTAGGTCTTGTCTAATCCAGAGTTGGTTTTTGGAATGGTACCTGTGCTTATATCAAACTCTGATTTCATGCATCACCCCAGTTCTCCTTCCCCCTTAAGCAGGCATAAGAGAGTTTTCTAAATGTGAGACTCTGTTCTCTTCCCTATCTCAGTTCAAGTGTAGCCATACTTACAAGATCTTCCTAAATGATATCTTATGATAAGTTTCTTTTTCTGTGTGACTTATTTCAGTTAGAATCGTCGTACCTAAATCCAATCATTTTCCTGCTACTGCTCTTATGACATTGATTTCATAGTTGAGGGATAATCCATTGGACATAAGTACTACAAATTTTTGAAAGATTTTTATCTTTCCTGGGAAATTTAAGGTGGACACAAATTGAGGTTCTTGTAAGCAGTGCAGCCGTAAATTTTGGGGTGCCTGTGTCTTATTGATTTTCAGTTTTCCCAAGGTATATTCCCTACACTGGAAGCTCTCTTGGCTCTGTAGCTCTGTTGTTTAATTGTTTTAGGGAACACAATGCACTCCTCCAGAGAGGCAGTTGGCAATTTACATCCCGCCCACCAGCATAAAAAGGCTCCCTGTTCTCCAGGGCCTGTCTTGCCTTTGTGGTTTTTACACATTTTGTGGATGTCCCTTTTGAATGATGGGAAGTGATATTTCTGTGTAGTGCAGATTTGCATTGCCCGCTTGCTTGCTTGGCCAAAAAGGGCATATGCATCTTCTCCTGAATATATTCTGGAGAAAACACATAGGCAGTTTTTGGCCAGGTGCATCATTGTCAATGATGAGACCCTCTTCTTGTGCTTTCAAGGTGATTCCAACGTACCTCTTGAAATCTGTTTCCTGCTATTCTGCCTCGCTTTCAAGTCCACCTCGTAACCTTCCCTCAACAGATTTTTGGACGACATATGTCTTTTACTACTCTGCCAGTTGGGGAATTGCTGTGCCCCTGAGCTCCATTTTTCAATATGTTATTTGTGACCTGAATATAAGTCCAAATTTTGGTTCAGGACCTATCCTGGTGTCCGGTGGGTGGCTGAGACTTTGGTTAATTCTTCTTCGACCCGGGAAATTAGAGTGACATGTGCCCGTCCAAATGCCTCATGGCTGCTCTCTCATTGGTTCTCCCTCTTCCCTTTCATCCTCTGCCAATTTGGCAACCTGTTAGAACCAGGCGGTTAAAAGGTCTGTCTCTCCAAGTTGGGAGATTTATAGTAAAGCAGTTGGAAAGTCAAACCAGAGCACCAGGATACGGACTATTTGTTGAGTTTTGGAAACCTTTCGTATTCACAGTGAGTCCATTCTCTAGGTTTCCCGTACATGTTATAGCTTTTGTAATATTCCCTTCAACCTGCAGAGTTGGGACCCATGGAATGGGTGCCATGCATTATTGCCTTAAAGGGTCTGCATTTTCCCACACAATCTCACCAATCCTCTCAGTCCCAATTGTCCAGCCTTATGCCATATCTAGCTGTCATTGTAGATAGGGTCATTCCAAGTTTCATCAGAGACCCTGAAGGATTTGTAAAGAATATCACTGTTTTTTTGTTTTGTTTTTGAAATTCATTTTTATATTGGGTTTGAGCTGATTCTCACTGCCATATTTATGGCTGTGTAGAAACACTTGATTCCCTTATGGAGACATATAAATACATAGGTTTTAAGATTCTTACTAGTAAGATATATTACTCTGCGCTGAATATGGGGTTTTGAGTCCCTTTCACTGAGGAAAGTTTAGGTCTTGTCTATTCCGTATTTGGTTTTTGGAACGGTACCTGTACTAATATCAAACTCTGGTTTTATGCATCATCCCACCTCTCCTTCCCCCTTAAGCAGGCATAAGTGTTTTTTATAAATATGAGACTCTCTTCTCTTTCCTAGCTCAGTTCATGTGTAGCCATGTTTACAGGATCTTCATAAGTGATACCTTATGATAAGTTTATTTTTCTGTGTGACTTATTTCATTTAGAATTATCGTACCTGAATCCACTCATTTTGCTGCCACTGGCCTTATGACATTGATTTCTTGGCTGAGGAATATTCCATCATACGTAAGTACCACAATTTCTTGAACCATTTTTTTTTTCCTGGGATATTTAAAGTGTACCCAAGTTGAGGTTCTTGTAAGCAGTGCAGCCCTGAATTTTGGTGTGGATCTGTCTTATTGATTTTCAGTTTTCCCAAGGTATATTCCCTAGACTCGAAGTGCCCTTGGCTCTGTAGCTCTGTTGTTTACTTGTTTTAGGGAACAGAATGCATTCCTTGAGAGACGCAGTTGGCAATTTACATCCCGCCCATCAGCATAACAGTGTTCCCTGTTCTCCAGGGCCTGTCTTGCCTTTCTGGTTTTTACACATTTTGCGGATGTCCCTTTTGACAGGTGGGAAGTGTTACTTCTTTGTAGTGCAGATTTGCATTGCCCGCTTTCTTGCTTGGCCGAAAAGGCTATATGTGTTTGCTCCTGAATATATTCACGTGAAAAGCCTTACACTCTTTATGGCTGTTTCCATAATTTCAAAGTTGTGATGCTTTTCCTGTGCTTAAAGGTGATTCCAATGTACCTCTTGAAATCTGTTTCATGCCATTCTGCCTCATTTTCACTTCCGCCTCGTGGCTTTCCCTCAACAGATTTTTGGAAGAGAGTAGTCCTCTGTAACTCTGAATATTAGTGAATTGCTGTGGCCCAGAGCTCCATTTTTCAACTCGCGTTTTTGTGAGCTGACCGCAAATCCACAATTTTGCTTCAGGACCTATACTTGTTCTGGCGGGGCAGGCTGAGACTTTGGTTAATTCCTCTTCGTGGCGCGAAATTAGAGTGACATGTTGCCGTCCAAATGCCTACAGCTACTCTCTCATTGGTTCTCCCTCTTCCCTTATATCCTCTGCACAATTTGTCCACTGTGTGAATTAGGAAGTTATAGGGGCTGACTCTCCAAGTTGGGAGATTGATAGTAAAGCATTTGGAATGTTAAACTGGTGCACAAGGAGAGAAAAAGTAGTTGAGTTTTAGAAACCTTTCACCATCAGAGTGTTTCCAGTCTCTACGTTCCCATACATGTTATAACTGTAGTGATATTTCTTTCTACCTGGAGAGTTGGGAACCATGGAATGGGTGGCAGGCATTATTGCTTTAAAGGGTCTGCATTTTTTCACCCAATCTCACCAATCCTCTCAGACTCAAGTGACCAGCCTTATGCCACATCCAGCTGTCATTGTAGATAGGGTCATTCCAGGTTTCATCAGAACCCCTGAAGGAATTGTGTAAGAATTTTACTGTTTTTATATTTTGTTTTGAAATTCATTTTTATAGTGGGTTTCAGCTGATTCTCACTGCCATGCTTATGTTGTTCTAGACACACTTGGTTCCCTTACAGAGACATATCAATACATAGGTTTTAAAATTCTTACTAGTCAGATATATTTCTCTGTGGGGAATAGGGATGTTGAGTTCCATTCACTGAGGAAGGTGTAGGGCTTGTCTCTTCTGTTTTTGGATTATGGAACGGTTCCTGTTCTAATATCAAACTTTTGTTTTCTGCATTTCCCCACCTCTCTTTCCCCTTAAGCAAGCATAAGAGTTTATTTATAAATCTGAGAATCTGTTATCTTCCCTAATTCAGTTCATATGTAGCCATGATTACATTCCCTTCATAAGTGAAACCTTTTGTCAGAATGCCCCATGGCCCTTGTCATAATAATGCTCCATGACCCCTGTCATCACAATGCTCCATGCCCTGGTTATCACAATGCTCCATGTCCCTTGTCATCACAATTCTCCGCGTCCTTGTCATCACAATGCTACATGACACTTCTCATCACAATGTTACATGCTCTTGTCATCACAATTATCCATGCACTTGTCATTGCAATGCTTCATGCACTTATCATCACAATGCTCCATGCACTTGTCATCACAATGCTTCATGCCCTTGTCATCAGAATGCTACATGAACCCTCTTATCACAATGCTCCCTGACACCTGTCATCACAATGCTTCATGTCCCTTGTGCTTACAGTGCTCCATGATCCTCGACATCACAATTACCCAAGGTCTTCTCATCACAATGCTCCACGGTTTTGCCATCACCATGCTCCATGCCTTGTCATCTCAAAGCTCAATGTCCCTTGTCCTCACAATTCTCCACGTCCATGTCATTACAATTCTCCATGGCACTTCACATCACAATGTTATATGCACTTGTCATCACAATACTCCATGCACTTGTCATCGCGATGCTCCATGACGCCTGTCATAGGAAGCTCCATGTGCTTGTCATCAGAATGTTTCACGACCTGGGCATTAAAATTATCAATGGCCCTTGATATCACAATGCTCCATGCCCTTGTCATCACAGTGCTCCTTTATTTTGTCACAACAATCCTCCATGACACTTGGCATCACAATGCTTCATGATATTGTCATCAAACTGGAACATGACATATTTCATCACAATGTTCCCTGACACCTTTCTTCACAATAATCCATGACCTTGTCATCACAGTGCTCCATGCCCTTGTTGTCACAATGTGCAATTCCCACTCTTATCACAATAATCCATGAAAATTTTCAGAGCAATGCTCCATGCCACTTTTCATCACAATGCTCCATGAACGCTGTCATCACAATGCACCATGCCCATCATCATAATGCTTCATGCTATTGTCATCACAATGAAATCAAAATGCTCCATGACCTCTGTCATCACAATGCTCCAAACCCTTGTGATCACAATGTTCCATAACTCTTGTCATCACAATGCCCGATGACGCTGGTCATCACAATAATCCATGGTCTTCTCATCACAATGCACCATGATTTTTGTCATCACAATGCTCAATACACTTGTCGTCACAATGCTCCCTGACTATTGCCATCACTATGCACCTTGAACACTTTCATGAAAAGGCTCCATGCCTTTTTCATCACAATGATCCATGCCCTTTTCAACGCAATGCTCCAAGACCCCTGTGTTCAAAATGGTCCTTGCACTTGTCATCACAAAGCTCCATGATGCATGTCATCGGAATGCTACATGGCCTTCTCATCATAATGTTCCATGCCCTTGTCATCACAATGCTCCAAGACTACTGTGATCACAATGATCCCTGCTCCTTTTCATCAGAATGCTCCATGAGACTAGTCATCACAAGGTTCCATGGTCTTCACATCACTGTGCTCCAGGACGTTGTCATCACAGTGCTCCATTCCCTTTTCATCACAATACTCCATGACCCCTGTCATCACAATACTCCATGAACGTTTTCAGCCCAATGTTCCATGAAACTTCTCATCACAATGATGCATGCCCTTGTCATCCCAATGCTCCATGACCCATGTATTCAAAATGCTCCGTGACGCTTGTCATCACAGTGCTCCATGACACCTGTCATCACAATGCTCCATGCCTTTGTCAGCAAAACGCTACATGACCTTATCATTACAATGCTCTATGCACTTGTCATCACAATACTCCATTACCATTGCCATCACAATCCTCCATGAACCTTGGCATCACATTGCTTCATGCATTTGTCATCACAATGTTCCATGCTCCTTGAAATCGAAATGAGCTAAGACCTCTCTCATCACAATGCTCCAAACCCTTGTGATCACAATGTACCATAACTCTTGTCATCAGAACGCTCCATGATGCGTGTCATCACAATACTCCATGCCCTTTTCATCATAGTTCTCAATATACTTGTCATCACAGTGCTCCCTGAAACTAATCGTCAGAATTCTCATTGAACCCTGTCACGAAAAGGCTCCATGCCTTTTTCATCAGAATGCTCCATGCCGTTTTCATCACAATGCTACATGCCATTGTCATCAAAATACTCCAGAAGCTTGTCATCAGAATGCTCCATGACCTTTGTCATCACAATTCTCCATGAACTTGTCATCGCAATGCTCCATGACCCCTGGCATAGCAAGATCAATGTGCTTGTCATTAATATGCTTCATGAACTTGTCATCAAAATTCTCAATGGCCCTTGTCATCACAATGCTCCATGACCCTTGTCATCACAATGCTTCTTGACACTTGGCATCACAATGCTCCATTCCATTGTCACCCAATGGACCATGACATATGTCATCACAATGCTTCCTGACACCTGTCTTCACAATACTCCATGACCTTCTCCGCACAATGCTCCATGCCCTTTCATCACAATGCTCTATGACCCCTGTCATCACAATGCTCCGTGACTCCAGTCATCACAATGTTTCATGACCATTGTCATCCCAATGGTCCATGCCCTCATCATGACAAGGCTCTGTGACCATTGTCACCACAATGCTCCATGAATATTTCATCACAATGCTCGGTGACACTTGTCATCACAATACTCCATGCCTTTGTCGGCACAATACTCCATGACCCATGGCATCACAATGCGCCATGTGCTTGTCATCACGATGCTCCACATCGTTGTCATCACAATGCTCCATAAACCTTGTCATCAGAATGCTCCATGCACTTCTCATCAAAATGCTCTCTCACCACTGATATAACAATGTTTCATCAATAATCATCACAATACTCCCTCACACCTGTCATCACAATGATCCATGACCCTATTCACAACAATTCTACATGCCCTTATCATCACAATGCTCCATACCCATGACATCACAATGTTCCATAACCCCTGTCATCACAATGACCCATGACCTTTTTTCCACAATGCTCCATGACCCCTGATATCACAAAGTTCCATAAACACTGTCATCAAAATGTTCCATGACTCTTTTCATCAAATTGCTCCATGACCCTGTCATCACAATGCTCCCTGCCCTTCTCATCACAATGCACCACGCCCTTGTCATTAAAATGCTCCATGGCCTATGTCATCACAAAGCTCCATGACCCTTGGAATCACATTGCTCCATGCCATTGTCATCACAGAGCTCCATGACGCTTATCATCACGATGCTCGATGCCCTTCTAATCACAGTGCTCCATGCCCTTGTCATTGCAGTCCTCCATGACACATGTATCACTGTGTTCCGTGCCCTAGTCATCACAATGTTCCATGCCCACTCTCGTCACAATAATCCATGAAACTTTTCAGACCAATGCTCCATGACCGTGTCATTTCATTCCTCCTTGACACATGTATCACTGTGTTCCGTGACCTTGTCATCACAATGCTCCATTACCCCTCTCATAACATTGCTCCATGATCCCTGCCATCACAATGTTCCACGGCCTTGTCATCACAAGGCTCCACGACCCCGGTAATCAAATGCTCCATGCCCCTTTTCTTCTCAATGCTCCATGAACCCTGTCATCACAATGCACCATGCCCATCATCATAATGCTTCATGCTATTGTCATCACAATGAAATCAAAATATTCCATGACCTCTATCATAACAATGCTCCAAACCCTTGTGATCACAATGTTCCATAACACTTGTCAACACAACGCCCCATGACGCTGGTCATCACAATTATCCATGGACTTCTCATCACAATGCTCCATGACCATTGTCATCACAATGCTCAATACCCTTGTCATCACAATGCTCCCTGACACTTGTCATCAGTATGCTCCTTGAACCCTGTCATGACAAGGCTCCATGCCTTTTTCATCACAATGATCCATGCCCTGTTCATCACAGTGTTCCAAGACTCCTGTAATCACAATGCTCCATGAACTTGTCATCACAATGCTCCAAGACCCCTGTAATCACAATGTTCCAAGCCACTTTTCATAAGAATGCTCCATGAGACTTGTCATCAAAAGGCTCCATCGTCTTCACATCACAATGCTCCAGTACCTTGTCATCACAATGCTCCATGACCCCTGACATCACAATACTTCATGAACGTTTTCAGCCCAATGCTCCATGACCTTCTCATCACAATGATCCATGACCCCTGTCATCACTATGCTCCATGACCACTGTCATCACAACGCTCCATGAACCCTGACAACAAAATGATCCGGGACTCTTGTCATCAAAATGCTCCCTGACAACTGTCTTCACAATATTCCATTACTTTCTCGTCACAATGCTCCATGCCCTTGTCATCACAATGCTACTTGTCCTTGTTATCACAATGCTCCATGAACCCAGTCATCACAGTGCTCCTTGACTCCAGTCATCACAATGCTTCTTGACCTTTGTCATCACAATGGTCCATGCCCTCCTCATTAACAGTCTCTGTGACATTTTTAACCACAATGCTCCATGAACGATTCATCACAACGCTCCTTGACCCTTGTCATCACAATGCTCTATGCATTTCTCAGCAAAATGCTCCATGCCTTTGTCAGAAAAATGCTCCATGGCCCTTGTCATCACAATGTGCCACACGCTTTTCATTACAATGGTCCACAAATTTGTAATCACATTGCTCCATAAACCTTGTAATCACAATGATCCATGCCCTTTTCATCACAATTTTCCATTACACCTGTAATAACAATGCTCCATGACCCCTGCCATCAAAATGCTCCATGGCCTTGTCATCACAAGGCTCGATGACACTTCTCATCACAATGCTCCAAGACCCTTGTAATCACAATGCTCCATGACCTTGTCATCGCATATCTCCATGACACATGTCATCAGAATGTTCCATGGCCTTCTCATCAAAATGCACGATGTCCTTGTCATCACAATGCTCCAAGACCCCTGTAATCACAATTATCCATGCCCCTTTTCATCTCAATGTTCCATGAACCCTGTCATCACAATGCACCATGCCCGTCATCATAATGCTTCATGCTATTGTCATCACAATGAAATCAAAATGCTCCATGACTTCTGTCATAACAGTGCTCCAAACCCTTGTGACCACAATATTCCATAACACTTGTCATCACAATGCCCCTTGATGCTCGTCATTACACTTATCCATGGTCTTCTCATCACAATGCTCCATGAACTTTGTCATCATAATGCTCAATACACTTGTCACCAAAATGTTCCCTCACACTTGTTGTCTGTATGCTCCTTGAACATTGTCATGACAAGGCTCCATGCCTTTTTCATCACAATGATCCGTGTCTTTTTCATCACAATGTTCTAAGACCCCTGTAATCATAATTCTCCATGCCCTTGTCATCACAAAGCTCAATGACACATATCATTAGAATGCTGCTTGGCCTTCTCCTCACAATGCTCCATGCCCTGGTCATCACAATGTTCCAAGACCCCTATAATCACAATGCTCCATTCCCCTTTTCATCAGTATGCTCCATGAGATTTGTCATCACAAGGCTCCAGGGTTTTCTCCTCACAATGCTCCAGGACCTTGTCATCACAATGCTTCACGAACTTGTCATGAACATTCTCAATGGCCTTTGTCATCATAATGCTTCAAGCGCTAGTCATCACAATGCTCCATTATATTTGT
Organism: Mesoplodon bidens; assembly: GCF_964165515.1. Lineage (NCBI taxonomy): Eukaryota > Metazoa > Chordata > Mammalia > Artiodactyla > Ziphiidae > Mesoplodon > Mesoplodon bidens. Next base: position 112,581 of record NW_027672423.1, read on the forward strand.
CATGACAATCCTCCAATACATTTGGCTTCACAATGCTCCCTGCCATTGTCATCACAATGGACCATGACATATGTCATCACAATGCTCCCTTACACCTGTCTTCACAATACTCCATGACTTTCTCATCACAATACTCCATGCCCTTGTCATCACAATGCTCCATGACCTTGTCATCAGAATGCTCCATGCCCTTGTTATCACAATGCTCCTTGACCCCTTTCACCACAATGCTCCGTGACTCCAGTCATCACAATGCTTCATGACCTTTGTCATCACAGTGGTCCATGCCCTCGTCATCAACAGTCTCTGTGACGTTTTTAACCACAATGCTCCATGAAATTTTCATCACAATGCTCTTTGACCCTTGTCATCACAATGCTCTATGCCTTTCTCAGCACAATGCTCCATGACCCTTGTCATCACAATGCTCCATGCGCTTGTCAGCACAATGCTCCATGACACATGTCATCACAATGCGCCATGTGCTTGTCATCACAGTGCTCCACAATCTTGTCATCACAATGCTCCATAAACATTGTCATCACAATTCTCAACGCACTTCTCATCAAAATGCTCTCTCACCAAACATATCACAATGTTACATCACTATTCATCACAATACTCCCTCACCACTGTCGTCACAATGTTCCGTGACTCCTGTCATCATAATGGTACATGCACTTATAATCACAATGTTCGATGACCCCTGACATCACAGTGTTCCATAACCACTGTCATCAAAATGCTCCAAAACCCTTTTCATCAAAATGCTCCATGTTTCCTGACATCACAATGTTCCATAACCACTGTCATCAAAATGTTCCATGACACTTTTCAACAAATTGCTCCATGACCTTGTCATCACAATGCTCCCTGCCCTTCTCATCACAATGCACAACGCCTTTGTCATCAAAATGTTCCGTGACATTTGTCATCACAAAGAACCATGACCCTTTGCATCACAAGGCTCCATGTCATTGTCATCACAGTGCTCCATGAATGCTCTCATCACATTACTCCAAGCCCTTCTCATCACCAAGCTCCATGACACATGTCATCAGAATGCTCCATGGCCTTCTCAACACAGTGCTCCATTACACCTGTCATAAGAATGCTCCTTGACCCATGTCATTACGATGTTCCATGGCCTTGTCATCACAAGGCCCCATGTCCCTTCTCCTCACAATACTCCAAAACCCATGTTATCACAATGCTCCATGCCCCTTTTTATCTAAATGATCCATGAACCCTGTCATCACAATGTTCCAAGCCCTTGTGATCACAATATTCCATAACTCTTGTCATCACAATTCCCCATGACGCTCGTCATCACAATTATCCATGGTCTTCTCATCACAATGCCCCATGACCTTTGCCATCACAATGCTCAATTCACTTGTCATCAAAATGCTCCCTGACACTTGTTGTCTGTATGCTTCTTGAACCCTGTCATGACAAGGTTCCATGTCTTTTTAATTACAATGATCCATGCCTTTTTCATCACAATGGTCGAAGACCCCTGTAATCATAATTCTCCATGCCATTGTCATCACAAAGCTCAATGACGCATATCATTAGAATGCTCCTTGGTCTTCTCCTCACAATGCTCCATGCCCTTGTCATCCCAATGCTCCATGACCCCTGTATTCACAATGCTCCGTGACGCTTGTCATCACAGTGCTCCATGACACCTGTCATCACAATGCTCCATGCCTTTGTCAGCAAAATGCTACATGACCTTGTCAATACAAAGCTCTATGCGCTTGTCATCAAAATACTCCAATACTATTTTCATCACAATCCTCCATCAACCTTGGGATCACATTGCTTCATGCCCTTGTCATCACAATGTTCCATGCTCCTTGAAATCAAAATGATCCATGACCTCTCTCATCACAATTCTCCAAACTCTTGTAATCACAGTGTTCCATAACTCTTGTCATCACAACGCTCCATGATGCCTGTCATCACAATATTCCATGCCCTTGTCATCACAATGCTCCATGACCTTTGTCATCACAATTCTCAATACACTTGTCATCAAAATGCTAACTGACACTTGTGGTCAAAATGCTCCTTGAACCCTGTCCCGAAAAGGCTCCATGCATTTTTCAACACAATGCCCCATGCCTTTTTCATCACAATGCTCCATGCCGTTTTTATCACAATCCTCCATGCCATTGTCATCAAAATACTTCACAAGCTTTTCATCAGAATGTTCCATGACCCTTGTCATCACAAATCTCCGTGACCCTTGTCATCACAATTCTCCATGCACTTGTCAGCACAATGCTCCCTGACACTTGTCATCACAATGCTCAAATCCATTGTCATCACAATGCTCCATTACCTTTGTCATCAGAATCCTCCATGACACTTGGCATCACAATGCTCCATGCCCTTGTGATCACAATGCGCCTTTCCAAATGTCATCGCTATTATCCATGAAACGTATTAGACCAATGCTCCATGCCCTTGTCATCACAATGCTACATGCCCTTGTTATCACAATGCTCCATGACCCCAGTCATCACAATGCTCCATGCCTTTGTCAGAAAAATGCTCCATGACCCTTGACATCACAATGTGCCACATGCTTATCATTACAACGGTCCACAAATTTGTCATCACAGTGCTCCATAAACCTTGTAATCACAATGATCCATGCCCTTTCACCACAATTTTCCATTACACCTGTTATAACAATGCTCCATGACCCCTGCCATCAAAATGCTCCATGGCCTTGTCATCACAAGGCTCGATGACACTTCTCATCACAAAGCTCCAAGACCCTTGTAATCACAATGCTCCATGAGCTTGTCATCACATATCTACATGACACAAGTCATCAGAATGTTCCATGGCCTTCTCATCAGAATGGCGATGCCCTTGTCATCACAATGCTCCAAGACCCCTGTAATCACAATGCTTCATGCCCCTTTTCAAATCATTGTTCCATGATCCCTGTCATCACAATGCATCATGCCCATCATCATAATGCTTCAGGATATTGTCAGCACAATGAAATCAAAATTCTCCATGACCTCTGTCATCACAATGCTCCATGACCCCTGTCATAACAATACTCCATGAACATTTTCAGTCCAGAGCTCCATTACCCTTGTGAATACAATGATCCATGCCCTTGTCATCCCTATGCTCCATGACCACTGTATTCACAAAGCTCCATGACACTTGTCATCACTGTGCTCCATGACAACTGTCATCACAATGCTCCTGGGCTTTGTCAGCAAAATTCTATATGACATTGTCATAACAATGCTCTATGAGCTTGTCATCACAATACTGCATTACCATTGTCATCACGATCCTCCATGAAACTTGGGATCACATTGCTTCATGCCCTTGTCATCACAATGCTCCATGCTCCTTGAAATCAAAATGATTCATGACCTCTCTCATCACAATTCTCCAAACCCTTGTGATTACAATGTTTCATCACACTTGTCATCACAACGCTCCATGCTGCCTGTCATCACAATATTCCATGCCCTTGTCATCACAATGCTCCATGAAATTTGTCATCACAATTCTCAATACACTTGTCATCTTAATGCTCCCTGACACTTGTCGTCAGAATGCTCCTTGAACCCTGTCACGAAAAGGTTCCATGCATTTTTCATCACAATGCCCCATGTCTTATCCATCACAATGTGCCATGTCATTTTCATCACAATGCTCCATGCTATTGTCATCAAAACACACCACAATCTTGTCATCAGAATGCTCCATTACCCTTGTCATCACAATTCTCCATGCACTTGTAAGCACAATGCTCCCTTACCCTTGTCATCACAATGCTCAAATCCATTGTCATCACAAAGCTCCATTACCTTTGTCATCAGTATCCTCCATGACACTTGGCATCACAATGCTCCATGCCGTTGTCATCACAATGGGCCATTACATATGTCATCACAATGCTCCCTGAGAACTGCCTTCACAATAATGCATGACCTGGTCTTCACAATGCTCCATGTCCTTGTGATCACAATGCGCCTTTTCAAATGTCATGACTATAATCCATGAAACTTAGTAGACCAATGTTCCATGCCCTTGCCATCTCAATGCTCCATGCCCTTGGTATCACAATGCTCCATGACCCCTGTCATCACAATGCTCCGTGACTCCACTCATCACAATGCTTCATGACCTTTGTCATCACAGTGGTCCATGCCCTTGTCATCAACAGTCTCTGTGACCATTTTAACCACAATGCTCCATGAACTTTTCATCACAATGCTTTTTGACCCTTGTCGTCACAATGCTCTATGCATTTCTAAGCACAATGCTCCATGTCCTTGTCACCACAATGCACCATAACCCCTGTCATCACAATGCTCCATGACTCCAGTCATCACAGTGCTTCATAACATTTGTTACCACAATGGTCCATGCCCGCGTCATCACACGGCTCTGTTACCTTTGTAACCACAATGCTCCATGAACTTTTCATCACAATGCTCCGTGACCCTTGTCATCACAATTCTCCATGCCTTTGTCAGAAAACTTCTCCAAAACCTTTTTCATCACACTGTGCCACACGCTTTTCATTAAAACGGTCCACAGGGCTTCCCTGGTGGCGCAGTGGTTGAGAGTCCGCCTGCCGATGCAGGGGACACGGGTTCGTGCCCCTATCCCGGAAGATCCCACATGCCGCGGAGCGGCTGGGCCCGCGAGCCATGGCCGCGGAGCCTGTGTGTCCGGAGCCTGTGCTCCGCAACGGGAGAGGCCACAGCAGTGAGAGGCCCGCGTACAGCAAAAAAAAAAAAAAAAAAACGGTCCACAAATTTGTCATCACAGTGCTCCATAAACTTTGAAATCACAATGATCCATGCCCTTCTCATCACAATGCTCCATTACATCTGTCATAAGAATGCTCCATGACCCCTGCTATCAAAATGTTCCATGGCCTTGTCATCACAAGGCTCGATGACACCTCTCATCACAATGCTCCAAAACCCATGTAATCACAATGCTCCATGCCCTTGTCATCACAAATCTCCATGACACATGTCATCAGAAGTTTCCATGTCCTTCTCATCAAAATGCTCGATGCCGTTGTCATCACAGTGCTCCAAGACCACTGTAATCACAATGCTCCATTCCCCTTTTCATCTCAATGCTCCATGAACCCTGTCATCACAATGCATCATACCCCTCATCATAATGCTTCAGGCTATTGTCAGCACAATGAAATCAAAATTCTCCATGACCTCTGCCATCACAATGCTCCATGACCCCTGTCATCATAATACTCCATGAACATTTTTGGCCCAGTGCTCCATGACCCTTGTCATCACAATGATCCATGCCCTTGTCATCCCAATGCTCCATGACCACTGTATTCACAATGCTCCGTGACACATGTCATCACAGTGCTCCATGACAACTGTCATCACAATGCTCCTGGCCTTTGTCAGCAAAATTCTATATGACCTTTTCATAACAATGCTCTATGTGTTTGTCATCACAATACTCCATTACCATTGTCATCACAATCCTCCATGAAGCTTGGGATCACATTGCTTCATGCCCTTGTCATCACAATGCTCCATGCTCCTTGAAATCAAAATGAACCATGACCTCTGTCATCATAATGCTCCAAACCCTTTTGATCACAATGTTCCATAACACGTGTCATCACAACACTCCATCCCCTTTTCATCACAATGATCCATGACATTTGTCATCACAATTCTCAATACACTTGTCATCAAAATGCTTCCTGACACTTGTCGTCAGAATGCTGCTTTATCCCTGTCACAAAATGGCTCCATGCATTTTTCATCAAATGCTCCATGCCATTGTCATCAAAATACTCCACAAGCTTGTCATCAGAATGCTCCTTGACCCTTGTCATCACAATTCTCCATGCACTTGTCAGCACAATGCTCCCTGACCCTTGTCATCACAATGCTCCAAGCCATTGTCATCACAATGCTCCATTACCTTTGTCATCAGAATCCTCCATGACACGTGGCATCACAATGCTCCATGCCATTGTCATCACAATGGGCCATTACATATGTCATCACAATGCTCCTTGACACCTCGGTTCAAAATAATGTATGACCTGGTCATCACAATGCTCCATTCCCTTGTCATCACAATGCACCATTCCAACTGTCATCACATTAATCTATGAAACTTATTAGAACAATGTTCCATGCCCTTGTCATCACAATGCTCCATGCCCTTGTTATCACAATGCTCCATGACCCATGTCATCACAATGCTCCTTGATTCCAGTCATCACAATGCTTCATGACCTTTGTCATCACAATTGTACATGCCCTCGTTATGAACAGTCTCTGTGACATTTGTAACCACAATGCTCCATGAACTTTTCATCACAATGCACTTTGACCCTTGATATCACAATGCTCTATGCCTTTCTCAGCACAATGCTCCATGACCCTTGTCATCTCAATGCTCCATGACCTTTGTCATCACAATGCTCCATGCCCTTGTTATCACAATGCTCCATGCCCTTTTCTTCACAATGTTCCATGCCGTTGTCATCACAATACTCCACAAGCTTGTCATCAAATAGCTCCATGACACTTGTCATCACAATGCTCCATAACCCCTCTCATCACAATGCTCCATACACCTTGTCATTACACTGCTGCATGACGCTTGTCATGACAATTATCTATGGTCTTCTCATCACAATGCTCCTCGCCCTTGTCATCAAAATGCTGCATGACCATTGTCATCACAATAATCCATGACCCCTTTCATCACAGTGCTCGATGACACCTGTCATCACATTGCTCATTGTCCCTTGTCATTACAGTGCTCCATGATGCTCGTCACCACAAGTATCCATGGTCTTCTCATCACAGTGCTCCACGGTCTTGCCATCACAATGCTCCATGTCCTGGTAATGACAATGCTCATGTCCCTTGTCATCACAATTCTCCACGTCCTTGTCATCACAATGCTCCATGACAATTCTCATCAGAATGTTACATGCTCTTGTCATCACAGTTCTCCACGCACTTGTCATTGCAATGCCCCCTTTACCCTGTCATAGCAAGCTCCATGCGTTTGTCATCACAATGCTTCACGAACTTTTCATCAAAATTCTCAATGGCCATTGTCATCAAAATGATCCATGCCCTTGTCATCACGATGCTCCAAGCCCTTGTCATTACAAGGCTCCATTACCTTTGTCATCACAATCCTCCATAACACTTGGCATCACAATGCTCCATGCCATTGTCATCAGAATGGACAATGAAATATGTCATCACTATGCTCCCTGACACATGTCTTCACAATAATCCATGACCTTGTAATCACAATGTTCCATGCCCTTGTTATCACAATATGCCATGCCCACTTTCAACACAATTATCCATGAAACTTGTCAGAGTAATGCTACATGCCACTGTCATCACAAAGCTCCCTGCCCTTGTCATGACAATGCTCCATGACACCAGTCATCACAATGCTCCGTGAATCCACTCATCACAAGGATTCATAACTTGTGTCATCACAGTGGTCCATGCCCTCATCATCACAAGGCTCTGTGAACTTTGTCACCACAATGCTCCATGAACTTTTCATCACAATGTTCCGTGACACTTCTCATCACAATCCTCCGTCCCTTTGTCAACTCAATGCTCCATGACCCATGTCACCACAATGTGACATGCGTCTGTCATCACAATGTTCCACAATCTTGTCATCACAATGCTCCATAAACCTTGTCATCACAATGCCCCATGCACTTCTTATCAAAATGCTCTCTCACAACTGATATCAAAATGTTCCCTCACTAGTCAGTACAATACACCCACTACCCTGTCATCACAATGGTCCATAACCCATGTCATGAAAATGTTCCATGACCCCTGACATCACAATGTTCCATAACCCCTGTCATCAAAATGTTACATGACATTTTTCATCAAATTGCTCCATGAACCTGTCATCACAATGCTCCCTCTCCTTCAGAACAGAATGCACCACAGCCTTGTCAACAAAATTCTACCTGACCTTTGTCATCACAAACATCTATGACCATAGGCATCACAATGCTGCATGACATTGTCATCACAATGCTCCATGAACCATCTCATCACATTGTTCCATGCCCTTTTCATCACCGGCTCCATGATAATTTTCATCACAATGCTCAATGCCATTCTTCTCACAATGCTCCATGCACTTGTCATTACAATCCTCCATGACCCATGTATCACAGTGTTCCGTGCCCTTGTCATATCAATGCACGTTCCCCCCTCTCATCACAACAATCCATGAAACATTTCAGACCAATGCTCCATGCTCTTGTCATCACAATGCTCCATTACCCCTGTCATAACAATGCTCCATGACCCAAGCCATCACAATGATCCACAGCCTTGTCATCACAAGGCTCCATGACCCTTGTCATCACAATGCACCAAGACCCCTGTAATCACAATGCTCCATGCCCTTGTCATGACAAAGCATCATGACGCATGTCATCAGAATGCTCCATGGCCTTCTCATTCACGATGCTCCATGCCCTTGGCATCACAATGCTCCATGCCCCTTTTCATCTCAATGTTCCATGAACCTTGTCATCAAAATGCACCATGCCCATCATCAGAATGCTTCATTCTACTACCATCACAATGTAATCAAAATGCTCCATGACCTCTGTCATCACAATGCTCCAATTCCTTGTGATCAAAATGTTCCATAACACTTTACATCACAACGCCCCATAAAGCTTGTCATCACAATTATCCATGGCCTTCTCATCACAATGCTCCATGCCCTTGCCATCACAATGCTCCATTACCACTGTCATAAAAATGCTCCATGACCCCGGCCATCACGATATTCCATGGCCTTTTCATCACAAGGCTCCAAGATCCCTGTAATCACAATGCTCCATGCCCCTTTTCATCTCAATGATCCATGAAACTCTCATCACAATTCACCATGCCCATCATCATAATGCTTCATGCTATTGTCATCACAATGAAATCAAATTTCTCCATGACCTCTGTCATAACAATGCTCCAAACCCTTGTGATCACAATATTCCATAACACTTGTCCTCACAAAGCCCCATGAGGCCGTCATCACAATTATCCATGGTCTTCTCATCACAATGCTCCATGACCTTTTTCATCACAATGCTCAATACACTTGCCATCAAAATGCTCCCTGACACTTGTTGTCTGTATGCTCCTTGAACCCTGACATGACAAGGCTCCTTGCCATTTTCATCACAATGATCCATGCCCCTTTCATCACAATGCTCCAAGACCCCTGTAATCACAATGCTCCATGCCTTTCTCATCACTAAGCTCAATGACACATGTCATCAGTATGCTCCTGGGGCTTCTCCTCACAATGCTCCATGCCTTTGTCAATAGAATGTTCCAAGACCCCTGTAATCACAATGCACCATGCCCCTTTTCATCAGAATTCTCCATGAGACTTGTCATCACAAGGCTCCATGGACTTCTCATCACAATGCTCCAGGATCTTGTCATCACAATTCTCCATTCCCTTGTCATCACAATGCTCCATGAACTCTGTCATCACAATATTCCATTAACATTTTCAGCCCAATGCTTCATACCCTTGTCATCACAATGCTCCATGCCCTTGTTATCACAGTGCTCCATGACCCCTGTCATCACAATGCACCGTGACTCCAATCACCACAATGTTTCATGACCTTTGTCATCACCATGGTCCATGCCGTCATCATCAACAGTCTCTGTTACGTTTTTAACCACAATGCTCCATGAACTTTTCATCACAATGCTCTTTGACCCTTGTCATCACAATGCTCTATGCCTTTCTCAGCACAATGCTCCATGACCCTTGTCATCACAATGCTCCATGCGCTTGTCAGCACAATGCTCCATGACCTTGTCATCACAATGCTCCATGACCCTTGTCATCACAATGCTCCGTGATTCCAGTCATCAGAATGCTTCATAACATTTGTCATCACAATGGTCCATGCCAGTGTCATCACAAGGCTCTGTGACTTTGTAACGACAATGCTCCATGAACTTTTCATCACAATGCTCCATGACCCTTGTCAGCACAATGATCCATGCCTTTGTCAAAACAATGCTACATGACCCTTGTCATCACAATGTGCCACACGGTTTTCATCACAAAGGTCAACAACCTTGTCATCGCAATGCTCCATAAACCTTGTAATCACAATGCTCCATGCACTTCTCATCAAAATGCTCTCTCACCACTGATATCACAATGTTCCATCACTAGTCATCACAATACTCCCACACCGCTGTAATCACAATGTTCCATGACCCCTGTCTTCACTATGCTACATACCCTTATCATCACAAAGTTCCTTGACACCTGTCATCAAAATGCTCCATGACACTTTTCTCCCAAAGCTCCAGGACCCCTGACATCTCAGTGATCTATAACACATGTCAGCAAAATATTCCATTACACATTTCATCATATTGCTCCGTGACCCTGGCATCAAAATTCTCCCTGCCCTTATCATCACAAAGCACCACACACTTGTCTTCAAAATGCTCCTTGACCCTTGTCATTACATATCTCCATGACCCTTGGCATCACAGGGCTCCATGCCAGCACTCATCATAATAATCCATGAAATATTTCAGACCAATGCTACATGCCCTTCTCATCACAATACTCCATTACCCCTGTCTTAACAATGCTCCATTACCCCTGCCATCACAATGATCCACGGCCTTGTCTTCACAAGGCTCCATGACACTTGTCATCACAATGCTCAAGACCCCTGTAATCACAATGCTCCATGCCCGTTTTCCCCTAAATGTTCCGTGAACCCTGCCATCACAATGCACCCTGCCCATCATCATAATATTTCAGGCTATTGTCATCACAATGAAATCAAAATGCTCCATGAAACTCTGTCATTACAATGCTCCATGATCCCTGTCATCACAATACTCCATGAACATTTTCAGCCCAATGCTCCATGACACTTGTCATCACAATGAACCATGCCCTTGTCATCCCAGTGCTCCATGACCCCTGTATTCACAATGCTCCGTGACGCTTGTCATCAGAGTGCTCCATGACAACTGTCATCACAATGCTCCAAGCCATTGTCATCACAATGCTCCATGACGTTTGTCATCAGAATCCTCCATGACAATTGGCATCACAATGCTCCATGCCATTCTCATCAAAATGGGCCATTACATATGTCATCACAATGCTCCCTGACACCTCTCTTCACAATACTGCAAGACCTGGCCATCACAATGTTCCATGCCCTTGTCATCACAATGCGCCATTCCAACTGTCATCGCAATAATCCATGAAACTTATTAAACCAATGCTCCATTCCCTTGTCATCACAATGCTCCATGCCCTTGTTATCACAATGCTCCATGACCCCTGTCACCACAATGCTCCGTGACAACAGTTATCAAAATGCTTCATGACCTTTGTCATCACAATGGTCCATGCCCATGTCATCAACAGTCTCTGTGACCTTTTTAACCACAATACTCAATGAAATTTTCATCAAAATGCTCTTTGAACCTTTTCATCACAATATTCTATGCCTTTCTCTGCACAATGATCCATGACATTTGTCATCACAATGTTCCATGCGCTTGTCAGCACAATGTTCCATGACACATGTCATCAGAATATTCCATGGCCTTCCCTTCACAGTGCTCCATTACACCTGTCATAAGAATGCTCCATGACCCCTGCCATCACGAAGTTCCATGGCCTTGTCATCACAAGGCTCCATGACCCTTCTCATCACAATGCTCCAAGACCCATGTTATCACAATGCTCCATGCCCCTTTTCATCTAAATGATCCATGAACCCTGTCCTCACAATGTTCCAAACCCTTGTGATCAAAATATACCGTAGCTCTTGTCATCACAATGCCCCATGACGATCGTCATCACAGTTATCCATAGTCTTCTCATCACAATGTTCCATGACCTTTGTCATCACAATGCTCAATACACTTGTCATCAAAATGTTCCCTGACACTTGTTGTCTGTATGTTCCTTGAACCCTGTCATGACAAGGCTCCATGCCTTTTTCATCACAATGATCCATGCCTTTTTCATCACAATGCTCTAAGACCCCTGTAATCATAATTCTCCATGCCCTTGTCATCACAAAGCTCATGACACATATCATGAGAATGCTCCTTGTCCTTCTCCTCACAATGCTCCGTGCCCTTGTCATCACAATGTTCCAAGACCCCTGTAATCACAGTGCTCCATGCCCCTTTTCATCAGTATGCTCCATGAGATTTGTCATCACAAGGCTCCATGGTTTTCTCATCACAGTGCTCCAGGACATTGTCATCACAATGCTTCACGACCTTGTCATGAAAATTCTCAATGGCCATTGTCATCATAATGCTTCAAGCCCTAGTCATCACAATGCTATATTATATTTGACATGACAGTCCTCCATTTTATATGGCATCACAATGCTCCATGCTATGGTCATCGGAATGAACCATGACATATGTCATCACAATGCTCCCTGACACCTCTCTTCACAATACTCCATGCCCTTGTCATCACAATGCTCCATGCCCTTGTCATCACAATGCTCCATGCCCTTGTCATCACAAAGCACCATGCCAACTGTCATCACAATAATCTATGAAACTTTTCAGACCAATGCTCCATGCCCGTCATCACAATGCTCCATGCCCTTCTCATCACAATGCTCCATGTCCCCTGTCATCACAATGCACCGTGACTGCAGTCATCACAATGCTTCATAACGTTTTTCATCACAATGGTCCATGCCCGCATCATCACAAATCTCTGAGACTTTTGTAACCACAATGCTCCATGAACTTTTCATCACAATGCTCCGTGATACATTTCATCACAATGCTCCATGCCTTTGTCAGAACAATGCTCCATGTCCCTTGTCATCACAATGTGCCACGCGCTTTTCATCACAACGGTCCACAAATTTTTCATCGTTATGCTCCATAAAACTTGTAATCAAAATGCTCCATGCACATCTCAAAAAATACTCTCTCACTAGAGATATCACAATGTTCCATCACTAGTCATCATAATACTCGCTGACCCCTGTAATCACAATGTTCCATGACCCCTGTCATCACAATGCTACGTCACCTTGTAATCACAATGTTCCAAAAACTCTGTAATCACAATGCTCCATGGCCCTTTTCATCAGAATGCTCCATGAGACGTGTCATCACAAGTGTTCAAGGTCATCAATCACAATGGTCCAGGACCTTGTCATCAACATGCTCCATTCCCTTGACATCACAATGCTCCATGACCCCTGTCATCACAATACTCCATGAAAATTTTCAGGCCAATGCTCCATGACCTTCTCATGACAATGCTCCATGACCAATATCATCACAATGCTCCATGACCACTGTCATCACAACACTGCATGACACCTGACAACACAATGATCCGGAACTCTTGTCATCACAGTGCTCCATTTCCTAGTCATCACAATGCTCCATGACCCCTGTCATCACAATACTCCATGAACATTTTCAGCCCAATGATCCTTGACACTAGTCATCACAATGATCCATGTCCTTGTCATCCCAATGCTCCATGACACCTGTATTCACAATGCTCCATGCCTTTGTCAGCAAAATGCTACATGACCTTGTCATTACAATGCTCTATGCGCTTGTCATCACAATACTCCATTACCATTGTTATCACAATCCTCCATGAACCTTGGGATCACATTGCTTCATGCCCTTGTCATCACAATGCTCTATGCACCTTGAAATCAAAATGATCAATGACCTCTGTCTTCACAATGCTCCAAACCCTTGTGATCACAATGTTCCAGAACACTTGTCATCACTACGCTCCATGATGCCTGTCATCACAATACTCCATGCCCTTTTCATCACAATGTTCCAAGACATTTGTCATCACAATTCTCAATACACTTGTCATCACAATGCTCCCTGACACTTTTCGTCAGAATGCTCCTTGAACCCTGTCACGAAAAGGCTCCATGACTTATTCATCACAATGCCCCATGCAGTTTTCATCACAATGCTCCATGCCATTGTCATCAACATACTCCACAAGCTTGTCATCAGAATGCTCCATGACCCTTGTCATCACAATTCTCCATGCACTTGTCAGCACAATAGTCCCTGAACCTTGTCATCACAATGCTCCAAGCCATTGTCATCATAGCGCTGCATTCCCTTTTTATCACAAGGCTCCCTGACCCCTGTCATCACAATGGCCCGTGACTCCAGTCATCACAATGCTTCATGACCTTTGCAATCACAATGGTCCATGCCCTCGTCATCAACAGTCTCTGTGACATTTTTAACCACAATTCTCCATGAACTTTTCATCACAATGCTCTTTGACCCTTGTAATCACAATGCTCTATGCATTTCTCAGCACAATTCTCCATGAACCTTGTCATCCCAATGTTCCATGTCTTTCTCAGCACAATGCTCCATGACCCTTGTCATCACAATGCTCCATGTGCTTGTCAGGACAATGCTCCATGACACATGTCATCACAATGCACCATGAACTTGTCATCACAGTGCTCCACAATCTTGTCATCACAATGCTCCATAAACCTTGTCATCACAATGCTCCATGAACTTCTCATCAAAATGTTCTCTCACCACTGATATCACAATGTTACATCACTATTCGTCACAATACTCCCTCACCCCTGTCATCATAATGATCCATGACTCCTGTCATCAGAATGCTACATGCACTTATCATCACAATGTTCGATAACCCCAGACATCACAATGCACCATAAACACTGTCATCAAAATTTTCAATGACTCTTTTCATCAAATTGCTCCATGAACCTGTCATCACAATGCTCCCTGCCCTACTCAACACAATGCACAACGCCTTTGTCATCCAAATGCTCCATGACCTTTGTCATCACAAAGATCCATGACCCTTGGCATCACAATGATCCATGTCATTGTCTTCACAATCCTTCATGAACTCTCAAATCACATTGCTCCATGCCCTTGTCATCACAAAGCTCCAAGACACATGTCATCAGAATGTTCCATGGCCTTCTCATCACAATGCTCCATGCCCTTGCCATTCCAATGCTCCAATACCCCTCTCATCACAAGGCTCCATGACCCTTCTCATCACAATGCTCCAAGACCCATGTAATCACAGTGCTCCATGCCCCTTTTCATCTCAGTGTTCCATGAACCCTGTCATTACAGTTCACCATGCCCATCATCATAATGCTTCATGCTCTTGTCATCACAGTGAAATCAAAATGCTCCATGACCTCTGTCATAACAATGCTCCAAACCCTTGTGATCACAATATTCCATAACACTTGTCATCCCAATGCCCCATGACACTCGTTATCACAATTATCCATTGACTTCTCATCACAAAGCTCCATGCCATTGTCATCACAATGCTCCATGACCCCTGTCATCACAATGCTCTGTGAATCCAGTCATCACAGTGTTTCATAACATTTGTCATCACAATGGTCCATGCCCGCGTTATCACAAGGCTCTGTTACCTTTGTAACCACAATGCTCCATGAACTTTTCATCACAATGCTTCGTGACTCTTGTCATCACAATGCTCCATTCGTTTGTCAGAAAAATGCTCCGTGACCTTTGTCATCACAATGTGCCACGCGCTTTTCATCACAACGGTCCACATATTTGTCATCACAATGCCCCAGAAACCATATAATCACAATGCTCCATGACATTCTCATCACAATGCTCCATTACACCTGTCATAAAAATGCTCCATGACACCTGCCATCACAATGTTCCACAGCATTGTTATTAAAAGGCTCCCTGACATTTGTCATCACAATGCTCCAAGACCCCTGTAATCACAATACTCCATGCACTTGTCATCACAAAGCTCCGTGACACATGTCATCAGCATGTTCCATGGCGTTCTCATCAAAATGCTCCATGCCCTTGTCATCACAGTGCTCCAAGACCCCTGTAATCACAATGCTCCATGCCCCTTTTCATCTCAATGCTCCATGATCCCTGTCATCACAACGCATCATGCCCATCATCATAATGCTTCCAGCTATTGTCAGCACAATGAAATCAAAATTCTCTATGACCTCTGTCATCACAATGCTCCATTACCCCTGTCATCACAATACTCCATGAACATTTTCAGTCCAATACTCCATGACCCTTGTCATCACAATGAATCATGCCCTTGTCATCCCAATGCTCCATGAACCCTGTATTCACAATGCTCCATGACACTTGTCATCACAGAGCTCAATGACACCTGTCTTCACAATGCTCCAGGCTTTGTCAGCATAATTCTACATCACTTTCTCATTACAATGCTCTATGCGCTTGTCATCATAATGCTCCAAGACCCCTGTAATCACAATGCTCCATGCCACTTTTCATCAGAATGCTCCATGAGATTGTCATCACAATTCTCCATGGTCATCTCATCACAATGCTCCAGGACCTTTTCATCACCATGCTCCATTCCCTTGTCATCACAATGCTCCATGCCCACTCTCATCACAATAATCCATGAAATATTTCAGACCAAAGCTCCATGCAGTTCTCATCACATTGCTCCAATAACCCTGTCGTAACAATGCTCAATGAACCCTGCCTTCACAATGTGCCATGGCCTTGTCATCACAAGGCTCCATGACACTTGTCATCACAATGCACCAAGACCCCTTTAATCACAATGCTCCATGAGTTTGTCATCACAAAGCTCCATGACGCATGTAATCAGAATGTTCCATGGCCTTCTCATCATAATGCCCCATGCCCTTGTCATCACGATGCTCCATGACACATGTAATCAGAATGCTCCATGCCTCTTTTCATCTCAATGCTCCATGAACCCTGTCATCACAATGCACCATGCCCATCATCATAATGCTTCAGGCTATTGTCATAACAATGACATCAAAATGCTCAAAGACCTCTGTCATCACAGTGCTCCAAAACCTTGTGATCACAATCTTCCATAAAACTTATCATCACAACACCACATGACGCTCATCATCACAATTATCCATGGTCTTCTCATCACAATGCTCCATGACTTTTGTCATCACAATGCTCAATACACTTGTCATCACAATGCTCCCTGACATTTGTCGTCAGTATGCTCCTTGAACCCTGTAATGACAAGGCTCCATGCCTTTTTCATCACAATGATCCATGCAGTTTTGATGATAATGCTCCAAGATCCCTGTAATCAAAATGCTCCATGCCCTTGTCATCACAAAGCTCCATGACGCATGTCATCAGAATGCTCCATGGCATTCTAATCACAGTGCTCCATTCCCTTGTCATCACAATGCTCCAAGACCCCTGTAATCACAATGCTCCATGCACCTTTTCATCAGAATTCTCCATGAGACTGGTCATCACAAGTCTCCATGGTCTTCTCATCACAATGCTCCAGGACATTGTCATCAAAATGCTCCATTCCCTAGTAATCACAATGCTCCATGATACCTGTCCTCACAATGATCCATGCCTTTGTCAGCAAAATGCTAAATGACATTGTCATTACAATGCTCTATGTGCTTGTCATCACAACACTGCATTTCCATTTTCATCACAATCCTCCATGAATCTTGGGATCACATTGCTTCATGCTCTTGTCATCACAATGCTCCCTGCCCTTTTCATCACAATGCACAATGCCATTGTCATCAAAATGCTCCATGTTGTTGTCATCACAAAGATCCATGACCCTTGACATCACAATGCTCCATGTCATTGTCATCACAATTCTCCATAAACGCTCTCATCACATTGCTCCATGCCCTTGTCATCACAAGGCTCCATGACGCATGTCATCAGAATGCTCCATGGCCTTCTCATCACAATGTTCCTTGCCCTTGCCATCACAATGCTCCATTATCCCTGTCATCACAATGCTTCATGACCCCTGACATCACGATGTTCCATGGTCTTGTCATCACAAGGCTCCATGACCCTTCTCATCACAATGCTCCAAGACCTCTATAATCACAATACTCCATGCCCCTTTTCATCTCAATAATCCATGAACCCTATCATCACAATGCACCATGCCCATCATAATAATGCTTCATGCTATTGTCATCACAATGAAATCAAAATGCTCCATGACCTCTGTCAAAACAATACTCCAAACCCTTGTGATCACAATATTCCATAACTCTTGTCATCACATTGCCCATTGACGCTCACCATCACAATTTCCCATGGTCTTCTCATCACAATGCTCCATGACCTTTGTCATCACAATGCTCAATACACTTGCCATCAAAATGCTCCCTGACACTTGTTGTCTGTATGCTCCTTGAAACCTGTCATGACAAGGCTCCATGCCTTTTCCCTCACAATGAACCATGCCCTTATCATCACAATGCTCCAAGAACACTGTAATCACATTGCTCCATGCCCTTGTCATCACAAAGCTCAATGACACATGTTATTAGAATGCTCCTTGGCCTTCTCCTCACAATGCTCCAGGCCCATGTCATCACAATGTTCCAAGACCCCTGTAATCACAATGGTTCATGTCCCTTTTCATCAGTATGCTCCATGAGATTTGTCATCACAGGCTCCATGGTTTTCTCATCACAATGCTCCAGGACCTTGTCATCACAATGCTTCATGACCTTGTCATGAAAATTCTCAATGGCCCTTGTCATCATAATGCGCCAAGCCCTAGTCATCACAATGCTCCATTATATTTGTCATCACAATACTCCATTACATTTGGCATCACAATGCTCCCTGCCATTCTCATCACAATGGACCATGACCTATGTCATCACAATGCTCCCTGACACGTCTTCACATAATTCCATGACCTTCTCATCCCAATGCTCCATGCCCTTGTCATCACAATGCTCCATGACCCCTGTCATCACAATGTACCGTGACTCCACGCATCACAATGCTTCATAATATTTGTCATCACAGTGGTCGACGCCCGCGTCTTCATAAGGCTCTGTGACATTTGTAACCACAATGCTCCATGAACATTTCATCACAATGCTCCGTGACCCTTGTCATCACAAAGCTCCATGCCTTTGTAAGAAAAATTCTCTATGACCATTGCATGACCCTTTTCATCCCAACGGTCCACAAATTACTCATCGCAATGCTCCATAAACCTTGTAATCACAATGTCCCATGCCCTTCTCATCACAATTTTCCATTACCCCTCTCATGACAATGCTGCATGACCCCCGCCATCACAATGTTCCACGTCCTTATCATCACAATTCTCCATGACACTTGTCATCACAATGCTCCAAGACCCCTGTAATCACAATGCTCCATGCCCCTTTACATCTCAATGCTCCATGAACACTGTCATCACAATGCATCCTGCCCATCATCATAATGCTTCCGGCTATTGTCACCACAATGAAATCAAAATTCTCCATGACCTCTGTCATCACAATGCTCCATGACCCCTGTCATCACAATACTCCATGAACATTTTCAGCCCAATGATCCATGACCCTTGTCATCACAATGATCCATGCCCTTGTCATCCCAATGCTCCATGACCCCTGTATTCACAATCCTCCGTGATGCTTGTCATCACAGTGCTCCATGACACCTGTCATCACAATGCTCCATGCCTTTGTCAGCAAAATGCTACATGACATTGCCATTACAATGCTCTATGCGCTTTTCATCACAATACTCCATTACTATTGTCATCACAATCCTCCATGAACCTTGGGATCGTATTGCTTCATGCTCTTGTCATCACAATGCTCCATGCTCCTTGAAATCAAAATGATCCATGACCTCTGTCTTCACAATACTCCAAACCCTTGTGATCACAAAGTTCAATAACCTTTGTCATCACAACGCTCCATGATGCCTGTCATCACAATACTCCATGCCCTTTTCATCAAAATGTTCCATGAACTTTGTCATCACAATTCTCAATACACTTGTCATTACAATGCTCCCTGACACTTGTCGTCAGAATGCTTCTTGAACACTGTTACGAAAAGGCTCCATGCCTTTTTCATCACAATGTCCCATGCCATTTTCATCACAATGCTCCATGCCATTGTCATCAAAATACTCCACAAGCTTGTCATCAGAATGCTCCATGACCGTTGTCATCACAATTTTCCATGCACTTGTCAGCACAATGCTCCCTGACCCTTGTCATCACAATGCTCCTAGCCATTGTCATCACAATGCTCCACTACCTTTGTCATCACAATCCTCCATGACACTTGGCATCACAATGCTCTTTGACCCTTGTCATCACAATGCTCTATGCATTTCTCAGCAGAATTCTCCATGACCCTTGTCATCCCAATGTTCCATGCCTTTCTCAGCACAATGCTCCATGACCCTTGTCATCACAATGCTCCATGTGCTTGTCAGGACAATGCTCCATGACACATGTCATCACAATGCACCATGAACTTGTCATCACAGTGCTCCACAATCTTGTCATCACAATGCTCCATAAACCTTGTCATCACAATGCTCCATGAACTTCTCATCAAAATGTTCTCTCACCACTGATATCACAATGTTACATCACTATTCGTCACAATACTCCCTCACCCCTGTCATCATAATGATCCATGACTCCTGTCATCAGAATGCTACATGCACTTATCATCACAATATTCGATAACCCCAGACATCACAATGCACCATAAACACTGTCATCAAAATTTTCAATGACTCTTTTCATCAAATTGCTCCATGAACCTGTCATCACAATGCTCCCTGCCCTACTCAACACAATGCACAACGCCTTTGTCATCCAAATGCTCCATGACCTTTGTCATCACAAAGATCCATGACCCTTGGCATCACAATGATCCATGTCATTGTCTTCACAATCCTTCATGAACTCTCAAATCACATTGCTCCATGCCCTTGTCATCACAAAGCTCCAAGACACATGTCATCAGAATGTTCCATGGCCTTCTCATCACAATGCTCCATGCCCTTGCCATTCCAATGCTCCAATACCCCTCTCATCACAAGGCTCCATGACCCTTCTCATCACAATGCTCCAAGACCCATGTAATCACAGTGCTCCATGCCCCTTTTCATCTCAGTGTTCCATGAACCCTGTCATTACAGTTCACCATGCCCATCATCATAATGCTTCATGCTCTTGTCATCACAGTGAAATCAAAATGCTCCATGACCTCTGTCATAACAATGCTCCAAACCCTTGTGATCACAATATTCCATAACACTTGTCATCCCAATGCCCCATGACACTCGTTATCACAATTATCCATTGACTTCTCATCACAAAGCTCCATGCCATTGTCATCACAATGCTCCATGACCCCTGTCATCACAATGCTCTGTGAATCCAGTCATCACAGTGTTTCATAACATTTGTCATCACAATGGTCCATGCCCGCGTTATCACAAGGCTCTGTTACCTTTGTAACCACAATGCTCCATGAACTTTTCATCACAATGCTTCGTGACTCTTGTCATCACAATGCTCCATTCGTTTGTCAGAAAAATGCTCCGTGACCTTTGTCATCACAATGTGCCACGCGCTTTTCATCACAACGGTCCACATATTTGTCATCACAATGCCCCAGAAACCATATAATCACAATGCTCCATGACATTCTCATCACAATGCTCCATTACACCTGTCATAAAAATGCTCCATGACACCTGCCATCACAATGTTCCACAGCATTGTTATTAAAAGGCTCCCTGACATTTGTCATCACAATGCTCCAAGACCCCTGTAATCACAATACTCCATGCACTTGTCATCACAAAGCTCCGTGACACATGTCATCAGCATGTTCCATGGCGTTCTCATCAAAATGCTCCATGCCCTTGTCATCACAGTGCTCCAAGACCCCTGTAATCACAATGCTCCATGCCCCTTTTCATCTCAATGCTCCATGATCCCTGTCATCACAACGCATCATGCCCATCATCATAATGCTTCCAGCTATTGTCAGCACAATGAAATCAAAATTCTCTATGACCTCTGTCATCACAATGCTCCATTACCCCTGTCATCACAATACTCCATGAACATTTTCAGTCCAATACTCCATGACCCTTGTCATCACAATGAATCATGCCCTTGTCATCCCAATGCTCCATGAACCCTGTATTCACAATGCTCCATGACACTTGTCATCACAGAGCTCAATGACACCTGTCTTCACAATGCTCCAGGCTTTGTCAGCATAATTCTACATCACTTTCTCATTACAATGCTCTATGCGCTTGTCATCATAATGCTCCAAGACCCCTGTAATCACAATGCTCCATGCCACTTTTCATCAGAATGCTCCATGAGATTGTCATCACAATTCTCCATGGTCATCTCATCACAATGCTCCAGGACCTTTTCATCACCATGCTCCATTCCCTTGTCATCACAATGCTCCATGCCCACTCTCATCACAATAATCCATGAAATATTTCAGACCAAAGCTCCATGCAGTTCTCATCACATTGCTCCAATAACCCTGTCGTAACAATGCTCAATGAACCCTGCCTTCACAATGTGCCATGGCCTTGTCATCACAAGGCTCCATGACACTTGTCATCACAATGCACCAAGACCCCTTTAATCACAATGCTCCATGAGTTTGTCATCACAAAGCTCCATGACGCATGTAATCAGAATGTTCCATGGCCTTCTCATCATAATGCTCCATGCCCTTGTCATCACGATGCTCCATGACACATGTAATCAGAATGCTCCATGCCTCTTTTCATCTCAATGCTCCATGAACCCTGTCATCACAATGCACCATGCCCATCATCATAATGCTTCAGGCTATTGTCATAACAATGACATCAAAATGCTCAAAGACCTCTGTCATCACAGTGCTCCAAAACCTTGTGATCACAATCTTCCATAAAACTTATCATCACAACACCACATGACGCTCATCATCACAATTATCCATGGTCTTCTCATCACAATGCTCCATGACTTTTGTCATCACAATGCTCAATACACTTGTCATCACAATGCTCCCTGACATTTGTCGTCAGTATGCTCCTTGAACCCTGTAATGACAAGGCTCCATGCCTTTTTCATCACAATGATCCATGCAGTTTTGATGATAATGCTCCAAGATCCCTGTAATCAAAATGCTCCATGCCCTTGTCATCACAAAGCTCCATGACGCATGTCATCAGAATGCTCCATGGCATTCTAATCACAGTGCTCCATTCCCTTGTCATCACAATGCTCCAAGACCCCTGTAATCACAATGCTCCATGCACCTTTTCATCAGAATTCTCCATGAGACTGGTCATCACAAGTCTCCATGGTCTTCTCATCACAATGCTCCAGGACATTGTCATCAAAATGTTCCATTCCCTAGTAATCACAATGCTCCATGATACCTGTCCTCACAATGATCCATGCCTTTGTCAGCAAAATGCTAAATGACATTGTCATTACAATGCTCTATGTGCTTGTCATCACAACACTGCATTTCCATTTTCATCACAATCCTCCATGAATCTTGGGATCACATTGCTTCATGCTCTTGTCATCACAATGCTCCCTGCCCTTTTCATCACAATGCACAATGCCATTGTCATCAAAATGCTCCATGTTGTTGTCATCACAAAGATCCATGACCCTTGACATCACAATGTTCCATGTCATTGTCATCACAATTCTCCATAAACGCTCTCATCACATTGCTCCATGCCCTTGTCATCACAAGGCTCCATGACGCATGTCATCAGAATGCTCCATGGCCTTCTCATCACAATGTTCCTTGCCCTTGCCATCACAATGCTCCATTATCCCTGTCATCACAATGCTTCATGACCCCTGACATCACGATGTTCCATGGTCTTGTCATCACAAGGCTCCATGACCCTTCTCATCACAATGCTCCAAGACCTCTATAATCACAATACTCCATGCCCCTTTTCATCTCAATAATCCATGAACCCTATCATCACAATGCACCATGCCCATCATAATAATGCTTCATGCTATTGTCATCACAATGAAATCAAAATGCTCCATGACCTCTGTCAAAACAATACTCCAAACCCTTGTGATCACAATATTCCATAACTCTTGTCATCACATTGCCCATTGACGCTCACCATCACAATTTCCCATGGTCTTCTCATCACAATGCTCCATGACCTTTGTCATCACAATGCTCAATACACTTGCCATCAAAATGCTCCCTGACACTTGTTGTCTGTATGCTCCTTGAAACCTGTCATGACAAGGCTCCATGCCTTTTCCCTCACAATGATCCATGCCCTTATCATCACAATGCTCCAAGAACACTGTAATCACATTGCTCCATGCCCTTGTCATCACAAAGCTCAATGACACATGTTATTAGAATGCTCCTTGGCCTTCTCCTCACAATGCTCCAGGCCCATGTCATCACAATGTTCCAAGACCCCTGTAATCACAATGGTTCATGTCCCTTTTCATCAGTATGCTCCATGAGATTTGTCATCACAGGCTCCATGGTTTTCTCATCACAATGCTCCAGGACCTTGTCATCACAATGCTTCATGACCTTGTCATGAAAATTCTCAATGGCCCTTGTCATCATAATGCGCCAAGCCCTAGTCATCACAATGCTCCATTATATTTGTCATCACAATACTCCATTACATTTGGCATCACAATGCTCCCTGCCATTCTCATCACAATGGACCATGACCTATGTCATCACAATGCTCCCTGACACGTCTTCACATAATTCCATGACCTTCTCATCCCAATGTTCCATGCCCTTGTCATCACAATGCTCCATGACCCCTGTCATCACAATGTACCGTGACTCCACGCATCACAATGCTTCATAATATTTGTCATCACAGTGGTCGACGCCCGCGTCTTCATAAGGCTCTGTGACATTTGTAACCACAATGCTCCATGAACATTTCATCACAATGCTCCGTGACCCTTGTCATCACAAAGCTCCATGCCTTTGTAAGAAAAATTCTCTATGACCATTGCATGACCCTTGTCATCCCAACGGTCCACAAATTACTCATCACAATGCTCCATAAACCTTGTAATCACAATGTCCCATGCCCTTCTCATCACAATTTTCCATTACCCCTCTCATGACAATGCTGCATGACCCCCGCCATCACAATGTTCCACGTCCTTATCATCACAATTCTCCATGACACTTGTCATCACAATGCTCCAAGACCCCTGTAATCACAATGCTCCATGCCCCTTTACATCTCAATGCTCCATGAACACTGTCATCACAATGCATCCTGCCCATCATCATAATGCTTCCGGCTATTGTCACCACAATGAAATCAAAATTCTCCATGACCTCTGTCATCACAATGCTCCATGACCCCTGTCATCACAATACTCCATGAACATTTTCAGCCCAATGCTCCATGACCCTTGTCATCACAATGATCCATGCCCTTGTCATCCCAATGCTCCATGACCCCTGTATTCACAATGCTCCGTGATGCTTGTCATCACAGTGCTCCATGACACCTGTCATCACAATGCTCCATGCCTTTGTCAGCAAAATGCTACATGACATTGCCATTACAATGCTCTATGCGCTTTTCATCACAATACTCCATTACTATTGTCATCACAATCCTCCATGAACCTTGGGATCGTATTGCTTCATGCTCTTGTCATCACAATGCTCCATGCTCCTTGAAATCAAAATGATCCATGACCTCTGTCTTCACAATACTCCAAACCCTTGTGATCACAAAGTTCAATAACCTTTGTCATCACAACGCTCCATGATGCCTGTCATCACAATACTCCATGCCCTTTTCATCAAAATGTTCCATGAACTTTGTCATCACAATTCTCAATACACTTGTCATTACAATGCTCCCTGACACTTGTCGTCAGAATGCTTCTTGAACACTGTTACGAAAAGGCTCCATGCCTTTTTCATCACAATGTCCCATGCCATTTTCATCACAATGCTCCATGCCATTGTCATCAACATACTCCACAAGCTTGTCATCAGAATGCTCCATGACCGTTGTCATCACAATTTTCCATGCACTTGTCAGCACAATGCTCCCTGACCCTTGTCATCACAATGCTCCTAGCCATTGTCATCACAATGCTCCACTACCTTTGTCATCACAATCCTCCATGACACTTGGCATCACAATGCTCTTTGACCCTTGTCATCACAATGCTCTATGCATTTCTCAGCAGAATTCTCCATGACCCTTGTCATCCCAATGTTCCATGCCTTTCTCAGCACAATGCTCCATGACCCTTGTCATCACAATGCTCCATGTGCTTGTCAGGACAATGCTCCATGACACATGTCATCACAATGCACCATGAACTTGTCATCACAGTGCTCCACAATCTTGTCATCACAATGCTCCATAAACCTTGTCATCACAATGCTCCATGAACTTCTCATCAAAATGTTCTCTCACCACTGATATCACAATGTTACATCACTATTCGTCACAATACTCCCTCACCCCTGTCATCATAATGATCCATGACTCCTGTCATCAGAATGCTACATGCACTTATCATCACAATGTTCGATAACCCCAGACATCACAATGCACCATAAACACTGTCATCAAAATTTTCAATGACTCTTTTCATCAAATTGCTCCATGAACCTGTCATCACAATGCTCCCTGCCCTACTCAACACAATGCACAACGCCTTTGTCATCCAAATGCTCCATGACCTTTGTCATCACAAAGATCCATGACCCTTGGCATCACAATGATCCATGTCATTGTCTTCACAATCCTTCATGAACTCTCAAATCACATTGCTCCATGCCCTTGTCATCACAAAGCTCCAAGACACATGTCATCAGAATGTTCCATGGCCTTCTCATCACAATGCTCCATGCCCTTGCCATTCCAATGCTCCAATACCCCTCTCATCACAAGGCTCCATGACCCTTCTCATCACAGTGCTCCAAGACCCATGTAATCACAGTGCTCCATGCCCCTTTTCATCTCAGTGTTCCATGAACCCTGTCATTACAGTTCACCATGCCCATCATCATAATGCTTCATGCTCTTGTCATCACAGTGAAATCAAAATGCTCCATGACCTCTGTCATAACAATGCTCCAAACCCTTGTGATCACAATATTCCATAACACTTGTCATCCCAATGCCCCATGACACTCGTTATCACAATTATCCATTGACTTCTCATCACAAAGCTCCATGCCATTGTCATCACAATGCTCCATGACCCCTGTCATCACAATGCTCTGTGAATCCAGTCATCACAGTGTTTCATAACATTTGTCATCACAATGGTCCATGCCCGCGTTATCACAAGGCTCTGTTACCTTTGTAACCACAATGCTCCATGAACTTTTCATCACAATGCTTCGTGACTCTTGTCATCACAATGCTCCATTCGTTTGTCAGAAAAATGCTCCGTGACCTTTGTCATCACAATGTGCCACGCGCTTTTCATCACAACGGTCCACATATTTGTCATCACAATGCCCCAGAAACCATATAATCACAATGCTCCATGACATTCTCATCACAATGCTCCATTACACCTGTCATAAAAATGCTCCATGACACCTGCCATCACAATGTTCCACAGCATTGTTATTAAAAGGCTCCCTGACATTTGTCATCACAATGCTCCAAGACCCCTGTAATCACAATACTCCATGCACTTGTCATCACAAAGCTCCGTGACACATGTCATCAGCATGTTCCATGGCGTTCTCATCAAAATGCTCCATGCCCTTGTCATCACAGTGCTCCAAGACCCCTGTAATCACAATGCTCCATGCCCCTTTTCATCTCAATGCTCCATGATCCCTGTCATCACAACGCATCATGCCCATCATCATAATGCTTCCAGCTATTGTCAGCACAATGAAATCAAAATTCTCTATGACCTCTGTCATCACAATGCTCCATTACCCCTGTCATCACAATACTCCATGAACATTTTCAGTCCAATACTCCATGACCCTTGTCATCACAATGAATCATGCCCTTGTCATCCCAATGCTCCATGAACCCTGTATTCACAATGCTCCATGACACTTGTCATCACAGAGCTCAATGACACCTGTCTTCACAATGCTCCAGGCTTTGTCAGCATAATTCTACATCACTTTCTCATTACAATGCTCTATGCGCTTGTCATCATAATGCTCCAAGACCCCTGTAATCACAATGCTCCATGCCACTTTTCATCAGAATGCTCCATGAGATTGTCATCACAATTCTCCATGGTCATCTCATCACAATGCTCCAGGACCTTTTCATCACCATGCTCCATTCCCTTGTCATCACAATGCTCCATGCCCACTCTCATCACAATAATCCATGAAATATTTCAGACCAAAGCTCCATGCAGTTCTCATCACATTGCTCCAATAACCCTGTCGTAACAATGCTCAATGAACCCTGCCTTCACAATGTGCCATGGCCTTGTCATCACAAGGCTCCATGACACTTGTCATCACAATGCACCAAGACCCCTTTAATCACAATGCTCCATGAGTTTGTCATCACAAAGCTCCATGACGCATGTAATCAGAATGTTCCATGGCCTTCTCATCATAATGCTCCATGCCCTTGTCATCACGATGCTCCATGACACATGTAATCAGAATGCTCCATGCCTCTTTTCATCTCAATGCTCCATGAACCCTGTCATCACAATGCACCATGCCCATCATCATAATGCTTCAGGCTATTGTCATAACAATGACATCAAAATGCTCAAAGACCTCTGTCATCACAGTGCTCCAAAACCTTGTGATCACAATCTTCCATAAAACTTATCATCACAACACCACATGACGCTCATCATCACAATTATCCATGGTCTTCTCATCACAATGCTCCATGACTTTTGTCATCACAATGCTCAATACACTTGTCATCACAATGCTCCCTGACATTTGTCGTCAGTATGCTCCTTGAACCCTGTAATGACAAGGCTCCATGCCTTTTTCATCACAATGATCCATGCAGTTTTGATGATAATGCTCCAAGATCCCTGTAATCAAAATGCTCCATGCCCTTGTCATCACAAAGCTCCATGACGCATGTCATCAGAATGCTCCATGACATTCTAATCACAGTGCTCCATTCCCTTGTCATCACAATGCTCCAAGACCCCTGTAATCACAATGCTCCATGCACCTTTTCATCAGAATTCTCCATGAGACTGGTCATCACAAGTCTCCATGGTCTTCTCATCACAATGCTCCAGGACATTGTCATCAAAATGCTCCATTCCCTAGTAATCACAATGCTCCATGATACCTGTCCTCACAATGATCCATGCCTTTGTCAGCAAAATGCTAAATGACATTGTCATTACAATGCTCTATGTGCTTGTCATCACAACACTGCATTTCCATTTTCATCACAATCCTCCATGAATCTTGGGATCACATTGCTTCATGCTCTTGTCATCACAATGCTCCCTGCCCTTTTCATCACAATGCACAATGCCATTGTCATCAAAATGCTCCATGTTGTTGTCATCACAAAGATCCATGACCCTTGACATCACAATGTTCCATGTCATTGTCATCACAATTCTCCATAAACGCTCTCATCACATTGCTCCATGCCCTTGTCATCACAAGGCTCCATGACGCATGTCATCAGAATGCTCCATGGCCTTCTCATCACAATGTTCCTTGCCCTTGCCATCACAATGCTCCATTATCCCTGTCATCACAATGCTTCATGACCCCTGACATCACGATGTTCCATGGTCTTGTCATCACAAGGCTCCATGACCCTTCTCATCACAATGCTCCAAGACCTCTATAATCACAATACTCCATGCCCCTTTTCATCTCAATAATCCATGAACCCTATCATCACAATGCACCATGCCCATCATAATAATGCTTCATGCTATTGTCATCACAATGAAATCAAAATGCTCCATGACCTCTGTCAAAACAATACTCCAAACCCTTGTGATCACAATATTCCATAACTCTTGTCATCACATTGCCCATTGACGCTCACCATCACAATTTCCCATGGTCTTCTCATCACAATGCTCCATGACCTTTGTCATCACAATGCTCAATACACTTGCCATCAAAATGCTCCCTGACACTTGTTGTCTGTATGCTCCTTGAAACCTGTCATGACAAGGCTCCATGCCTTTTCCCTCACAATGATCCATGCCCTTATCATCACAATGCTCCAAGAACACTGTAATCACATTGCTCCATGCCCTTGTCATCACAAAGCTCAATGACACATGTTATTAGAATGCTCCTTGGCCTTCTCCTCACAATGCTCCAGGCCCATGTCATCACAATGTTCCAAGACCCCTGTAATCACAATGGTTCATGTCCCTTTTCATCAGTATGCTCCATGAGATTTGTCATCACAGGCTCCATGGTTTTCTCATCACAATGCTCCAGGACCTTGTCATCACAATGCTTCATGACCTTGTCATGAAAATTCTCAATGGCCCTTGTCATCATAATGCGCCAAGCCCTAGTCATCACAATGCTCCATTATATTTGTCATCACAATACTCCATTACATTTGGCATCACAATGCTCCCTGCCATTCTCATCACAATGGACCATGACCTATGTCATCACAATGCTCCCTGACACGTCTTCACATAATTCCATGACCTTCTCATCCCAATGCTCCATGCCCTTGTCATCACAATGCTCCATGACCCCTGTCATCACAATGTACCGTGACTCCACGCATCACAATGCTTCATAATATTTGTCATCACAGTGGTCGACGCCCGCGTCTTCATAAGGCTCTGTGACATTTGTAACCACAATGCTCCATGAACATTTCATCACAATGCTCCGTGACCCTTGTCATCACAAAGCTCCATGCCTTTGTAAGAAAAATTATCTATGACCATTGCATGACCCTTGTCATCCCAACGGTCCACAAATTACTCATCGCAATGCTCCATAAACCTTGTAATCACAATGTCCCATGCCCTTCTCATCACAATTTTCCATTACCCCTCTCATGACAATGCTGCATGACCCCCGCCATCACAATGTTCCACGTCCTTATCATCACAATTCTCCATGACACTTGTCATCACAATGCTCCAAGACCCCTGTAATCACAATGCTCCATGCCCCTTTACATCTCAATGCTCCATGAACACTGTCATCACAATGCATCCTGCCCATCATCATAATGCTTCCGGCTATTGTCACCACAATGAAATCAAAATTCTCCATGACCTCTGTCATCACAATGCTCCATGACCCCTGTCATCACAATACTCCATGAACATTTTCAGCCCAATGCTCCATGACCCTTGTCATCACAATGATCCATGCCCTTGTCATCCCAATGCTCCATGACCCCTGTATTCACAATGCTCCGTGATGCTTGTCATCACAGTGCTCCATGACACCTGTCATCACAATGCTCCATGCCTTTGTCAGCAAAATGCTACATGACATTGCCATTACAATGCTCTATGCGCTTTTCATCACAATACTCCATTACTATTGTCATCACAATCCTCCATGAACCTTGGGATCGTATTGCTTCATGCTCTTGTCATCACAATGCTCCATGCTCCTTGAAATCAAAATGATCCATGACCTCTGTCTTCACAATACTCCAAACCCTTGTGATCACAAAGTTCAATAACCTTTGTCATCACAACGCTCCATGATGCCTGTCATCACAATACTCCATGCCCTTTTCATCAAAATGTTCCATGAACTTTGTCATCACAATTCTCAATACACTTGTCATTACAATGCTCCCTGACACTTGTCGTCAGAATGCTTCTTGAACACTGTTACGAAAAGGCTCCATGCCTTTTTCATCACAATGTCCCATGCCATTTTCATCACAATGCTCCATGCCATTGTCATCAAAATACTCCACAAGCTTGTCATCAGAATGCTCCATGACCGTTGTCATCACAATTTTCCATGCACTTGTCAGCACAATGCTCCCTGACCCTTGTCATCACAATGCTCCTAGCCATTGTCATCACAATGCTCCACTACCTTTGTCATCACAATCCTCCATGACACTTGGCATCACAATGCTCTTTGACCCTTGTCATCACAATGCTCTATGCATTTCTCAGCAGAATTCTCCATGACCCTTGTCATCCCAATGTTCCATGCCTTTCTCAGCACAATGCTCCATGACCCTTGTCATCACAATGCTCCATGTGCTTGTCAGGACAATGCTCCATGACACATGTCATCACAATGCACCATGAACTTGTCATCACAGTGCTCCACAATCTTGTCATCACAATGCTCCATAAACCTTGTCATCACAATGCTCCATGAACTTCTCATCAAAATGTTCTCTCACCACTGATATCACAATGTTACATCACTATTCGTCACAATACTCCCTCACCCCTGTCATCATAATGATCCATGACTCCTGTCATCAGAATGCTACATGCACTTATCATCACAATGTTCGATAACCCCAGACATCACAATGCACCATAAACACTGTCATCAAAATTTTCAATGACTCTTTTCATCAAATTGCTCCATGAACCTGTCATCACAATGCTCCCTGCCCTACTCAACACAATGCACAACGCCTTTGTCATCCAAATGCTCCATGACCTTTGTCATCACAAAGATCCATGACCCTTGGCATCACAATGATCCATGTCATTGTCTTCACAATCCTTCATGAACTCTCAAATCACATTGCTCCATGCCCTTGTCATCACAAAGCTCCAAGACACATGTCATCAGAATGTTCCATGGCCTTCTCATCACAATGCTCCATGCCCTTGCCATTCCAATGCTCCAATACCCCTCTCATCACAAGGCTCCATGACCCTTCTCATCACAATGCTCCAAGACCCATGTAATCACAGTGCTCCATGCCCCTTTTCATCTCAGTGTTCCATGAACCCTGTCATTACAGTTCACCATGCCCATCATCATAATGCTTCATGCTCTTGTCATCACAGTGAAATCAAAATGCTCCATGACCTCTGTCATAACAATGCTCCAAACCCTTGTGATCACAATATTCCATAACACTTGTCATCCCAATGCCCCATGACACTCGTTATCACAATTATCCATTGACTTCTCATCACAAAGCTCCATGCCATTGTCATCACAATGCTCCATGACCCCTGTCATCACAATGCTCTGTGAATCCAGTCATCACAGTGTTTCATAACATTTGTCATCACAATGGTCCATGCCCGCGTTATCACAAGGCTCTGTTACCTTTGTAACCACAATGCTCCATGAACTTTTCATCACAATGCTTCGTGACTCTTGTCATCACAATGCTCCATTCGTTTGTCAGAAAAATGCTCCGTGACCTTTGTCATCACAATGTGCCACGCGCTTTTCATCACAACGGTCCACATATTTGTCATCACAATGCCCCAGAAACCATATAATCACAATGCTCCATGACATTCTCATCACAATGCTCCATTACACCTGTCATAAAAATGCTCCATGACACCTGCCATCACAATGTTCCACAGCATTGTTATTAAAAGGCTCCCTGACATTTGTCATCACAATGCTCCAAGACCCCTGTAATCACAATACTCCATGCACTTGTCATCACAAAGCTCCGTGACACATGTCATCAGCATGTTCCATGGCGTTCTCATCAAAATGCTCCATGCCCTTGTCATCACAGTGCTCCAAGACCCCTGTAATCACAATGCTCCATGCCCCTTTTCATCTCAATGCTCCATGATCCCTGTCATCACAACGCATCATGCCCATCATCATAATGCTTCCAGCTATTGTCAGCACAATGAAATCAAAATTCTCTATGACCTCTGTCATCACAATGCTCCATTACCCCTGTCATCACAATACTCCATGAACATTTTCAGTCCAATACTCCATGACCCTTGTCATCACAATGAATCATGCCCTTGTCATCCCAATGCTCCATGAACCCTGTATTCACAATGCTCCATGACACTTGTCATCACAGAGCTCAATGACACCTGTCTTCACAATGCTCCAGGCTTTGTCAGCATAATTCTACATCACTTTCTCATTACAATGCTCTATGCGCTTGTCATCATAATGCTCCAAGACCCCTGTAATCACAATGCTCCATGCCACTTTTCATCAGAATGCTCCATGAGATTGTCATCACAATTCTCCATGGTCATCTCATCACAATGCTCCAGGACCTTTTCATCACCATGCTCCATTCCCTTGTCATCACAATGCTCCATGCCCACTCTCATCACAATAATCCATGAAATATTTCAGACCAAAGCTCCATGCAGTTCTCATCACATTGCTCCAATAACCCTGTCGTAACAATGCTCAATGAACCCTGCCTTCACAATGTGCCATGGCCTTGTCATCACAAGGCTCCATGACACTTGTCATCACAATGCACCAAGACCCCTTTAATCACAATGCTCCATGAGTTTGTCATCACAAAGCTCCATGACGCATGTAATCAGAATGTTCCATGGCCTTCTCATCATAATGCTCCATGCCCTTGTCATCACGATGCTCCATGACACATGTAATCAGAATGCTCCATGCCTCTTTTCATCTCAATGCTCCATGAACCCTGTCATCACAATGCACCATGCCCATCATCATAATGCTTCAGGCTATTGTCATAACAATGACATCAAAATGCTCAAAGACCTCTGTCATCACAGTGCTCCAAAACCTTGTGATCACAATCTTCCATAAAACTTATCATCACAACACCACATGACGCTCATCATCACAATTATCCATGGTCTTCTCATCACAATGCTCCATGACTTTTGTCATCACAATGCTCAATACACTTGTCATCACAATGCTCCCTGACATTTGTCGTCAGTATGCTCCTTGAACCCTGTAATGACAAGGCTCCATGCCTTTTTCATCACAATGATCCATGCAGTTTTGATGATAATGCTCCAAGATCCCTGTAATCAAAATGCTCCATGCCCTTGTCATCACAAAGCTCCATGACGCATGTCATCAGAATGCTCCATGGCATTCTAATCACAGTGCTCCATTCCCTTGTCATCACAATGCTCCAAGACCCCTGTAATCACAATGCTCCATGCACCTTTTCATCAGAATTCTCCATGAGACTGGTCATCACAAGTCTCCATGGTCTTCTCATCACAATGCTCCAGGACATTGTCATCAAAATGCTCCATTCCCTAGTAATCACAATGCTCCATGATACCTGTCCTCACAATGATCCATGCCTTTGTCAGCAAAATGCTAAATGACATTGTCATTACAATGCTCTATGTGCTTGTCATCACAACACTGCATTTCCATTTTCATCACAATCCTCCATGAATCTTGGGATCACATTGCTTCATGCTCTTGTCATCACAATGCTCCCTGCCCTTTTCATCACAATGCACAATGCCATTGTCATCAAAATGCTCCATGTTGTTGTCATCACAAAGATCCATGAGCCTTGACATCACAATGTTCCATGTCATTGTCATCACAATTCTCCATAAACGCTCTCATCACATTGCTCCATGCCCTTGTCATCACAAGGCTCCATGACGCATGTCATCAGAATGCTCCATGGCCTTCTCATCACAATGTTCCTTGCCCTTGCCATCACAATGCTCCATTATCCCTGTCATCACAATGCTTCATGACCCCTGACATCACGATGTTCCATGGTCTTGTCATCACAAGGCTCCATGACCCTTCTCATCACAATGCTCCAAGACCTCTATAATCACAATACTCCATGCCCCTTTTCATCTCAATAATCCATGAACCCTATCATCACAATGCACCATGCCCATCATAATAATGCTTCATGCTATTGTCATCACAATGAAATCAAAATGCTCCATGACCTCTGTCAAAACAATACTCCAAACCCTTGTGATCACAATATTCCATAACTCTTGTCATCACATTGCCCATTGACGCTCACCATCACAATTTCCCATGGACTTCTCATCACAATGCTCCATGACCTTTGTCATCACAATGCTCAATACACTTGCCATCAAAATGCTCCCTGACACTTGTTGTCTGTATGCTCCTTGAAACCTGTCATGACAAGGCTCCATGCCTTTTCCCTCACAATGATCCATGCCCTTATCATCACAATGCTCCAAGAACACTGTAATCACATTGCTCCATGCCCTTGTCATCACAAAGCTCAATGACACATGTTATTAGAATGCTCCTTGGCCTTCTCCTCACAATGCTCCAGGCCCATGTCATCACAATGTTCCAAGACCCCTGTAATCACAATGGTTCATGTCCCTTTTCATCAGTATGCTCCATGAGATTTGTCATCACAGGC
Organism: Mesoplodon bidens; assembly: GCF_964165515.1. NCBI lineage: Eukaryota > Metazoa > Chordata > Mammalia > Artiodactyla > Ziphiidae > Mesoplodon > Mesoplodon bidens. The sequence goes on from NW_027672423.1 coordinate 148,886, forward strand.
TCCATGGTTTTCTCATCACAATGCTCCATATTTTTTCATCACAATGCTTCATGACCTTGTCATGAAAATTCTCAATGGCCCTTGTCATCATAATGCGCCAAGCCCTAGTCATCACAATGCTCCATTATATTTGTCATCACAATACTCCATTACATTTGGCATCACAATGCTCCCTGCCATTCTCATCACAATGGACCATGACCTATGTCATCACAATGCTCCCTGACACGTCTTCACATAATTCCATGACCTTCTCATCCCAATGCTCCATGCCCTTGTCATCACAATGCTCCATGACCCCTGTCATCACAATGTACCGTGACTCCACGCATCACAATGCTTCATAATATTTGTCATCACAGTGGTCGACGCCCGCGTCTTCATAAGGCTCTGTGACATTTGTAACCACAATGCTCCATGAACATTTCATCACAATGCTCCGTGACCCTTGTCATCACAAAGCTCCATGCCTTTGTAAGAAAAATTCTCTATGACCATTGCATGACCCTTGTCATCCCAACGGTCCACAAATTACTCATCGCAATGCTCCATAAACCTTGTAATCACAATGTCCCATGCCCTTCTCATCACAATTTTCCATTACCCCTCTCATGACAATGCTGCATGACCCCCGCCATCACAATGTTCCACGTCCTTATCATCACAATTCTCCATGACACTTGTCATCACAATGCTCCAAGACCCCTGTAATCACAATGCTCCATGCCCCTTTACATCTCAATGCTCCATGAACACTGTCATCACAGTGCATCCTGCCCATCATCATAATGCTTCCGGCTATTGTCACCACAATGAAATCAAAATTCTCCATGACCTCTGTCATCACAATGCTCCATGACCCCTGTCATCACAATACTCCATGAACATTTTCAGCCCAATGCTCCATGACCCTTGTCATCACAATGATCCATGCCCTTGTCATCCCAATGCTCCATGACCCCTGTATTCACAATGCTCCGTGATGCTTGTCGTCACAGTGCTCCATGACACCTGTCATCACAATGCTCCATGCCTTTGTCAGCAAAATGCTACATGACATTGCCATTACAATGCTCTATGCGCTTTTCATCACAATACTCCATTACTATTGTCATCACAATCCTCCATGAACCTTGGGATCGTATTGCTTCATGCTCTTGTCATCACAATGCTCCATGCTCCTTGAAATCAAAATGATCCATGACCTCTGTCTTCACAATACTCCAAACCCTTGTGATCACAAAGTTCAATAACCTTTGTCATCACAACGCTCCATGATGCCTGTCATCACAATACTCCATGCCCTTTTCATCAAAATGTTCCATGAACTTTGTCATCACAATTCTCAATACACTTGTCATTACAATGCTCCCTGACACTTGTCGTCAGAATGCTTCTTGAACACTGTTACGAAAAGGCTCCATGCCTTTTTCATCACAATGTCCCATGCCATTTTCATCACAATGCTCCATGCCATTGTCATCAAAATACTCCACAAGCTTGTCATCAGAATGCTCCATGACCGTTGTCATCACAATTTTCCATGCACTTGTCAGCACAATGCTCCCTGACCCTTGTCATCACAATGCTCCTAGCCATTGTCATCACAATGCTCCACTACCTTTGTCATCACAATCCTCCATGACACTTGGCATCACAATGCTCTTTGACCCTTGTCATCACAATGCTCTATGCATTTCTCAGCAGAATTCTCCATGACCCTTGTCATCCCAATGTTCCATGCCTTTCTCAGCACAATGCTCCATGACCCTTGTCATCACAATGCTCCATGTGCTTGTCAGGACAATGCTCCATGACACATGTCATCACAATGCACCATGAACTTGTCATCACAGTGCTCCACAATCTTGTCATCACAATGCTCCATAAACCTTGTCATCACAATGCTCCATGAACTTCTCATCAAAATGTTCTCTCACCACTGATATCACAATGTTACATCACTATTCGTCACAATACTCCCTCACCCCTGTCATCATAATGATCCATGACTCCTGTCATCAGAATGCTACATGCACTTATCATCACAATGTTCGATAACCCCAGACATCACAATGCACCATAAACACTGTCATCAAAATTTTCAATGACTCTTTTCATCAAATTGCTCCATGAACCTGTCATCACAATGCTCCCTGCCCTACTCAACACAATGCACAACGCCTTTGTCATCCAAATGCTCCATGACCTTTGTCATCACAAAGATCCATGACCCTTGGCATCACAATGATCCATGTCATTGTCTTCACAATCCTTCATGAACTCTCAAATCACATTGCTCCATGCCCTTGTCATCACAAAGCTCCAAGACACATGTCATCAGAATGTTCCATGGCCTTCTCATCACAATGCTCCATGCCCTTGCCATTCCAATGCTCCAATACCCCTCTCATCACAAGGCTCCATGACCCTTCTCATCACAATGCTCCAAGACCCATGTAATCACAGTGCTCCATGCCCCTTTTCATCTCAGTGTTCCATGAACCCTGTCATTACAGTTCACCATGCCCATCATCATAATGCTTCATGCTCTTGTCATCACAGTGAAATCAAAATGCTCCATGACCTCTGTCATAACAATGCTCCAAACCCTTGTGATCACAATATTCCATAACACTTGTCATCCCAATGCCCCATGACACTCGTTATCACAATTATCCATTGACTTCTCATCACAAAGCTCCATGCCATTGTCATCACAATGCTCCATGACCCCTGTCATCACAATGCTCTGTGAATCCAGTCATCACAGTGTTTCATAACATTTGTCATCACAATGGTCCATGCCCGCGTTATCACAAGGCTCTGTTACCTTTGTAACCACAATGCTCCATGAACTTTTCATCACAATGCTTCGTGACTCTTGTCATCACAATGCTCCATTCGTTTGTCAGAAAAATGCTCCGTGACCTTTGTCATCACAATGTGCCACGCGCTTTTCATCACAACGGTCCACATATTTGTCATCACAATGCCCCAGAAACCATATAATCACAATGCTCCATGACATTCTCATCACAATGCTCCATTACACCTGTCATAAAAATGCTCCATGACACCTGCCATCACAATGTTCCACAGCATTGTTATTAAAAGGCTCCCTGACATTTGTCATCACAATGCTCCAAGACCCCTGTAATCACAATACTCCATGCACTTGTCATCACAAAGCTCCGTGACACATGTCATCAGCATGTTCCATGGCGTTCTCATCAAAATGCTCCATGCCCTTGTCATCACAGTGCTCCAAGACCCCTGTAATCACAATGCTCCATGCCCCTTTTCATCTCAATGCTCCATGATCCCTGTCATCACAACGCATCATGCCCATCATCATAATGCTTCCAGCTATTGTCAGCACAATGAAATCAAAATTCTCTATGACCTCTGTCATCACAATGCTCCATTACCCCTGTCATCACAATACTCCATGAACATTTTCAGTCCAATACTCCATGACCCTTGTCATCACAATGAATCATGCCCTTGTCATCCCAATGCTCCATGAACCCTGTATTCACAATGCTCCATGACACTTGTCATCACAGAGCTCAATGACACCTGTCTTCACAATGCTCCAGGCTTTGTCAGCATAATTCTACATCACTTTCTCATTACAATGCTCTATGCGCTTGTCATCATAATGCTCCAAGACCCCTGTAATCACAATGCTCCATGCCACTTTTCATCAGAATGCTCCATGAGATTGTCATCACAATTCTCCATGGTCATCTCATCACAATGCTCCAGGAACTTTTCATCACCATGCTCCATTCCCTTGTCATCACAATGCTCCATGCCCACTCTCATCACAATAATCCATGAAATATTTCAGACCAAAGCTCCATGCAGTTCTCATCACATTGCTCCAATAACCCTGTCGTAACAATGCTCAATGAACCCTGCCTTCACAATGTGCCATGGCCTTGTCATCACAAGGCTCCATGACACTTGTCATCACAATGCACCAAGACCCCTTTAATCACAATGCTCCATGAGTTTGTCATCACAAAGCTCCATGACGCATGTAATCAGAATGTTCCATGGCCTTCTCATCATAATGCTCCATGCCCTTGTCATCACGATGCTCCATGACACATGTAATCAGAATGCTCCATGCCTCTTTTCATCTCAATGCTCCATGAACCCTGTCATCACAATGCACCATGCCCATCATCATAATGCTTCAGGCTATTGTCATAACAATGACATCAAAATGCTCAAAGACCTCTGTCATCACAGTGCTCCAAAACCTTGTGATCACAATCTTCCATAAAACTTATCATCACAACACCACATGACGCTCATCATCACAATTATCCATGGTCTTCTCATCACAATGCTCCATGACTTTTGTCATCACAATGCTCAATACACTTGTCATCACAATGCTCCCTGACATTTGTCGTCAGTATGCTCCTTGAACCCTGTAATGACAAGGCTCCATGCCTTTTTCATCACAATGATCCATGCAGTTTTGATGATAATGCTCCAAGATCCCTGTAATCAAAATGCTCCATGCCCTTGTCATCACAAAGCTCCATGACGCATGTCATCAGAATGCTCCATGGCATTCTAATCACAGTGCTCCATTCCCTTGTCATCACAATGCTCCAAGACCCCTGTAATCACAATGCTCCATGCACCTTTTCATCAGAATTCTCCATGAGACTGGTCATCACAAGTCTCCATGGTCTTCTCATCACAATGCTCCAGGACATTGTCATCAAAATGCTCCATTCCCTAGTAATCACAATGCTCCATGATACCTGTCCTCACAATGATCCATGCCTTTGTCAGCAAAATGCTAAATGACATTGTCATTACAATGCTCTATGTGCTTGTCATCACAACACTGCATTTCCATTTTCATCACAATCCTCCATGAATCTTGGGATCACATTGCTTCATGCTCTTGTCATCACAATGCTCCCTGCCCTTTTCATCACAATGCACAATGCCATTGTCATCAAAATGCTCCATGTTGTTGTCATCACAAAGATCCATGAGCCTTGACATCACAATGTTCCATGTCATTGTCATCACAATTCTCCATAAACGCTCTCATCACATTGCTCCATGCCCTTGTCATCACAAGGCTCCATGACGCATGTCATCAGAATGCTCCATGGCCTTCTCATCACAATGTTCCTTGCCCTTGCCATCACAATGCTCCATTATCCCTGTCATCACAATGCTTCATGACCCCTGACATCACGATGTTCCATGGTCTTGTCATCACAAGGCTCCATGACCCTTCTCATCACAATGCTCCAAGACCTCTATAATCACAATACTCCATGCCCCTTTTCATCTCAATAATCCATGAACCCTATCATCACAATGCACCATGCCCATCATAATAATGCTTCATGCTATTGTCATCACAATGAAATCAAAATGCTCCATGACCTCTGTCAAAACAATACTCCAAACCCTTGTGATCACAATATTCCATAACTCTTGTCATCACATTGCCCATTGACGCTCACCATCACAATTTCCCATGGACTTCTCATCACAATGCTCCATGACCTTTGTCATCACAATGCTCAATACACTTGCCATCAAAATGCTCCCTGACACTTGTTGTCTGTATGCTCCTTGAAACCTGTCATGACAAGGCTCCATGCCTTTTCCCTCACAATGATCCATGCCCTTATCATCACAATGCTCCAAGAACACTGTAATCACATTGCTCCATGCCCTTGTCATCACAAAGCTCAATGACACATGTTATTAGAATGCTCCTTGGCCTTCTCCTCACAATGCTCCAGGCCCATGTCATCACAATGTTCCAAGACCCCTGTAATCACAATGGTTCATGTCCCTTTTCATCAGTATGCTCCATGAGATTTGTCATCACAGGCTCCATGGTTTTCTCATCACAATGCTCCAGGACCTTGTCATCACAATGCTTCATGACCTTGTCATGAAAATTCTCAATGGCCCTTGTCATCATAATGCGCCAAGCCCTAGTCATCACAATGCTCCATTATATTTGTCATCACAATACTCCATTACATTTGGCATCACAATGCTCCCTGCCATTCTCATCACAATGGACCATGACCTATGTCATCACAATGCTCCCTGACACGTCTTCACATAATTCCATGACCTTCTCATCCCAATGCTCCATGCCCTTGTCATCACAATGCTCCATGACCCCTGTCATCACAATGTACCGTGACTCCACGCATCACAATGCTTCATAATATTTGTCATCACAGTGGTCGACGCCCGCGTCTTCATAAGGCTCTGTGACATTTGTAACCACAATGCTCCATGAACATTTCATCACAATGCTCCGTGACCCTTGTCATCACAAAGCTCCATGCCTTTGTAAGAAAAATTCTCTATGACCATTGCATGACCCTTGTCATCCCAACGGTCCACAAATTACTCATCGCAATGCTCCATAAACCTTGTAATCACAATGTCCCATGCCCTTCTCATCACAATTTTCCATTACCCCTCTCATGACAATGCTGCATGACCCCCGCCATCACAATGTTCCACGTCCTTATCATCACAATTCTCCATGACACTTGTCATCACAATGCTCCAAGACCCCTGTAATCACAATGCTCCATGCCCCTTTACATCTCAATGCTCCATGAACACTGTCATCACAGTGCATCCTGCCCATCATCATAATGCTTCCGGCTATTGTCACCACAATGAAATCAAAATTCTCCATGACCTCTGTCATCACAATGCTCCATGACCCCTGTCATCACAATACTCCATGAACATTTTCAGCCCAATGCTCCATGACCCTTGTCATCACAATGATCCATGCCCTTGTCATCCCAATGCTCCATGACCCCTGTATTCACAATGCTCCGTGATGCTTGTCGTCACAGTGCTCCATGACACCTGTCATCACAATGCTCCATGCCTTTGTCAGCAAAATGCTACATGACATTGCCATTACAATGCTCTATGCGCTTTTCATCACAATACTCCATTACTATTGTCATCACAATCCTCCATGAACCTTGGGATCGTATTGCTTCATGCTCTTGTCATCACAATGCTCCATGCTCCTTGAAATCAAAATGATCCATGACCTCTGTCTTCACAATACTCCAAACCCTTGTGATCACAAAGTTCAATAACCTTTGTCATCACAACGCTCCATAATGCCTGTCATCACAATACTCCATGCCCTTTTCATCAAAATGTTCCATGAACTTTGTCATCACAATTCTCAATACACTTGTCATTACAATGCTCCCTGACACTTGTCGTCAGAATGCTTCTTGAACACTGTTACGAAAAGGCTCCATGCCTTTTTCATCACAATGTCCCATGCCATTTTCATCACAATGCTCCATGCCATTGTCATCAAAATACTCCACAAGCTTGTCATCAGAATGCTCCATGACCGTTGTCATCACAATTTTCCATGCACTTGTCAGCACAATGCTCCCTGACCCTTGTCATCACAATGCTCCTAGCCATTGTCATCACAATGCTCCACTACCTTTGTCATCACAATCCTCCATGACACTTGGCATCACAATGCTCTTTGACCCTTGTCATCACAATGCTCTATGCATTTCTCAGCAGAATTCTCCATGACCCTTGTCATCCCAATGTTCCATGCCTTTCTCAGCACAATGCTCCATGACCCTTGTCATCACAATGCTCCATGTGCTTGTCAGGACAATGCTCCATGACACATGTCATCACAATGCACCATGAACTTGTCATCACAGTGCTCCACAATCTTGTCATCACAATGCTCCATAAACCTTGTCATCACAATGCTCCATGAACTTCTCATCAAAATGTTCTCTCACCACTGATATCACAATGTTACATCACTATTCGTCACAATACTCCCTCACCCCTGTCATCATAATGATCCATGACTCCTGTCATCAGAATGCTACATGCACTTATCATCACAATGTTCGATAACCCCAGACATCACAATGCACCATAAACACTGTCATCAAAATTTTCAATGACTCTTTTCATCAAATTGCTCCATGAACCTGTCATCACAATGCTCCCTGCCCTACTCAACACAATGCACAACGCCTTTGTCATCCAAATGCTCCATGACCTTTGTCATCACAAAGATCCATGACCCTTGGCATCACAATGATCCATGTCATTGTCTTCACAATCCTTCATGAACTCTCAAATCACATTGCTCCATGCCCTTGTCATCACAAAGCTCCAAGACACATGTCATCAGAATGTTCCATGGCCTTCTCATCACAATGCTCCATGCCCTTGCCATTCCAATGCTCCAATACCCCTCTCATCACAAGGCTCCATGACCCTTCTCATCACAATGCTCCAAGACCCATGTAATCACAGTGCTCCATGCCCCTTTTCATCTCAGTGTTCCATGAACCCTGTCATTACAGTTCACCATGCCCATCATCATAATGCTTCATGCTCTTGTCATCACAGTGAAATCAAAATGCTCCATGACCTCTGTCATAACAATGCTCCAAACCCTTGTGATCACAATATTCCATAACACTTGTCATCCCAATGCCCCATGACACTCGTTATCACAATTATCCATTGACTTCTCATCACAAAGCTCCATGCCATTGTCATCACAATGCTCCATGACCCCTGTCATCACAATGCTCTGTGAATCCAGTCATCACAGTGTTTCATAACATTTGTCATCACAATGGTCCATGCCCGCGTTATCACAAGGCTCTGTTACCTTTGTAACCACAATGCTCCATGAACTTTTCATCACAATGCTTCGTGACTCTTGTCATCACAATGCTCCATTCGTTTGTCAGAAAAATGTTCCGTGACCTTTGTCATCACAATGTGCCGCGCGCTTTTCATCACAACGGTCCACATATTTGTCATCACAATGCCCCAGAAACCATATAATCACAATGCTCCATGACATTCTCATCACAATGCTCCATTACACCTGTCATGAAAATGCTCCATGACACCTGCCATCACAATGTTCCACAGCATTGTTATTAAAAGGCTCCCTGACATTTGTCATCACAATGCTCCAAGACCCCTGTAATCACAATACTCCATGCAGTTGTCATCACAAAGCTCCATGACACATGTCATCAGCATGTTCCATGGCGTTCTCATCAAAATGCTCCATGCCCTTGTCATCACAGTGCTCCAAGACCCCTGTAATCACAATGCTCCATGCCCCTTTTCATCTCAATGCTCCATGATCCCTGTCATCACAACGCATCATGCCCATCATCATAATGCTTCCAGCTATTGTCAGCACAATGAAATCAAAATTCTCTATGACCTCTGTCATCACAATGCTCCATTACCCCTGTCATCACAATACTCCATGAACATTTTCAGTCCAATACTCCATGACCCTTGTCATCACAATGAATCATGCCCTTGTCATCCCAATGCTCCATGAACCCTGTATTCACAATGCTCCATGACACTTGTCATCACAGAGCTCAATGACACCTGTCTTCACAATGCTCCAGGCTTTGTCAGCATAATTCTACATCACTTTCTCATTACAATGCTCTATGCGCTTGTCATCATAATGCTCCAAGACCCCTGTAATCACAATGCTCCATGCCACTTTTCATCAGAATGCTCCATGAGATTGTCATCACAATTCTCCATGGTCATCTCATCACAATGCTCCAGGACCTTTTCATCACCATGCTCCATTCCCTTGTCATCACAATGCTCCATGCCCACTCTCATCACAATAATCCATGAAATATTTCAGACCAAAGCTCCATGCAGTTCTCATCACATTGCTCCAATAACCCTGTCGTAACAATGCTCAATGAACCCTGCCTTCACAATGTGCCATGGCCTTGTCATCACAAGGCTCCATGACACTTGTCATCACAATGCACCAAGACCCCTTTAATCACAATGCTCCATGAGTTTGTCATCACAAAGCTCCATGACGCATGTAATCAGAATGTTCCATTGCCTTCTCATCATAATGCTCCATGCCCTTGTCATCACGATGCTCCATGACACATGTAATCAGAATGCTCCATGCCTCTTTTCATCTCAATGCTCCATGAACCCTGTCATCACAATGCACCATGCCCATCATCATAATGCTTCAGGCTATTGTCATAACAATGACATCAAAATGCTCAAAGACCTCTGTCATCACAGTGCTCCAAAACCTTGTGATCACAATCTTCCATAAAACTTATCATCACAACACCACATGACGCTCATCATCACAATTATCCATGGTCTTCTCATCACAATGCTCCATGACTTTTGTCATCACAATGCTCAATACACTTGTCATCACAATGCTCCCTGACATTTGTCGTCAGTATGCTCCTTGAACCCTGTAATGACAAGGCTCCATGCCTTTTTCATCACAATGATCCATGCAGTTTTGATGATAATGCTCCAAGATCCCTGTAATCAAAATGCTCCATGCCCTTGTCATCACAAAGCTCCATGACGCATGTCATCAGAATGCTCCATGGCATTCTAATCACAGTGCTCCATTCCCTTGTCATCACAATGCTCCAAGACCCCTGTAATCACAATGCTCCATGCACCTTTTCATCAGAATTCTCCATGAGACTGGTCATCACAAGTCTCCATGGTCTTCTCATCACAATGCTCCAGGACATTGTCATCAAAATGCTCCATTCCCTAGTAATCACAATGCTCCATGATACCTGTCCTCACAATGATCCATGCCTTTGTCAGCAAAATGCTAAATGACATTGTCATTACAATGCTCTATGTGCTTGTCATCACAACACTGCATTTCCATTTTCATCACAATCCTCCATGAATCTTGGGATCACATTGCTTCATGCTCTTGTCATCACAATGCTCCCTGCCCTTTTCATCACAATGCACAATGCCATTGTCATCAAAATGCTCCATGTTGTTGTCATCACAAAGATCCATGACCCTTGACATCACAATGTTCCATGTCATTGTCATCACAATTCTCCATAAACGCTCTCATCACATTGCTCCATGCCCTTGTCATCACAAGGCTCCATGACGCATGTCATCAGAATGCTCCATGGCCTTCTCATCACAATGTTCCTTGCCCTTGCCATCACAATGCTCCATTATCCCTGTCATCACAATGCTTCATGACCCCTGACATCACGATGTTCCATGGTCTTGTCATCACAAGGCTCCATGACCCTTCTCATCACAATGCTCCAAGACCTCTATAATCACAATACTCCATGCCCCTTTTCATCTCAATAATCCATGAACCCTATCATCACAATGCACCATGCCCATCATAATAATGCTTCATGCTATTGTCATCACAATGAAATCAAAATGCTCCATGACCTCTGTCAAAACAATACTCCAAACCCTTGTGATCACAATATTCCATAACTCTTGTCATCACATTGCCCATTGACGCTCACCATCACAATTTCCCATGGACTTCTCATCACAATGCTCCATGACCTTTGTCATCACAATGCTCAATACACTTGCCATCAAAATGCTCCCTGACACTTGTTGTCTGTATGCTCCTTGAAACCTGTCATGACAAGGCTCCATGCCTTTTCCCTCACAATGATCCATGCCCTTATCATCACAATGCTCCAAGAACACTGTAATCACATTGCTCCATGCCCTTGTCATCACAAAGCTCAATGACACATGTTATTAGAATGCTCCTTGGCCTTCTCCTCACAATGCTCCAGGCCCATGTCATCACAATGTTCCAAGACCCCTGTAATCACAATGGTTCATGTCCCTTTTCATCAGTATGCTCCATGAGATTTGTCATCACAGGCTCCATGGTTTTCTCATCACAATGCTCCAGGACCTTGTCATCACAATGCTTCATGACCTTGTCATGAAAATTCTCAATGGCCCTTGTCATCATAATGCGCCAAGCCCTAGTCATCACAATGCTCCATTATATTTGTCATCACAATACTCCATTACATTTGGCATCACAATGCTCCCTGCCATTCTCATCACAATGGACCATGACCTATGTCATCACAATGCTCCCTGACACGTCTTCACATAATTCCATGACCTTCTCATCCCAATGCTCCATGCCCTTGTCATCACAATGCTCCATGACCCCTGTCATCACAATGTACCGTGACTCCACGCATCACAATGCTTCATAATATTTGTCATCACAGTGGTCGACGCCCGCGTCTTCATAAGGCTCTGTGACATTTGTAACCACAATGCTCCATGAACAATTCATCACAATGCTCCGTGACCCTTGTCATCACAAAGCTCCATGCCTTTGTAAGAAAAATTCTCTATGACCATTGCATGACCCTTGTCATCCCAACGGTCCACAAATTACTCATCGCAATGCTCCATAAACCTTGTAATCACAATGTTCCATGCCCTTCTCATCACAATTTTCCATTACCCCTCTCATGACAATGCTGCATGACCCCCGCCATCACAATGTTCCACGTCCTTATCATCACAATTCTCCATGACACTTGTCATCACAATGCTCCAAGACCCCTGTAATCACAATGCTCCATGCCCCTTTACATCTCAATGCTCCATGAACACTGTCATCACAATGCATCCTGCCCATCATCATAATGCTTCCGGCTATTGTCACCACAATGAAATCAAAATTCTCCATGACCTCTGTCATCACAATGCTCCATGACCCCTGTCATCACAATACTCCATGAACATTTTCAGCCCAATGCTCCATGACCCTTGTCATCACAATGATCCATGCCCTTGTCATCCCAATGCTCCATGACCCCTGTATTCACAATGCTCCGTGATGCTTGTCATCACAGTGCTCCATGACACCTGTCATCACAATGCTCCATGCCTTTGTCAGCAAAATGCTACATGACATTGCCATTACAATGCTCTATGCGCTTTTCATCACAATACTCCATTACTATTGTCATCACAATCCTCCATGAACCTTGGGATCGTATTGCTTCATGCTCTTGTCATCACAATGCTCCATGCTCCTTGAAATCAAAATGATCCATGACCTCTGTCTTCACAATACTCCAAACCCTTGTGATCACAAAGTTCAATAACCTTTGTCATCACAACGCTCCATAATGCCTGTCATCACAATACTCCATGCCCTTTTCATCAAAATGTTCCATGAACTTTGTCATCACAATTCTCAATACACTTGTCATTACAATGCTCCCTGACACTTGTCGTCAGAATGCTTCTTGAACACTGTTACGAAAAGGCTCCATGCCTTTTTCATCACAATGTCCCATGCCATTTTCATCACAATGCTCCATGCCATTGTCATCAAAATACTCCACAAGCTTGTCATCAGAATGCTCCATGACCGTTGTCATCACAATTTTCCATGCACTTGTCAGCACAATGCTCCCTGACCCTTGTCATCACAATGCTCCTAGCCATTGTCATCACAATGCTCCACTACCTTTGTCATCACAATCCTCCATGACACTTGGCATCACAATGCTCTTTGACCCTTGTCATCACAATGCTCTATGCATTTCTCAGCAGAATTCTCCATGACCCTTGTCATCCCAATGTTCCATGCCTTTCTCAGCACAATGCTCCATGACCCTTGTCATCACAATGCTCCATGTGCTTGTCAGGACAATGCTCCATGACACATGTCATCACAATGCACCATGAACTTGTCATCACAGTGCTCCACAATCTTGTCATCACAATGCTCCATAAACCTTGTCATCACAATGCTCCATGAACTTCTCATCAAAATGTTCTCTCACCACTGATATCACAATGTTACATCACTATTCGTCACAATACTCCCTCACCCCTGTCATCATAATGATCCATGACTCCTGTCATCAGAATGCTACATGCACTTATCATCACAATGTTCGATAACCCCAGACATCACAATGCACCATAAACACTGTCATCAAAATTTTCAATGACTCTTTTCATCAAATTGCTCCATGAACCTGTCATCACAATGCTCCCTGCCCTACTCAACACAATGCACAACGCCTTTGTCATCCAAATGCTCCATGACCTTTGTCATCACAAAGATCCATGACCCTTGGCATCACAATGATCCATGTCATTGTCTTCACAATCCTTCATGAACTCTCAAATCACATTGCTCCATGCCCTTGTCATCACAAAGCTCCAAGACACATGTCATCAGAATGTTCCATGGCCTTCTCATCACAATGCTCCATGCCCTTGCCATTCCAATGCTCCAATACCCCTCTCATCACAAGGCTCCATGACCCTTCTCATCACAATGCTCCAAGACCCATGTAATCACAGTGCTCCATGCCCCTTTTCATCTCAGTGTTCCATGAACCCTGTCATTACAGTTCACCATGCCCATCATCATAATGCTTCATGCTCTTGTCATCACAGTGAAATCAAAATGCTCCATGACCTCTGTCATAACAATGCTCCAAACCCTTGTGATCACAATATTCCATAACACTTGTCATCCCAATGCCCCATGACACTCGTTATCACAATTATCCATTGACTTCTCATCACAAAGCTCCATGCCATTGTCATCACAATGCTCCATGACCCCTGTCATCACAATGCTCTGTGAATCCAGTCATCACAGTGTTTCATAACATTTGTCATCACAATGGTCCATGCCCGCGTTATCACAAGGCTCTGTTACCTTTGTAACCACAATGCTCCATGAACTTTTCATCACAATGCTTCGTGACTCTTGTCATCACAATGCTCCATTCGTTTGTCAGAAAAATGTTCCGTGACCTTTGTCATCACAATGTGCCGCGCGCTTTTCATCACAACGGTCCACATATTTGTCATCACAATGCCCCAGAAACCATATAATCACAATGCTCCATGACATTCTCATCACAATGCTCCATTACACCTGTCATGAAAATGCTCCATGACACCTGCCATCACAATGTTCCACAGCATTGTTATTAAAAGGCTCCCTGACATTTGTCATCACAATGCTCCAAGACCCCTGTAATCACAATACTCCATGCAGTTGTCATCACAAAGCTCCATGACACATGTCATCAGCATGTTCCATGGCGTTCTCATCAAAATGCTCCATGCCCTTGTCATCACAGTGCTCCAAGACCCCTGTAATCACAATGCTCCATGCCCCTTTTCATCTCAATGCTCCATGATCCCTGTCATCACAACGCATCATGCCCATCATCATAATGCTTCCAGCTATTGTCAGCACAATGAAATCAAAATTCTCTATGACCTCTGTCATCACAATGCTCCATTACCCCTGTCATCACAATACTCCATGAACATTTTCAGTCCAATACTCCATGACCCTTGTCATCACAATGAATCATGCCCTTGTCATCCCAATGCTCCATGAACCCTGTATTCACAATGCTCCATGACACTTGTCATCACAGAGCTCAATGACACCTGTCTTCACAATGCTCCAGGCTTTGTCAGCATAATTCTACATCACTTTCTCATTACAATGCTCTATGCGCTTGTCATCATAATGCTCCAAGACCCCTGTAATCACAATGCTCCATGCCACTTTTCATCAGAATGCTCCATGAGATTGTCATCACAATTCTCCATGGTCATCTCATCACAATGCTCCAGGACCTTTTCATCACCATGCTCCATTCCCTTGTCATCACAATGCTCCATGCCCACTCTCATCACAATAATCCATGAAATATTTCAGACCAAAGCTCCATGCAGTTCTCATCACATTGCTCCAATAACCCTGTCGTAACAATGCTCAATGAACCCTGCCTTCACAATGTGCCATGGCCTTGTCATCACAAGGCTCCATGACACTTGTCATCACAATGCACCAAGACCCCTTTAATCACAATGCTCCATGAGTTTGTCATCACAAAGCTCCATGACGCATGTAATCAGAATGTTCCATTGCCTTCTCATCATAATGCTCCATGCCCTTGTCATCACGATGCTCCATGACACATGTAATCAGAATGCTCCATGCCTCTTTTCATCTCAATGCTCCATGAACCCTGTCATCACAATGCACCATGCCCATCATCATAATGCTTCAGGCTATTGTCATAACAATGACATCAAAATGCTCAAAGACCTCTGTCATCACAGTGCTCCAAAACCTTGTGATCACAATCTTCCATAAAACTTATCATCACAACACCACATGACGCTCATCATCACAATTATCCATGGTCTTCTCATCACAATGCTCCATGACTTTTGTCATCACAATGCTCAATACACTTGTCATCACAATGCTCCCTGACATTTGTCGTCAGTATGCTCCTTGAACCCTGTAATGACAAGGCTCCATGCCTTTTTCATCACAATGATCCATGCAGTTTTGATGATAATGCTCCAAGATCCCTGTAATCAAAATGCTCCATGCCCTTGTCATCACAAAGCTCCATGACGCATGTCATCAGAATGCTCCATGGCATTCTAATCACAGTGCTCCATTCCCTTGTCATCACAATGCTCCAAGACCCCTGTAATCACAATGCTCCATGCACCTTTTCATCAGAATTCTCCATGAGACTGGTCATCACAAGTCTCCATGGTCTTCTCATCACAATGCTCCAGGACATTGTCATCAAAATGCTCCATTCCCTAGTAATCACAATGCTCCATGATACCTGTCCTCACAATGATCCATGCCTTTGTCAGCAAAATGCTAAATGACATTGTCATTACAATGCTCTATGTGCTTGTCATCACAACACTGCATTTCCATTTTCATCACAATCCTCCATGAATCTTGGGATCACATTGCTTCATGCTCTTGTCATCACAATGCTCCCTGCCCTTTTCATCACAATGCACAATGCCATTGTCATCAAAATGCTCCATGTTGTTGTCATCACAAAGATCCATGACCCTTGACATCACAATGTTCCATGTCATTGTCATCACAATTCTCCATAAACGCTCTCATCACATTGCTCCATGCCCTTGTCATCACAAGGCTCCATGACGCATGTCATCAGAATGCTCCATGGCCTTCTCATCACAATGTTCCTTGCCCTTGCCATCACAATGCTCCATTATCCCTGTCATCACAATGCTTCATGACCCCTGACATCACGATGTTCCATGGTCTTGTCATCACAAGGCTCCATGACCCTTCTCATCACAATGCTCCAAGACCTCTATAATCACAATACTCCATGCCCCTTTTCATCTCAATAATCCATGAACCCTATCATCACAATGCACCATGCCCATCATAATAATGCTTCATGCTATTGTCATCACAATGAAATCAAAATGCTCCATGACCTCTGTCAAAACAATACTCCAAACCCTTGTGATCACAATATTCCATAACTCTTGTCATCACATTGCCCATTGACGCTCACCATCACAATTTCCCATGGACTTCTCATCACAATGCTCCATGACCTTTGTCATCACAATGCTCAATACACTTGCCATCAAAATGCTCCCTGACACTTGTTGTCTGTATGCTCCTTGAAACCTGTCATGACAAGGCTCCATGCCTTTTCCCTCACAATGATCCATGCCCTTATCATCACAATGCTCCAAGAACACTGTAATCACATTGCTCCATGCCCTTGTCATCACAAAGCTCAATGACACATGTTATTAGAATGCTCCTTGGCCTTCTCCTCACAATGCTCCAGGCCCATGTCATCACAATGTTCCAAGACCCCTGTAATCACAATGGTTCATGTCCCTTTTCATCAGTATGCTCCATGAGATTTGTCATCACAGGCTCCATGGTTTTCTCATCACAATGCTCCAGGACCTTGTCATCACAATGCTTCATGACCTTGTCATGAAAATTCTCAATGGCCCTTGTCATCATAATGCGCCAAGCCCTAGTCATCACAATGCTCCATTATATTTGTCATCACAATACTCCATTACATTTGGCATCACAATGCTCCCTGCCATTCTCATCACAATGGACCATGACCTATGTCATCACAATGCTCCCTGACACGTCTTCACATAATTCCATGACCTTCTCATCCCAATGCTCCATGCCCTTGTCATCACAATGCTCCATGACCCCTGTCATCACAATGTACCGTGACTCCACGCATCACAATGCTTCATAATATTTGTCATCACAGTGGTCGACGCCCGCGTCTTCATAAGGCTCTGTGACATTTGTAACCACAATGCTCCATGAACAATTCATCACAATGCTCCGTGACCCTTGTCATCACAAAGCTCCATGCCTTTGTAAGAAAAATTCTCTATGACCATTGCATGACCCTTGTCATCCCAACGGTCCACAAATTACTCATCGCAATGCTCCATAAACCTTGTAATCACAATGTTCCATGCCCTTCTCATCACAATTTTCCATTACCCCTCTCATGACAATGCTGCATGACCCCCGCCATCACAATGTTCCACGTCCTTATCATCACAATTCTCCATGACACTTGTCATCACAATGCTCCAAGACCCCTGTAATCACAATGCTCCATGCCCCTTTACATCTCAATGCTCCATGAACACTGTCATCACAATGCATCCTGCCCATCATCATAATGCTTCCGGCTATTGTCACCACAATGAAATCAAAATTCTCCATGACCTCTGTCATCACAATGCTCCATGACCCCTGTCATCACAATACTCCATGAACATTTTCAGCCCAATGCTCCATGACCCTTGTCATCACAATGATCCATGCCCTTGTCATCCCAATGCTCCATGACCCCTGTATTCACAATGCTCCGTGATGCTTGTCATCACAGTGCTCCATGACACCTGTCATCACAATGCTCCATGCCTTTGTCAGCAAAATGCTACATGACATTGCCATTACAATGCTCTATGCGCTTTTCATCACAATACTCCATTACTATTGTCATCACAATCCTCCATGAACCTTGGGATCGTATTGCTTCATGCTCTTGTCATCACAATGCTCCATGCTCCTTGAAATCAAAATGATCCATGACCTCTGTCTTCACAATACTCCAAACCCTTGTGATCACAAAGTTCAATAACCTTTGTCATCACAACGCTCCATAATGCCTGTCATCACAATACTCCATGCCCTTTTCATCAAAATGTTCCATGAACTTTGTCATCACAATTCTCAATACACTTGTCATTACAATGCTCCCTGACACTTGTCGTCAGAATGCTTCTTGAACACTGTTACGAAAAGGCTCCATGCCTTTTTCATCACAATGTCCCATGCCATTTTCATCACAATGCTCCATGCCATTGTCATCAAAATACTCCACAAGCTTGTCATCAGAATGCTCCATGACCGTTGTCATCACAATTTTCCATGCACTTGTCAGCACAATGCTCCCTGACCCTTGTCATCACAATGCTCCTAGCCATTGTCATCACAATGCTCCACTACCTTTGTCATCACAATCCTCCATGACACTTGGCATCACAATGCTCTTTGACCCTTGTCATCACAATGCTCTATGCATTTCTCAGCAGAATTCTCCATGACCCTTGTCATCCCAATGTTCCATGCCTTTCTCAGCACAATGCTCCATGACCCTTGTCATCACAATGCTCCATGTGCTTGTCAGGACAATGCTCCATGACACATGTCATCACAATGCACCATGAACTTGTCATCACAGTGCTCCACAATCTTGTCATCACAATGCTCCATAAACCTTGTCATCACAATGCTCCATGAACTTCTCATCAAAATGTTCTCTCACCACTGATATCACAATGTTACATCACTATTCGTCACAATACTCCCTCACCCCTGTCATCATAATGATCCATGACTCCTGTCATCAGAATGCTACATGCACTTATCATCACAATGTTCGATAACCCCAGACATCACAATGCACCATAAACACTGTCATCAAAATTTTCAATGACTCTTTTCATCAAATTGCTCCATGAACCTGTCATCACAATGCTCCCTGCCCTACTCAACACAATGCACAACGCCTTTGTCATCCAAATGCTCCATGACCTTTGTCATCACAAAGATCCATGACCCTTGGCATCACAATGATCCATGTCATTGTCTTCACAATCCTTCATGAACTCTCAAATCACATTGCTCCATGCCCTTGTCATCACAAAGCTCCAAGACACATGTCATCAGAATGTTCCATGGCCTTCTCATCACAATGCTCCATGCCCTTGCCATTCCAATGCTCCAATACCCCTCTCATCACAAGGCTCCATGACCCTTCTCATCACAATGCTCCAAGACCCATGTAATCACAGTGCTCCATGCCCCTTTTCATCTCAGTGTTCCATGAACCCTGTCATTACAGTTCACCATGCCCATCATCATAATGCTTCATGCTCTTGTCATCACAGTGAAATCAAAATGCTCCATGACCTCTGTCATAACAATGCTCCAAACCCTTGTGATCACAATATTCCATAACACTTGTCATCCCAATGCCCCATGACACTCGTTATCACAATTATCCATTGACTTCTCATCACAAAGCTCCATGCCATTGTCATCACAATGCTCCATGACCCCTGTCATCACAATGCTCTGTGAATCCAGTCATCACAGTGTTTCATAACATTTGTCATCACAATGGTCCATGCCCGCGTTATCACAAGGCTCTGTTACCTTTGTAACCACAATGCTCCATGAACTTTTCATCACAATGCTTCGTGACTCTTGTCATCACAATGCTCCATTCGTTTGTCAGAAAAATGTTCCGTGACCTTTGTCATCACAATGTGCCGCGCGCTTTTCATCACAACGGTCCACATATTTGTCATCACAATGCCCCAGAAACCATATAATCACAATGCTCCATGACATTCTCATCACAATGCTCCATTACACCTGTCATGAAAATGCTCCATGACACCTGCCATCACAATGTTCCACAGCATTGTTATTAAAAGGCTCCCTGACATTTGTCATCACAATGCTCCAAGACCCCTGTAATCACAATACTCCATGCAGTTGTCATCACAAAGCTCCATGACACATGTCATCAGCATGTTCCATGGCGTTCTCATCAAAATGCTCCATGCCCTTGTCATCACAGTGCTCCAAGACCCCTGTAATCACAATGCTCCATGCCCCTTTTCATCTCAATGCTCCATGATCCCTGTCATCACAACGCATCATGCCCATCATCATAATGCTTCCAGCTATTGTCAGCACAATGAAATCAAAATTCTCTATGACCTCTGTCATCACAATGCTCCATTACCCCTGTCATCACAATACTCCATGAACATTTTCAGTCCAATACTCCATGACCCTTGTCATCACAATGAATCATGCCCTTGTCATCCCAATGCTCCATGAACCCTGTATTCACAATGCTCCATGACACTTGTCATCACAGAGCTCAATGACACCTGTCTTCACAATGCTCCAGGCTTTGTCAGCATAATTCTACATCACTTTCTCATTACAATGCTCTATGCGCTTGTCATCATAATGCTCCAAGACCCCTGTAATCACAATGCTCCATGCCACTTTTCATCAGAATGCTCCATGAGATTGTCATCACAATTCTCCATGGTCATCTCATCACAATGCTCCAGGACCTTTTCATCACCATGCTCCATTCCCTTGTCATCACAATGCTCCATGCCCACTCTCATCACAATAATCCATGAAATATTTCAGACCAAAGCTCCATGCAGTTCTCATCACATTGCTCCAATAACCCTGTCGTAACAATGCTCAATGAACCCTGCCTTCACAATGTGCCATGGCCTTGTCATCACAAGGCTCCATGACACTTGTCATCACAATGCACCAAGACCCCTTTAATCACAATGCTCCATGAGTTTGTCATCACAAAGCTCCATGACGCATGTAATCAGAATGTTCCATGGCCTTCTCATCATAATGCTCCATGCCCTTGTCATCACGATGCTCCATGACACATGTAATCAGAATGCTCCATGCCTCTTTTCATCTCAATGCTCCATGAACCCTGTCATCACAATGCACCATGCCCATCATCATAATGCTTCAGGCTATTGTCATAACAATGACATCAAAATGCTCAAAGACCTCTGTCATCACAGTGCTCCCAAACCTTGTGATCACAATCTTCCATAAAACTTATCATCACAACACCACATGACGCTCATCATCACAATTATCCATGGTCTTCTCATCACAATGCTCCATGACTTTTGTCATCACAATGCTCAATACACTTGTCATCACAATGCTCCCTGACATTTGTCGTCAGTATGCTCCTTGAACCCTGTAATGACAAGGCTCCATGCCTTTTTCATCACAATGATCCATGCAGTTTTGATGATAATGCTCCAAGATCCCTGTAATCAAAATGCTCCATGCCCTTGTCATCACAAAGCTCCATGACGCATGTCATCAGAATGCTCCATGGCATTCTAATCACAGTGCTCCATTCCCTTGTCATCACAATGCTCCAAGACCCCTGTAATCACAATGCTCCATGCACCTTTTCATCAGAATTCTCCATGAGACTGGTCATCACAAGTCTCCATGGTCTTCTCATCACAATGCTCCAGGACATTGTCATCAAAATGCTCCATTCCCTAGTAATCACAATGCTCCATGATACCTGTCCTCACAATGATCCATGCCTTTGTCAGCAAAATGCTAAATGACATTGTCATTACAATGCTCTATGTGCTTGTCATCACAACACTGCATTTCCATTTTCATCACAATCCTCCATGAATCTTGGGATCACATTGCTTCATGCTCTTGTCATCACAATGCTCCCTGCCCTTTTCATCACAATGCACAATGCCATTGTCATCAAAATGCTCCATGTTGTTGTCATCACAAAGATCCATGACCCTTGACATCACAATGCTCCATGTCATTGTCATCACAATTCTCCATAAACGCTCTCATCACATTGCTCCATGCCCTTGTCATCACAAGGCTCCATGACGCATGTCATCAGAATGCTCCATGGCCTTCTCATCACAATGTTCCTTGCCCTTGCCATCACAATGCTCCATTATCCCTGTCATCACAATGCTTCATGACCCCTGACATCACGATGTTCCATGGTCTTGTCATCACAAGGCTCCATGACCCTTCTCATCACAATGCTCCAAGACCTCTATAATCACAATACTCCATGCCCCTTTTCATCTCAATAATCCATGAACCCTATCATCACAAAGCACCATGCCCATCATAATAATGCTTCATGCTATTGTCATCACAATGAAATCAAAATGCTCCATGACCTCTGTCAAAACAATACTCCAAACCCTTGTGATCACAATATTCCATAACTCTTGTCATCACATTGCCCATTGACGCTCACCATCACAATTTCCCATGGACTTCTCATCACAATGCTCCATGACCTTTGTCATCACAATGCTCAATACACTTGCCATCAAAATGCTCCCTGACACTTGTTGTCTGTATGCTCCTTGAAACCTGTCATGACAAGGCTCCATGCCTTTTCCCTCACAATGATCCATGCCCTTATCATCACAATGCTCCAAGAACACTGTAATCACATTGCTCCATGCCCTTGTCATCACAAAGCTCAATGACACATGTTATTAGAATGCTCCTTGGCCTTCTCCTCACAATGCTCCAGGCCCATGTCATCACAATGTTCCAAGACCCCTGTAATCACAATGGTTCATGTCCCTTTTCATCAGTATGCTCCATGAGATTTGTCATCACAGGCTCCATGGTTTTCTCATCACAATGCTCCAGGACCTTGTCATCACAATGCTTCATGACCTTGTCATGAAAATTCTCAATGGCCCTTGTCATCATAATGCGCCAAGCCCTAGTCATCACAATGCTCCATTATATTTGTCATCACAATATTCCATTACATTTGGCATCACAATGCTCCCTGCCATTCTCATCACAATGGACCATGACCTATGTCATCACAATGCTCCCTGACACGTCTTCACATAATTCCATGACCTTCTCATCCCAATGCTCCATGCCCTTGTCATCACAATGCTCCATGACCCCTGTCATCACAATGTACCGTGACTCCACGCATCACAATGCTTCATAATATTTGTCATCACAGTGGTCGACGCCCGCGTCTTCATAAGGCTCTGTGACATTTGTAACCACAATGCTCCATGAACATTTCATCACAATGCTCCGTGACCCTTGTCATCACAAAGCTCCATGCCTTTGTAAGAAAAATTCTCTATGACCATTGCATGACCCTTGTCATCCCAACGGTCCACAAATTACTCATCGCAATGCTCCATAAACCTTGTAATCACAATGTTCCATGCCCTTCTCATCACAATTTTCCATTACCCCTCTCATGACAAGGCTGCAAGACCCCCGCCATCACAATGTTCCACGTCCTTATCATCACAAGTCTCCATGACACTTGTCATCACAATGCTCCAAGACCCCTGTAATCACAATGCTCCATGCCACTTTACATCTCAATGCTCCATGAACACTGTCATCACAATGCATCCTGCCCATCATTATAATGCTTCCGGCTATTGTCACCACAATGAAATCAAAATTCTCCATGACCTCTGTCATCACAATGCTCCATGACCCCTGTCATCACAATACTCCATGAACATTTTCAGCCCAATGCTCCATGACCCTTGTCATCACAATGATCCATGCCCTTGTCATCCCAATGCTCCATGACCCCTGTATTCACAATGCTCCGTGATGCTTGTCATCACAGTGCTCCATGACACCTGTCATCACAATGCTCCATGCCTTTGTCAGCAAAATGCTACATGACATTGCCATTACAATGCTCTATGCGCTTTTCATCACAATACTCCATTACTATTGTCATCACAATCCTCCATGAACCTTGGGATCGTATTGCTTCATGCTCTTGTCATCACAATGCTCCATGCTCCTTGAAATCAAAATGATCCATGACCTCTGTCTTCACAATACTCCAAACCCTTGTGATCACAAAGTTCAATAACCTTTGTCATCACAACGCTCCATGATGCCTGTCATCACAATACTCCATGCCCTTTTCATCAAAATGCTCCATGAACTTTGTCATCACAATTCTCAATACACTTGTCATTACAATGCTCCCTGACACTTGTCGTCAGAATGCTTCTTGAACACTGTTACGAAAAGGCTCCTTGCCTTTTTCATCACAATGTCCCATGCCATTTTCATCACAATGCTCCATGCCATTGTCATCAAAATACTCCACAAGCTTGTCATCAGAATGCTCCATGACCGTTGTCATCACAATTTTCCATGCACTTGTCAGCACAATGCTCCCTGACCCTTGTCATCACAATGCTCCTAGCCATTGTCATCACAATGCTCCACTACCTTTGTCATCACAATCCTCCATGACACTTGGCATCACAATGCTCCATGTCATTGTCATCAAAATGGGCCATTACATATGTCATCACAATGCTCCCTGACACCTGTCTTCACAATACTGCATGACCTGGTCATCACAATGCTCCATGCCATTGCCATCAAAATGCGCCATTCCAAATGTCATCGCAATAATCCATGTAACTTATTAGACCAATGCTTCATGCTCTTTCATCACAATGCTCTATGAACCCTCTCATCACAATGCTATGTGACTCCAGTCATCATAATTCTTCAGGACCTTTGTCATCACAATGGTCAATGTCCTCGTCATCAACAGTCTCTGTGAACTTTTTAACCACAATGCTCCATGAACTTTTCAGCACAATGCCCTTTGACCCTTGTCATCACAATGCTCTATGCCTTTCTCAGCACAATGCTCCATGACCCTTGTCATCACAATGCTCCATGTGCTTGTCAGCACATGCTCCATGTCACATGTCATCAAGGTGCACCATGCGCTTGTCATTACAGTGCTCCACAATATTGTCATCACAATGCTCCATAAACCTTGTCATCACAATGTGCCATGCACTTTTCATCACAACGGGCCACAAATGTGTCATCACAATGCTCCATAAACCTTGTCATCACAATGCTCCATGCACTTCTCATCAATATGCTCTCTCACCACTGATATCACAATGTTACATCACTATTCGTAACAATACACCCTCACACCTGTCATCATAATGTTCCATGACTCCAGTCATCACAATGGTACCTGCACTTATCATCACAATGTTCGATGACCCCTGACATAACAATGTTCCATAACCCCTGTCATC
Source organism: Mesoplodon bidens (assembly GCF_964165515.1). Taxonomy (NCBI): domain Eukaryota; kingdom Metazoa; phylum Chordata; class Mammalia; order Artiodactyla; family Ziphiidae; genus Mesoplodon; species Mesoplodon bidens. The sequence continues at coordinate 174,917 of NW_027672423.1, forward strand.
AAAATGCTCCATGACCCTTTCCATCAAAATGCTCCATGACACCTGATATCACAATGTTCCATAACACCTGTCATCAAAATGTTCCATGACACTTTTCATCAAATTGCTCCATGACCTCTCTCATCAGAATGCTCCATGACCCCTATCATCACAATACTCTATGAACATTTTCAGCACAATGCTCCATGACCCTTGTCATCACAATGCTCCATGACCCATGTATTCACAATGCTCCGTGACGCTTGTCATCACAGTGCTCCATGACACCTGTCATCACAATGCTCCATGGCTTTGTCAGCAAAATGCTACATGACCTTGTCATTACAATGCTCTATGCCCTTGTCATCACAATACTCCATTACCATTGTCATCACAATCCTCCATGAACCATGGGTTCACATTGCTTCATGCCCTTTTCATCACAATGTTCCATGCTCCTTGAAATTAAAATGATCCATGACCTCTGTCATCACAATGCTCCAAAACCTTGTGATCACAACGTTCCATAACGCTTGTCATCAAATCGCTCCATGATTCCTATCATCACAATACTCCATGCACTTTTCATCACAATGCTCCATGATCTTTGTCATCACAATTCTCAATACACTTGTCATTACAATGCTCCCTGACACTTGTCGTCAGAATGCTCCTTGAACCCTGTCACGAAAAGGCTCCATGCCTTTTTCATCACAATGCCCCACGCCATTTTCATCACAATGCTCCATGCCAACGTCATCAAAGTACTCCACAAGCTTGTCATCAGAATGCTCCATGACCCGTGTCATCACAATTCTCCATGCACTTGTCAGCACAATGTTCCCTGACACTTGTCATCACAATGCTCCAAGCCATTGTCATCACAATGCTGCATTACCTTTGTCATCAGAATCCTCCATGACACTTGGCATCACAATGCTCCATGCCATTATCATCAGAATGGGCCATTACATATGTCATGAGAATGCTCCCTGACACCTGTCTTCACAATACTGCATGACCTGGTCATCACAATGCTCTATGCACTTGTCATCACAGTGCTCCATGACACCTGTCATCACAATGCTCCATGACTCCAGTCATCACAATGCTTCATGACCTTTGTCATCACAGTGGTCCATGCACTCGTAATCAACAGACTCTGTGACCTTTGTAACCACAATGCTCCATAAACATTTCATCACAATGCTCCCTGATTCTTGTCATCACAATGCTCCATGCATTTGTCAGAAAAATGCTCCATGACCCTTGTATTCACAGTGTGCCACGCGATTTTCATCACAACGGTCCACAAATTTGTCCTGGCAATGCTCCATAATCCTTGTAATCACAATGCTCCATGCCCTTCTCATCACAATGCTCAGTTACACCTGTCATAACAATGCTCCATGACCCTTGCCATCGCAATGTTCCACGGCATTGTCATCACAAGGCTCCATGACGATTGTCATCACAATGTACCAAGACCCCTGTAATCACAATGCTCCATGCCCTTCTCATCAAAAAGTTCCACGACATATGTTATAAGTATGTTCCATGGCCTTCTCATCAAAATGCTCCATGCCCTTGTCATCACAATGTTCCATTACCTCTGTCATAACAATGCTCCATGACCCCTGCCATCACAATGCTCCCTGCCCTTCTCATCACAATGCACAATGCCCTTCTCATCCAAATGCTCCTTGACCTTTGTCTTCACAAAGATCCATGACCCTTGGCATCACAATGCTCCATGTCATTGTCTTCACAATGCTCCATGAACGCTCTCATCACATTGCTCCATGCCCTTGTCATCACAAAGCTGCATGACATATGTCATCAGAATGCTCCATGGCCTTCTCATCACAATGCTCCATGCCCTTGCCATCACAATGCTCCATTAACCCGTCATAACTATGCTCCATGACCACGTCCATAACGATGTTCCATAGCCTTGTCATCACAAGGCTCCATGACCCATCTCAACACAATGCTACAAGACCCCTGTAATCACAATGCTCCATGCCCCTTTTCATCTCACTGATCCATGAACCCTGTCATCATAATGCACCCTGCCCATCATCTTAATGCTTCATGCTATTGTCATCACAATGAAATCAAAATGCTCCATGACCTCTGTCATAACAATGCTCCAAACCCTTGTGATCACAATATTCCATAACATTTTTCATCACAGTGCCCCATGACGCTCATCATCACAATAATCCTTGGACTACTCATCACAATGCTCCATGACCTTTGTCATCTCAATGCTCAATACACTTGTCATCAAAATGCTCCCTGACACTTGTTGTCTGTATGCTCCTTGTACCCTGTCATGACAAGGCTCCATGCCTTTTTCATCACAATGAACCATGCCCTTCTCCTCACAATGCTCCAAGACCACTGTTATCACAATGCTCCAAGCTCTTGTCATCACAAAGCTCCATAACACATGTCATCAGAATGCTCCATGGCCTTCTCATCAAAATGCACAATGCCCTTGTCATCAGAATGCCCCAAGACCCCTGTAATTACAATGCTCCATGCCCCTATTCATCTCAATGCTCCATGAACCCTGTCATCACAATGCATCATGCCCATCATCATAATGCTTCTGGCTATTGTCAGCACAATGAAATCAAAATTCTCCATGACCTCTGTCATTACAATGCTCCATGCCCCCTGTTATCACAATACTCCATGAACTTTTTCAGCCCAATCCTCCATGACCCTTGTCATCACAAACATCCATGCCCTTGTCATCCCAATGCTCCATGACCCCTGTATTCACAATGCTCCGGGACGCTTGTCAGCACAGTGTTCCATGACACCTGTCATCACAATGCTCCATGCCTTTGTCAGCAAAATGCTACATGACCTTTTCATTACAATGCTCTATGCGCTTGTCATCACAATACTCCATTACCATTGTCATCACAATCCTCGATGAACCTTGGGATCACATTGCTTCATGTCCTTGTCATCACAATGCTCCATGCTCTTAAAAATCAAAATGATTCATGACCTCTGTCATCACAGTTCTCCAAACCCTTGAGATAAAAATGTCCCATAAATCTTGGTATCACAACACTCCATGATGCCTGTCAACACATTATTCCATGCCCTTTTCATCACAATGCTCCATGACCTTTGTCATCACAATTCTCAATACACTTGTCATCACAGTGCTCCCTGACACTTGTCGTCAGAATGCTCCTTGAAACCTGTCACGAAAAGGCTCCATGCCTTTTTCATCACAATGCCTCATGCCGTTTGCATCACAATGCTCTATGCCATTGTCATTAAAATACTCCACAATCTTGTCATCAGAATCCTCCATGACCCTTGTCATCACAATTCTCCATGCACTTGTCAGCACAATGCTCCCTGACACTTGTCGTCAGAATGCTCCTTGAAACCTGTCATGAAAAGGCTCCATGCCTTTTTCATCACAATGCCCCATGCCGTTTGCATCACAATGCTGTATGCCATTGTCATTAAAATACTCCACAATCTTGTCATCAGAATCCTCCATGACACTTGTCATCACAATTCTCCATGCACTTGTCTGCACAATGCTCCCTGACACTTGTCATCAAAATGCTCCAAGCCATTGTCATCACAATGCTCCATTACCTTTGTCATCAGAATCCTCCATGACTCTTGGCATCACAATTCTCCATGACCCCTGTATTCATAATGCTCCGTGATGCTTGTCATTACAGTGCTCCACAATCTTGTCATCACAATGCTCCATAAACCTTGTCATCACAATGCTGCATGCACTTCTCAGCAAAATGCTCTCTCACCACTGATATCACAATATTACATCACTATTCATCACAATACTCCCTCACCCCTGTCATCACAATGTTCCATGACTCCTGTCATCACAGTGCTACAAGCACTATCATCACAATGTTCAATGAGCCCTGACGTCACAATGTACAATAACCCCGGTCATCAAAATGCTCCATGACCCGTATCATCAAAATGTTCCATGACCCCTGACATCACAATGTTCCATAAACCCTGCTATCAAAATGTTCCATGACACTTTTCATCATATTGCTCCAGGACCCTGTCATCACAATGCTCCCTGCCATTCTCATTACAATGCACAACACCCTTGTCATCAAAATGCTCCATGACCTTTGTCATCACAAAGATCTATGACTCTTGGCATCACAATGCTCCATGTCATTGTCATCACGATGCTCCATGAACGCTCTCATCACATTGCTCCATGCCCTTGTCATCACAAAGATCCATGACACATGTCATCAGAATGCTCCATGGCCTTCTCATCACAATGCTCCACGCCCTTGCCATCACAATGTTCCATGACCCCTGTCATAACAATGCTCCATGACCACTGCCATCACGATGGTCCATGGCCTTGTCATCATAAGGCTTCATGACGCTTCTCATCACAATGCTCCATGCCCCTTTTCATCTCAATGATCCATGAACCCTGTCATCACAATTCACCATGCCCATCATCATAATGCTTCATGCTATTGTCATCACAATGAAATCAAAATGCTCCATGACCTCTGTCATAACAATATTCCAAACCCTTGTGATCACAATATTCCATAACACTTGTCATCACATTGCCCCGTGACACTCGTCATCACAATTATCCATGGCCTTCTCATCACAATGCTTCATGACCTTTGTCATCACAATGCTCAATACACTTGTCGTCAAAATGCTCCCTGACACTTGTTGTCTGTATGCTCCTTGAATCCTGTCATGACAAGGCTCCATGCCTTTTTCATCACAATGATCCATGCCCTTTTCATCACAATGCTCCAAGACCCTTGTAATCACAATGCTCCATGCCCTTGTCATCACAAAGCTCAATGACGCATGTCATTCGAATGTTCCTTGGCCTTCTCCTCACAATGCTCCAGGCCCATGTCATCACAATGTTCCAAGACCCCTGTAATCACAATGGTTCATGTCCCTTTTCATCAGTATGCTCCATGATATTTGTCATCACAGGATCCATGATTTTCTCATCACAATGCACCAGGACCTTGTCATCACAATGCTTCATGACCTTGTCATGAAAATTCTCAGGAGCCCTTGTCATCATAATGCGCCAAGCCCTAGTCATCACAATGCTCCATTATATTTGTCATCACAATCCTCCATTACATTTGGCATCACAATGCTCCCTGCCATTCTTATCGCAATGGACCATGCCATATGTCATCACAATGCTCCCTGACAAGTTTCCTCAAAATACACCATGAAATTCTCATCACAATGCACCTTGCCCTTGTCATCACAAGGCTCCATGACCCCTGTCATCACAATGCTCCGTGACTCCAGTCATCACAATGCTTCATAACATTTGTCATCACAATAGTCCATGCCCGCATCATCACAAGGATCTGTGACCTTTGTAACCACAATGCTCCATGAACTTTTCATCACAATGCTCCGTGACACTTGTCATCACAATGTTCCTTGCCTTTGTCAGAAAAATGCTTCATGACCCTTGTCATCACAATGTGCCACACGCTTTTCATCACAACGGTCCACAAATTTGTCATCGCAATGCTCCATAAACCTTGTAATCACAATGCTCCTTGCCATTCTCATCACAATGCTCCATTACCCCTATCATAACAATGATCCATGATCCCTGCCATCACAATGTTTCACGGCCTTTTCATCACAAGGCTCCATGACACTTGTCATCACAATTCTCAAGATCCCTGTAATCACAATGCTCCATGCACTTGTCACCACAAAGCTCCATGAAACATGTCATCAGAAAGTTCCATGTCCTTCTCATCAAAATGATCCATGCCCTTGTCATCACAGTGCTCCAAGACCCCTGTAATCACAATGGTCCATGCCCCTTTTCATCAGAATGCTCCATGGGACTTGTCATCACAAGGCTCCTTGGTTTTGTCATCAGAATGCTCCAGGACGTTGTCATCACAATGATTCACGACCTTGCCATGAAAATTCTCATTTGCCCTTGTCATCATAATGCTCAAAGGCCTAGTCATCACAATGCTCCATTATATTTGTCATCACAATCCTCCATTACATTTGGCATCACAATGCTCCCTGCCATTTACATCGCAATGGACCATGACATATGTCCTCACAATGCTCCCAGACACCTGTCTTCACAGTACTCCATGACCTTCTCATCACAATGCTCCATGCCCTAGTCATCAAAATTCAACATGTCCACTGTCATCACAATAATCTATGAAACTTGTCAGACCAATGCTCCATGCCACTGTCATCAGAATTCTCCATGAGCGCTGTCATCACAATGCTCGGTGACTCCAGGCATCACAATGCTTCATAACATTTGTCATCACAGTGATCCTTGCCCGCGTCATCACAAAGCTCCATTACACATGTCATCAGTATTCTCCATGGCCTTCTCATCACAGTGCTCCACGCCCTTGCCATCACAATGCTCCAAGACCCCTGTAATCACAATGCTCCATGCCCCTTTTCATCTCAATGATCCATGAACCCTGTCATCACAATGCACCATGCCCATCATCATAATGCTTCATGCTATTGTCATCACAATGAAATCAAAATGCTCCATGAGCTCTGTCAAAACAATGCTCCATACACTTGTGATCACAATTTGCCATAACACTTGTCATCACACTGCCCCTTGACGCTCGTCATCACAATTATCCATGGTCTTCTCATCACAATGCTCCATGACCATTGTCATCACAATGCTCAATACACTTGTCATCAAAATGCTCCGTGACACCTGTTGTCTGTATGCTCCTTGAAAACTGTCATGACAAGGCTCCATGCCTTTTCCATCACAATGATCCATGCCCTTTTAATCACAATGCTACAAGACACCTGTAATCACAATACACCATGCCCTTGTCATCACAAAGCTCAATGACGCATGTCATTAGAATGCTCCTTGGCCTTCTCCTCACAATGCTCCATGCCCATGTCATCACAATGTTCCAAGACCACTGTAATCACAGTGGTCCATGTCCCTTTTCATCACTATGCTCCATGACATTTGTCATCACAAGGCTCCATGGTTTTCTCATCACAATGCTCCAGGACCTTGTCATCACAATGCTTCATCACCTTGTCATGAAAATTCTCAATGGCCCTTGTCATCATAATGCTCCAAGCCCTAGTCATCACAATGGTCCATAATCTTTGTCATCACAATCCTCCATTACATTTGGCATCACAATGCTCCCTGCCATTGTCATCGCAATGGACCATGCCATATGTCATCACAATGCTCCCTGACAACTTTCTTCAAAATACTCCATGAAATTCTCATCACAATGCTCCATGCCCCTGTCATCACAATGCTCCATGCCCTTGTCATCACAATGCTCCATGAACCCTGTCATCACAGTGCTCCGTGACTCCAGTCATCACAATGCTTCATAACATTTGTCATCACAATGGTCCATGCCCACATCATCTCAAAGATCTGTGACCTTTGTAACCACAATTCTCCATGAACTTTTCATCACAATGCTCTATGACCCTTGTCATCACAATGTTCCATGCCTTGGTCTGAAAAATGCTTCATGACCCTTGTCATCACAAGGTGCCACGCACTTTTCATCACAACAGTCCACAAATTTGTCATCGCAGTGCTCCATAAATTTAGTAATCACAGTGCTCCTTGCCCTTCTCATCACAATGCTCCATTACCCCTATCATAACAATGATCCATGATCCCTGTCATCACAATGTTCCACTGCCTTGTCATCACAAGGCTCCATGACACTTGTCATCACAATGCCCCAAGATCACTGTAATCACAATGCTCCATGCACCTGTCACCACAAAGCTACATGACACATGTCATCAGAAGGTTCCATGTCCTTCTCATAAAAATGCTCCATACCCTTGTCATCACAGTGCTCAAAGACCCCTGGAATCACAGTGGTCCATGCCCCTTTTCATCAGTATGCTCCATGAGATTTGTCATCACAAGGCTCCATGGTTTTCTCATCAGAATGCTCCAGGACCTTGTCATCACAATTCTTCACGACCTTGCCATGAAAATTCTCAATGTCCCTTGTCATCATAATGCTCCAAGGCCTAGTCATCACAATGCTCCATTATATTTGACATCACAATCCTCCATTACATTTGGCATCACAATGCTCCCGACATTGTCATCGTAATGGACCATGACATATGTCCTCACAATGCTCCCTGACACCTGTCTTCACAATATTCCATGACCTTCTCATCACAATGCTCCATGCCCTAGTCATCAAAATGCACCATGTCCACTGTCATCACAATAATCTATGAAAATTGTCAGACGAATGCTCCATGCCCCTGACATCACAATGCTCCATGCCCTTGTCATCACAATGCTCCATGACCAATGTCATCACAATGTTCCGTGACTCCAGGCATCAAAATGCTTCATAACATTTGTCATCACTGTGATACTTGCCCGCAACATCACAAGGCTATGTGACCATTGTAACCACAATGCTCCATGAACATTTCATCAAAATGCTCCGTGACCCTTGTCATCACAATGCTCCAAGCATTTGTCAGAAAAATGCTCCATGACTCTTGTCATTACAATGTGCCAAGCGCTTTTCATCACAACGGTCCATAAATTTGTCATCGCAATGGTCCATATAAATTGTAATCAAAATTCTCCATGCCCTTGTCATCACGATGCTCCATTACCTCTGTCATAACAATGCTCCATGACCCCTGCCATCACAATGTTCCACGGGCTTGTCATCACAAGGCTCCATGAAACCTGTCATCACAATGCTCCAAGTCCCATGTAATCACAATGCTCCATGCCTTTGTCATCACAAAGTTCCATGACACATGTCATCAGAATGTTCCATGACATTCTCATCAAAATGCTCCATGCCCTTCTCATCACAGTTCTCCAAGACCCCTGTAATCACAATGCTCCATGCCCCATTTCATCTCAATGCTCCATGATACCTGTCATCACAATGCATCTTGCCCATCATCATAACACTTCAGGCTATTATCAGCACAATGAAACCAAAATTCTCCATGACCTCTGCCATCTCAATGCACCATGACCCCTGTCATCACAATACACCATGAAAATTTTCAGCCCAATGCACCATGACACTTGTCATCACAATGATCCATGCCTTTGTCATCCCAAAGCTCCATGACCCATGTATTCACAATGCTCCGTGACGATTGTCATCGCAGCGCTCCTTGACACCAGTCATCACAATGCTCCATGCCTTTGTCAGCAAAATGCTACATGACCTTGTCATTACAATGCTTTATGCGCTTGTCATCACAATACTCCATTACCATTGTCATCACAATCCTCCATGAACCTTGGGATCACATTGCTTCATGCTCTTGTCATCACAATGCTACATGCTACTTAAAATCAAAATGATGCATCACCTCAGTCAACACAATGCTCCAAACCGTTGTGATCACAAAGTTCCATAACACTTGTCATCACAACGCTCCATGATGCCTGTCATCACAATACTCCATGCCCTTTTCATCATAATGCTCCATGATCTTTGTCCTCACAATTCTAAATAAACTTATCATCACAATGCTCCCTGACACTTTTCGTCAGAATGCTCCTTTAACCCTGTCACGAAAAGGCTCCATGCCTTTTTCATCACAATGCCCCATGCCATTTTCATCAAAATGCTCCATGCCATTGTCATCAAAATACTCCACATCTTGCCATCCAAATGCTCCATGACCATTGTCATCACAATTCTCCACGAACTTGTCAGCACAATGCTCCATGACACTTGCCATCAGAATGCTCCAAGTCATTGTCATCACAATGCTCCATTACCTTTGTCATCAAAATCCTCCATGACACTTGTCATCACAATGTTCCATGCCATTGTCATCACAATGAGCCATTACATATGTCATCACAATGCTCCCAGACAACTGCCTTCTCAATAATGCATGACCTGGTCATCACAATGCTCGATGCCCTTGTCATCACAATGCGCCATTCCAACTGTCATCGCAATAATCCATGAAACTTATTAGACCAAAGCTCCATGCCATTGTCATCACAATGCTACATGCCCTTGTTATCACAATGCTCCATGACCCCGTCATCACAATGCTCCGTGACTCCAGTCATCACAAGGCTTCATGACCTTTGACATCACAATGGCCCATGCCCTCATCATCAACAGTCTCTGTGTCCTTTTTAACCACAGTGCTCCATGAACTTTTCATCACAATGCTCTTTGACCCTTGTCATCACAATGCTCTATGCCTTTCTCAGCACAGTGTTCCATGACCCTTGTCATCACAGTGCTCCATGCGCTTTTCAGCACAGTGATCCACGACACATGTCATCACAATTCACCATTCGCTTGTCATCACAGTGCTCCTCAATCTTGTCATCACAGTGCTCCATAAAGCTTGTCATCACAATGCTCCATGCACTTCTCATCAAAATGCTCTCTCCCCACTGATATCACAATCTTACATCACTATTCGTCACAATACTCCCTCACACCTCTCATCACAATGTTCCATGACTCCTATCATCACAATGCTACATGCATTATCATCACAATGTTCAATGACCCCTGACATCACAATGTTCCATTACCCCTGTCATCAAAATGCTCCATGACCCGTTTCATTAAAATGCACCATGACCCCTGACACCACAATGTTCCATAACCCCTGCCATCAATATGTTGCATGACCCTTTTCATCAAATTGCTCCATGACCCTGTCATCACAATGCTCCCTAACATTCTCATCGCAGTGCAAAACACCCTTGTTATCAAATTGCTCCATGACCGTTGTCATCACAAAGATCCATGACACTTGGCATAGCAATGCTCCATGTCATTGTCATTATGAGGCTCCATGAACGCTCTCATCACATTGCTCCATGCCCGTGTCATCACAAAGCTTCATGACACACGTCATCAGAATGCTACATGGCCATCTCATCACAATGTTCCATGGGCTTGCCATCAGAATGCTCCATTACACCTGTCATAACAATGTTCCATGATACCTGCCATCACGTTGTTCCATGGCCTTGTCATCACAAGGCTCCATGACCCTTCTCATCACAAGCTCTAAGGCCCCTGTAGTCACAACGCTACATGCCCATTTTCATCTCAATGACCCATGAACCCTGTCATCACAATGCACCATGCCCATCATCATAATGCTTCATGCTATTGTCATCACAATGAATTCAAAATGCTTCAGGACCTCTGTCATAACAATGCTCCAAACCCTTGTGATCACAATATTCCATAACACTTGTCATCACAATGCCACATGACTCTCGTCATCACAATTATCCATGGTCTTCTCATTACAATGCTCCATGACCTTTGTCATCACAATTCTCAATACACTTGTCCTCAAAATGCTCCCAGACACTTGTTGTCTCTATGCTAATAGAACGCTGTCATGACAAGGCTCCATGCCTTTTTCATCACAATGTTCCATGCCCTTTTCATCACAATGCTCCAAGACCCCTGTAATCACAATGCTCCATGCACTTGTCATCACAAATCTCAATGATGCATGTCATTAGAATGCTCGTTGGTCTTCTCCTCACAATGTTCCATGCCCTTGTCATCACAATGTTCCAAGACCCCTGTAATCACAATGGTCCATGAACATTTTCATCAGTATGCTCCATGAGAACAGTCATCACAAGGCTCCACGGATTTCTTATCACAATGCTCCAGGACCTTGTCATCACAATGCTTCATGACATTGTCATGAAAATTCTCAATGTCCCTTGTCATCATAATGATCCAACCATAGTCATCACAATGGTCCATTATATTTCTCATCACAATCCTCCATTACATTTTGTATCACAATGCTCCCTGCCATTGTCATCGCAATGGACCATCACATATGTCATCACAATGCTTCCTGACACCCTTTTCAATATACTCCATGAAATTCTAATCACAATGCTCCATGCCCCTTTCATCACAATGCTCCTTGCCCTTGTCATCACAATGCTACATGACGCATGTCATCAGAATGTTCCATGTCCTTCTCATCACAATGCTCCATGCCCTTGTCATCACAATGCTCCAAGACCCCTGTTATCACAATTCTCCATGCCCCTTTTCATCTCAATGCTCCATGAACCCTGTCATCAAAATGCACCATGCCCATCATCATAATGCTTCAGGCTTTTGTCATCACAATGAAATCAAAATTCTCCATGACCTCTGTCATCATAATGCTCCAAACCCTTGTGATCACAATGTTCCATAACACTTATCATCACAACACCCCTGATGCTCATCATCAAAATTATCGATGGTCTTCTCATCAGAATGCTCCATGAAATTTGTCATCACAATGCTCAATACACATGTCATGAATGTGCTCCCTGACACTTGTTGTCTGTATGCTCCTTGTACCCTGTCATGACAAGGCTCCATGCCTTTTTCATCACAATGATCCATGTCCTTTTCATCACAATGCTCCAAAACCCCTGTAATCACAATGCTCCATGCCCCTTTTCATCAGAATGCTCCATGAGACTTGTCAACATAAGTCTCCATGATCTTCTCATCACAATGCTCTAGGATCTTGTCATCACTGTGCTCCAATCCCTTGTAATCACAATGCTCCATGAACCCTGTCTTCACAATACTCCATGAGCATTTTCAGTACAATGCTCCATGACCTTCTCATCACAATGCTCCATGAACAATATCATCACAATGCCCCATGACCACTGTCATCACAAAACTCCATGACACCTGACAACACAATGATCCGAGACTCTTGTCATCACAATGCTCCATGAACCCTCTCATTAAAATACTCCATGAACATTTTCAGCCCAATGCTCCATGACACTTCTCATCACAATGATCCATGCCCTTGTCATCCCAATGATCCTAAACCCCTGTACTCACAATGCTCCATGACGCTTGTCTTCACAGTGCTCCATGGCACCTGTCATCACAATGCTCCAGTACACTTGTAATCACAATGCTCCATGCCCTTGTCATCAAAAAGCTCCAAGACACCTGAAATCACAATGCTCCATGCCCCTTTTCATCAGAATTCTCCATGAGAGTTCCCATCACAAGTCTTCATGGTCTTCTCATCAAAAGGCTCCAAGACCTTGTCATCAGCATGTGCCATTACCTTGTCATCAGAGTGCTCCTTGACCCCGGTCATCACAATACTCCATGAATATTTTCAGCACAATGCTCCATGACCTTCTCATCACAATGCTCCATGACCAATAGCATCACAATGCTCCATGACCTCTGTCATCACAACACTCTATGACACCTGACAACACAATGATCCGGGACTCTTGTCACCACAGTGCTCAATTCCCTAGTCATCACAATGCTCCATGAACCCTGTCATCACAATACGCCATGAATATTTTAAGCCCAATGATCCATGACCCTTGTCATCACAATGATCCATGCCTTTGTCATCCCAATGCTCCATGACCCCTGTATTCACAATGCTCCTTGACGCTTGCCATCACAGTGCTCAATGACAACTGTCATCACAATGCTCCACGCATTTGTCAGCAAAATGCGACATGAGCTTTTAATTACAATGTTCTATGCACTTGTCATCACAATACACCATTACCATTTTCGTCAAAATCCTCCATGAACCTTGGGATCACATTGCTTCATGCCTTTGTTATCACAATGCTCCATGCTCCTTGAAATCAAAATGATCCATGACCTCTGTCATCACAATGCTCCAAACCCTTGTGATCACAATGTTCCATAACACTTGTCATCACAACGCTCCATGATGCCTGTCATCACAATATTCCATGCCCTTTTCATCACAATGCTCCATGACCTTTGTCATCACAATTCTCAATACACTTGTCATAACAATGTTCCCTGACACTTGTCATCAGAATGCTCCTTGAAACCTGTCATGAAAAGGCTCCATGCCTTTTTCATCACAATGCCCCATGCCGTTTTCATTACAATGCTCCATTCCCTTGTCATCACAATGTTCCATGATACCTGTCATCACAATAATCCATGAACATTTTCAGCCCAATGCTCCACGACCTACTCATCACAATGGTCCATGGCCAATATCATCACAATGCTCCATGACCACTGTCATCACAACACTCCATTACACCTGACAACACAATGATCTGGGACTCTTGTCATCACAATGCTCCATTTCCTACTCATCACAAGGCTCCATAACCCCTGTCATCAAAACCCTCCATGAACAATTTCAGCCCAGTGCTCCAGGAAACTTGTCATCACACGGATCCATGCCCTTGTCAACCCAATGGTCCATGACCCCTGTATTCACAATGCTCCGTGACGCTTGTCATCACAGTGCTCCATGACACATGTCATCACAATGCTCCATGCCTTTGTCAGCAAAATGCTACATGACCTTGTCATTACAATGCTCTATGCGCTTGTCATTACAATACTCCATTTCCATTGTCATCACAATCCTCCATGAACCTTGGGATCACATAGCTTCATGCCCTTCTCATCACAATGCTCCATGTTCCTTGAAATCAAAATGATCCATGACCTCTGTCATCACAATGCTCCAAACACTTGTGATCACAGTGTTCCATAACACTTGTCATCACAACGCTCCATGATGCCTGTCATCACAATATTCCATGCCCTTTTCATCACAATGCTCCATGACCTTGGTCATCACAATTCTCAATACACTTGTCATCACAATGCTCCCTGACACTTGTCATCAGAATGCTCCTTGAAACCTGTCACGAAAAGGCTCCATGCCTTTTTCATCACAATGCCCCATGCCATTTTCATCACAGTGCTCCATGAAATTGTCAACAAAATACTCCACAAGCTTGTCATCAGAATGCTCCATGACCCTTGTCATCACAATGCTCCCTGACACTTGTCATCAGAATGCTCCTTGAACCCTGTCACGAAAAGGCTCCATGCCTTTTTCATCACAATGCCCCATGCCGTTTTCATCACAATGCTCCATGCCATTGTCATCAAAATACTCCACAAGCTTGTCATCAGAATGCTCCATGACCCTTGTCATCACAATTCTCCATGCACTTGCCAGCACAATGCTCCCTGACCCTTGTCATCATAATGCTCCAAGCCCTAGTCATCACAATGCTCCATTACATTTGTCATCAGAATCCTCCATGACACTTGGCATCACAATGCTCCATGCCATTGTCATCACAAAGGGCCATGACATGTGTCATGACAATGCTCCCTGACACCTGTCTTCACAATACTGCATGACCTGGTCATCACAATGCTCCATGCCCTTGTCATCACAATGCGCAATTCCAACTGTCATTGCAATAATCCATGAAACTTATTACACCAATGCTCCATGCCCTTGTCATCACTATGTTCCATGACCTTGTTATCACATTCTTCCATTGACCCTGTCATCACAATGCTCCGTGACTCCAGTCTTTACAATGCTTCATGACATTTGACATCGCAATAGTCCATTCCCTCGTCATCAACTGCCTCTGTGACCTTTTTAACCACAATGCTCCATGAACTTTTCATCACAATGCTCTTTGACCCTTGTCATCACAGTGCTCTATGCTTTTCTCAGCACAATGTTCCATGACGCATGTCATCAGAATGCTCCATGGCCTTCTCATCAAAATGTCCCATGCCCTAGTCATCACAATGTTCCGAGACCCCTGTAATCACAATGCTCCATGCCCGTTTTCTTCAGAATGCTCCATGAGACTTGTCATCACACGTCTCCATGGTCTTCATATCACAATGCTCCACGACCTTTTCATCACCATGCTCCATTCCCTTGTAATCACAATGCTCCATGATCCATGTCATCACAATAATCCATAATATTTTCAGCCCAATGCTCCACGACCTACTCATCACAACGCTCCATGGCCAATATCATCACAATGCTCCATGACCACAGTCATCACAACACTCCATGACACCTGAAAACACAATGATCCGGGACTCTTGTCATCACAATGTTCCTTTCCCTAGACATCACAATGCTCCATGACCCCTCTCATCACAATACTCCATGAACATTTTCAGCACTATGCTCCATGACCCTTGTCATCACAATGATCCATGCCCTTGTCATCCCAATGATCCATGAACCCTGTATTCACAATGCTCCGTGACGCTTGTCATCACAGTGCTCCATGACAACTGTCATCACAATGCTCCATGGCTTTGTCACCAAAATGCTACATGACGTTGTCATTACAATGCTCTATACGCTTGTCATCACCAAACTCCATTTCCATTGTCATCACAATCCTCCGTGAGCCCTGGGATCACATTGTTTCATGTCCTAGACAACACAATGCTCCATGCTCCTTGAAATCAAAATGATCCATGACCTCTGTCATCACAATGCTCCAAGCAATTGTCATCACAATGCTCCATTACCTTTGTTATCAGAATCCTCCATGACACTTGGCATCACAATGCTCCATGCCATTGTCATCACAATGGGCCTTTACATATGTCATCACAATGCTCCCTGACACCTGTCTTCACAATACTGCATGACCTGGTCATCACAATGCTCCATGCCCTTGTCATCACAATGCACCATTCCAACTGTCATCGCAATAATCCATGAAACTTATTAGACCAATGGTCCATGCCCTTGTCATCACAATGCTCCATGCCCCTTTTATCACAGTGCTCCTTGACCCCTGTCATCACAATGCTCCGTGACTCCAGTCATCATAATGCTTCATGACCATTGTTATCACACTTGTCCATGCCCTCGTCATCAACAGTCTCTGTGACCATTTTAACCACAATGCTCCATGAACTTTTCATCAAAATGCTCTTTGACCCTTGTCATCCCAATGCTCTATGCCTTTCTCTGCCCAATGCTCCATGACCCTTGTCATCTCAATGCTCCATGAGGTTGTCAGCACAATGCTCCGTGACACATGTCATCACAATGCGCCATACGCTTGTCATCACAGTGCTCCACAACCTTGTCATCTCAATGCTCCATAACCATTGTCTTCACAATGCTCCATGCATTTCTCACCAAAATGCTCTCTCACCACTGATATCACAATGTTACATCACTATTCATCTCAATACTCCCTCCCCCCTGTCATCAAATTACTCCATGACTCCTGTCATCACAATGCTACATGCACTTATCATCACAATGTTGGATGACCCCTGACATCACAATGTTCCTTAACCCCGTCATCAAAATGCTCCATGACCCTTTTCATCACAATGCTCCATGACCGCAGAAATCACAGTGTTCCATAACCATTGTCATCAATATATTCCATAACGCTTTTTATCAAATTGCTCCATGACACTGTCATCACAAGGCTCCCAGCCCTTCTCATCACATTGCCAACACACTTGTCATCAAAATGCTCCATGACCTTTGTCATCACAAAGATTCATGACGCTTGGAAACACAATGCTCCATGTCAATGTTATCAGAATTCTCCAAGAACACTCTCATCACATTGCTCCATGCCCTTGTCATCACAAAGCTCCATGACGCATGTCATCAGAATACTCCATGGCCTTCTCATCACAGTGCTCCATGCAGTTGCCATTACAATGCTCCATTATCCCTGTCATAAAAATGCTCCATGAACCCTGCCATCACGATGTTCCATGGCCTTGTCATCACAATGTTCCAAGACCCCTGTAATCACAATGCTCCATGCCCATTTTCATCTCAATGATCCATGAACCCTCTCATCAAAATGCACCATGCCCATCATCATAATGCTTCATGCTATTGTCACCACAGTGAAATCAAAATGCTCCATGACCTCTGTCATAACAATGCTCCAAACCCTTGTGATCACAATATTCCATAACACTTGTCATAACAATGCCCCATGACACTCGTCATCACAATTTTCCATGGTCTTCTCATCACAATGCTCCATGACCATTGTCATCACAATGCTCAATACCTTTGTCATCAAAATGCTCCCTGACTCTTGTTGTCTGTATGCTCCTTGAACCCTGGCATGAAAAGGCTCCATGCCTTTTTCATCACAATGATCCACGCCCTTTTCATCACAATGCTCCCAGACACCTGTAATCACAATGCTTCATGCCTTTGTCATCAGAAAGCTCAATGACGCATGTCATCAGAATGCTCCTTGGCCTTCTCCTCACAATGCTCCATGCCCTTGTCATCACAAAGATGCAAGAGCCCTGTAATCACAATGTTCCATGTCCCTTGTCATCAGTATGCTCCATGAGACTTGTCATCACAAGGCTCCATGGTTTTCTCATTGCAATGCTCCAGGACAGTGTCATTACAATGTTTCTCGACATTGTCATGAAAATTCTCAATGGCTATTGTCATCATAATTCTCAAAGCCCTAGTCATTACGATGCTCAATTTTATTTGTCATCACAATCCTCCATTAGATTTGGCATCACAATGCTCCATGCCATTGCCATCGCAATGGACCATGACATATATCATCACAATGCTCCCTGACACCTGTCTTCACAATATTCCATGACCTTCTCATCACAATGGTCCATGCGCTTGTCATCACAATGCACCATGCCCACTGTCATCACAATAATCTATGAAACTTGTCAGAACAATGCTCCATGCCCCTGTCATCACAATGCTCCATGCCCTTGTCATCACAAAGCTCCATGACGCATGTCATCAGAATGTTCAATGGCCTTCTCATCACATTGCTCCATGCCCTTGTCATCACAATGCTCCAAGACCCCTGTAATCACAATGCTCCATGCCCCTTTTCATCTCAATGCTCCATGAACCCTGTCATCACAATGAACCATTACCATCATCATAATGCTTCAGGCTGTTGTCATCACAATGAAATCAAAATGCTCAATGACATGTGTCATCATAATGCTCCAAACCCTTGTGATCACAATGTTCCATAACACTTATCATCACAACACACCTGACGCTCAACATCATGATTATCCATGGTCTTCTCATCACAATGCTCCATGAAATTTGTCATCACAATGCTCAATACACATGTCATCACAACGTTCCCTGACACATTTGTCTGTATGCTCCTTGAACCCTGTCATGGAAAGGCTCCATGCCTTTTTCATCACAATGATCCATGCCCTTTTCATCACAATGCTCCAAGACCCCGTTAATCACAATGCTCCATGCCCTTGTCATCACAAAGCTCCATGACGCCTGTCAGAAGAGTGCTCCATGGCCTTTTCATCACAATGCTCCAAGCCCTTGTTTTCACAATGCTCCATGACCCCTGTAATCACAGTGATCCATGCCCCTTTTCATCAGAATGCTCCATGAGACTTAACATCACAAGTCTCCATGTTCTTCTCATCAAAATGCTCCAGGACCTTGTCATCACTATGCTCCATTCCATTGTCATCACAATGCTCCATGAAAACTGTCTTCACAATACTCCATGAGCATTTTCAGCCCAATGCTCCATGACCTTCTCATCACAATGCTCCATGACCAATATCATCACAATGCTCCATGACCACTGTCATCACATAACTCCATGACACCTGACAACACAATGATCCGAGAGTCTTGTCATCACAATGTTCCTTTCCCTAGACATCACAATGCTCCATGACCACTCTCATCACAATACTCCATGAACATTGTCAGCCCTCTGCTCCATGACACTTGTCATCACAATGATCCATGCCCTTGTCATCCCAATGATCCATGAACCCTGTATTCACAATGCTCCGTGACGCTTGTCATCACAGTGCTCCATGACACCTGTCATCACAATGCTCCATGTCTTTGTCAGCAAAAAGCTACATGACCTTGTCATTACAATGCTCTATGCGCTTGTCATCACAATATTCCATTACCATTGTCATCACAATCCTCCATGAACTGTGGGATCACATTGTTTCATGTCCTAGACATCACAATGCTCCATGCTCCTTGAAATCAAAATGATCCATGACCTCTGTCATCACAATGCTCCAAACCCTTGTGATCACAGAGTTCCATAACACTTGTCATCACAACGCTCCATGATGCCTGTCATCCAATAATCCATGCCCTTTTCATCACAAGGCTCCATGACATTTGTCATCACAATTCTCAACACACATGTCATCACAATGCTCCCTGACACTTGTCGTCAGAATGCTCCTTGAACACTGTCACGAAAAGTCTCCATGCCTTTTTCATCACAATGCCCCATGCGGTTTTCATCACAGTGCACCATGCCCACTGTCATCACAGTAATCTATGAAACTGGTCAGGCCAATGTTTCATGCCCCTGTCATCACAATGCTCCATGCCCTAGTCATCACAATCCTCCATGACCCCTGTCATCTCAATGCTCCGTGACTCCAGTCATCACAATGCTACATATCGTTTGCCATCACAATGGTCCATGCTCGCGTCATCACAAGGATCTGTGACATTTGGATCCACAATGCTCCATGAACTTTTCATCACAATGCTCCATGACCATTGTCATTACAATGCTCCATGCCTTTGGCAGAAAAATATTCCATGTCCCTTGTCATCACAATGTGCCACGCGCTTTTCCTCACAAAGGTCCACAAACTTTTCATTGCAATGCTCCATAAACCTTATAATCACAATGCTCCATGCATTTCTCATCAAAATGCTCTCTCACAAGAGATATTACAGTGTTACATCACTAGTCGTCACAATACTCCCTCACCGCTGTAATCACAATATTCCATGACCCCTGTCATCACAATGCTACATCCCCATATAATAACAATGTTCCCTGACCCCTGACATCAAAATGTTCCATAACCCCTGTCATCAAAATGCTCCATGATCCTTTTCAACCCAAAGATCCATGAACCCTGACATCACAATGTTCTATAACCCCTGTCTTCAAAATGTTCCATTACACTTTTCATCAAATTCCTGCATAAACTTGTCACCAAAATACTCCCTGCCCTTCTCATCACAATGCACCACACCCTTGTCATCAAAATGCTCCATGACCTTTGTCATCAGAAAGCTCCATGACCCTTGGCATCACAATGCTCCATATCATTGTCATCCTAAAGCTCCATGACACTTGTCATCACAATGCTCAATGCCCTTCTCATCACAATGCTCCATGTCCTTGTCATTACAAACTTCATTGACTCATGTATCACAGTGTTCCGTGCCCTTGTCATCACAATGCTCCATGCCCACTCTCATCACAATAATCCATGAAATATTTCAGACCAATGTTCCATGTCCTTCTCATCACAGTGCTCCATTACCCCTGTCATAACAATGCTCCATGACTCCTGCCATCACAATGTTCCACGGCGTTGTCATTCACAAGGGTCCATGACACTTGTCATCTCAATTCTCCAAGACCACTGTAATCAAAATTCTCCATGCCCTTCTCATCACAAAGATCCATGACGCATGCCATCAGAATGTTCCATGCCCTTGTCATCACAACGCTCCTTGCCTTCTCATCACAATGCTCCCAGACCCTTTTAATCACAATGCTCCATGCCCCTTTTCATCTCAATGCTCCATGAACCCTGTCAACACAATGTACCATGCCCATCATCATAATGCTTCAGGCTATTGTCATCACAATGAAATCAAAATGCTCGATGACCTCTGTCATCACAATGCTCCAAACTCTTTTGATCACAATGTTCCATAACACTTATCGTCACAACACCCCATGACGCTCATCATCACAATTTTCCATGGTCTTCTCATCACTATGCTCCATAACCCTTGTCATCACAATGCTCTATACACTTGTCATCACAATGCTCCCTGACACTTGTCGTCATTATGCTCCTTGAAACCTATCATGACAGGGCTCCATGCCCTTTTCATCACAATTCTCCAAGACCCCTGTAATCGCAGTGCTCCATGCACTTGTCATCACAAAGCTCCATGACGCTTGTCATCAGAATACTCCATGGCCTCCTCACAATGCTCCATGCCCTTGTCATAACAATGTTCCAAGACTCCTGTAATCACAATGCTCCATGCCCCTTTTCATCAGAATGCTCCAGGAGACTTGTCATCAAAAGTCTCCATGGTCTTCTATTCACAATGCTACATTTCCTTGTCATCACAATGTTCCATGACCCCTGTAATCACAATACTCCATGAACATTTTCAGCCCAATGCTCCATGACATTCTCATCACAATGCTCCATGACCAATATCATCACAATGCTCCATGACCACTGTCATCACAACACTCCATGACCACTGACAACACAGTGATACTGGACTCTTGTCATCACAATGCTCAATTCCCTACTCATCACAATGCTCCATGATCCCTGTCATCACTATACTCCATGAACATTTTCAGCCAAATGCTCAATGACGCTTATCATCACAATCATCCATGCTCTTGTCATCCCAATGCTCCATGACCCCTGTATACACAATGCTCAGTGACGCATGTCACCAAAGTGCTTCATGACACCTGTCATCACAGTGCTCCATGCCTTTGTCAGCAAAATGCTACATGACCCTGTCATTACAATGCTCTATGTGCTTGTCATCACAAAACTGCATTACCAATTTATCACAATCCTCCATGAACCTTGGGATCACATTGCTTCATGACCTTGTCATCACAATGCTCCATGCTCCTTGAAATCAAAATGATCCATGACTCTGTCATCACAATGCTCCAAAACCTTGTGAGCACAATGTTCCATAACACTTGTCATCACAATGCTCATTGACTCTTGTCGTCAGAATGCTCCTTGAAACCTGTCACTAAAAGGCTCCATGCCTTTTTCATCACAAAGCCCCATGCCATTTTCATCACAGTGCTCCATGCCATTGTCATCAAAATACACCTCAATTTTGTCATCAAAATGCTCCATGACCCGTGTCATCACAATTCTCCATGCACTTGCCAGCACAATGCTCAATGACATTTGTCATCACAATGCTCCAAACCATTGTCATCACAAAGCATCATTACCTTTGTCATCAGAATCCTCCATGACACTTGGCATCACAATGCTCCATGCCATTATCATCACACTGGGCCATTACATATGTCATCACAATGCTCCCTGACACCTGTCTTCACAATACAGCATGACGTGGTCTTCACAATGCTCCATGCCCTTGTCATCACAATGCGCCATTCCAACTGTCATTGCAATAATCCATAAAATTTATTAGACCAATGTTCCATGCCCTTGTCATCACAATGCTCCATGGCCTTGTTATCAAAATGCTCCGTGACTCCAGTCATCACAATGCTTCATGACCTTTGTCATCAAAATGGTCCATGCCCTCGTCATCAACAGTCTCCGTGACCTTTTTAACCTCTATGCTCCATGAAATTTTCATCGCAATGCTCTTTGACCCTTGTCATCACAATAATCTATGCCTTTCTCAACGCAATGCTCCATGACCATTATCATCACAATGCTCCATGCGCTTGTCAGCACAATGCTCCATGACACGTCATCACAATGCACCATGCGCTTGTCATCACAGTGCTCCACAGTCTTGTCATCACAATGCTCCATGCAGTTCTCATCAATATGCTCTCTCACCACTGATATCACAATGTTAAATCACTATTCATCACAATACTCCCTCACCCCTGTCATCACAATGTTCCATGACTCCTGTCATCACAATGCTATATGCACTTATCATCACAAAGTTCGAAGACCTATGACATCACAATGTTCCATAAACACAGTCATCAAAATGTTCCATGACCCTTTTCATCAAAATGCTCCATGCCCTGGTCATCACAATGCTCCATGTCCCTTGTCATCATATTTCTCCATGTCCTTGTCCTCGCAATGCTCCATGACAGTTCTCATCACAATGTTACGTATTTTTGTCATCAAAATTCTCCATGCACATGTCATCGCAATGCCCCATGACCCCTGTCATAGCAAGCTCCATGCCTCTGTCATCACAATGCTTCACGATCTTTTCATCAAAATTCTCAGTTGGGGTTGTCATCAAAATGCTCCATGACCCTTGTCATCACAATGCACCAAGCCCTTGTCATCACAATGCTCCATTACTTTTGTCATCACAATTCTCAAAAACACATGTCATCACAATGCTCCATGCCATTGTCATCACAATGGAACATGAAATATGTCATCACAATGCTCCCTGACACCTGTCTTCACAATACTCCATGACCTTGTCATCACAATGTGCCATGCCCACTGTCAACACAATTATCCATGAAACTTGTCAGACCAATGTTCCATGCCCCTGTCATCACAATGCTCCATGCCCTTGTCATCACAATGCTCCATGACACCAGTTCTCACAATGCTCCATGACTCCAGTCATCACAAGGCTTCATAACCTGTGTCATCACAATGATCCATGCCCTCATCATCACAAGGCTCTGTGAACTTTGTCACCACAATGCTCCATAAACTTTTCATCACAATGCTCCGTGACACTTGTTATCACAATGCTCTGTCCCTTTGTCAACTCAATGCTCCATGACCCTTGTCATCACAATGTTCCATGCGCTTGTCAGCGCAGTGCTCCATGACACATGTCATCATTATGCTCCATAAACCTTGTCATCACAATGCTCCTTGCAGGTCTTATCAAAATGCTCTTTCACCACTGATATCAAAATGTTCCCTCACTAGTCATCACAATACACCCACTCCCCTGTCATCACAATGGTCCATAACAACCGTCATGAAAATGTTCCATGACCCCTAACATCACAATGTTCCATAACCCCTGTCATCAAAATGTTCCATAACCCTTTTCATCAAATTGCTCCATGACCCTGTCATCACAATGCTCCCTGCCCTTCTCATCACAATGCACAACACACTTTTCATCAAAATGCTCCATGACTTTGTCATCACAAAGATCCATGACCCTTGGCATCACAATGCTCCATGTCATTGTCATCACAGTGTTCCATGATCGCTCTCATTACATTGCTTCATGCCCTTGTCGTTACAAAGCTCCATGACGCATGTCATCAGAATGCTCCATGGCCTTCTCATCACAGTGCTCCATGCCCTTGCCATCACAATGCTCCATTACACCTCTCATCACAATGCTCCAAGAACCCTGTAATAACAATGCCCCTTTTCATCTCAACGCTCCATGAACCCTGTCAACACAATGCACCATGCCCATCATCATAATGCTTCAGGCTATTGTCATCACAATGAAATCATAATGCTCCATGACCTCTCTCACCACAATGCTCCAAATCCTTGTGATCAAAATGTTCCATAACACTTATCAACACAACGCCCCATGACGCTAGTCATCACAATTATCCATGGTCTTCTCATCACAATGCTCTACGGTCTTGCCATCACAATGCTCCATGCCCTGGTCATCACAATTCTCCAAATTCTTGGCATCACTATGTTCCATGACACTTCTCATCACAGTGTTACATGTTTGTCAGCACAATACTCCACAAACTTGTCATCAGAATGCTCCATGACCCTTGTCATCACAATTATCCATGCACTTGTCATCACAAAGCTCCATGCCCTTGTCATCACAATGCTCCATGACCCCTGTCATCACAATATTCCATGAACATTTTCAGCCCTATGCTCCATGACTTTCTCATCACAGTGCTCCATGACCAATATCATCTCAATGCTCCATGAACACTGTCATCACAACACTCCATGACACTTGACAACACAATGATCCGGGACTCTTGTCATCACAATGCCCAATTACCTAGTCATCACAATGCTCCATTACCCCTGTCATCGCAATACTCCATGAATATATTCAGCCCAAACTCCATGACCCTTGTCATCAAAATGATCCGTGCCCTAGTCATCACAATGCTCCATGACCTCTGTATTCACAGTGCTCTGTGACACTTGTCCTCACAGTGTTCCATGACACCTGTCATAACAATGTTGCATGACCCCTGCCATCCCAATATTACACTGTCTTGTCATCACAAGGCTCCATGACCCTTGTCATCACAATGCTCCAAGACCACTGTAATCACAGAGCTCCATGCCCCATTTCATCTCATTGATCCATGAAACCTGTCATCACAATGCACCATGCCCATCATCATAATGCTTCATGCTATTGTCATCACAATGAAATCAAAATGGTCCATAACCTCTGTCATAACAATGCTCCAAACCCTTGCTATCACAATATTCCATAACACTTTTCATCACAGTGCCCCATGACGCTCGTCATCACAATTATCCTTGGTCTTCTCATCACAATGCCCCATACATTTGTCATCACAATGCTCAATACACTTGTCATCAAAATGCTCCCTAACACTTGCTGTCTGTATGCTCCTTGAACCCTGTCTTGACAAGCCACCATGCCTTTTTCATCACAATGAGCCATGCCCGTTTCATCACAATGCACCAAGACCATTGTAATCACAATGTTCCATGCTCCTGTCATCACAAAGCTCCATGACAAATGTCATCAGTATGTTCCATGGCCTTCTCATCAAAATGCTCCATGCCCTTGTCACCACAATGCTCCAAGACCCCTGTAATCACAATGCTCCATGCCCCTATTCATCACAATGCCCCATGAACCCTGTCATCACAATGCATCATGCCCACTATCATAATGCTTCAGGCTATTGTCAGCACAATGAAATCAAAATTCTCAAATACCTCTGTCATCACAATGCTCCATGATCCCTGTTATCACAATACTCCATGAACATTTTCAACCCAATGCTCCATGACCCTTGCCATCACAATGATCAATGCCCTTGTCATCCCAGTGCTCCATGACCCCTGTATTCACAATGCTCCGTGATGCTTGTCATCACAGTGCTCCTTGACACCTGTCATCACAATGCTCCATGCCTCTGTCAGCAAAATGCTACATGACTTTTTCATTACAATGCTCTATGCGCTTGTCATCACAATACTCCATGACCATTGTCATCACAATCCTCCATGAACCTTGGGATCACATTGCTTCATGTCCTTGTCATCACAATGCTCCATGCTCTTTGAAATCAAAATGATCCATGACCTCTCTCATCACAATGCTCCAAACCCTTGTGATAAAAATGTTCCATAACACTTGTCATCACAATGCTCCATGATGCCTGTCATCACAGTACTCCATGCCCTTTTCATCACAATGCTCCATGACCTTTGTCATCACAATTCTCAATACACATGTTATCACAATGCTCCCTGACACTTGTCGTCAGAATGCTCCTTGAACAGTGTCACGAAAATGCTCCATGCCGTTTTCATCACAATGTCCCATGCCGTTTTCATCACAATGCTCCATGCCATTGTCATCAAAATACTCCACAATCTTGTCATCACACTCCTCCATGACCCTTGTTTTCACAATTCTCCATGCACTTGTCAGCACAATGCTCCATGGTCCTTGTCATCACAATGCTCCAAGCTATTGTCATCACAATACTCCGTTACATTTGTCATCAGAATCCTCCATGACACTTGGCATCACAATGCTCCATGCCATTGTCATCACAATGGGCCATTACATAATTCATTTCAATGCTCCCTGACAACTGTTTTCACAATATTGCATGACCTGGTCATCACAATGCTCCATGCCCTTGTCATCACAATGCGCCATTCAAAATGTCATCACAATAATCCATGAAACTTCTTAGACCAATGCTCCATGCCCTTGTCATCACAATGCTTCATGCCCTTGTTATCACAATGCTCTATGACCCCTGTAATCACAATGCTCCGTGATTCCAATCATCACAATGTTTAATGACATTTTTCATCACAATGGTCCATGCCCTCGTCATCAACAGTCTCTGTGACTATTTAACCACAATGCTCTATGAACTTTTCATCACAATGCTCTTTGATCTTTGTCATCACAATGCACTATGCCTTTCTCAGAACAATGCTCCATGACCCTTGTCATCACAATGCTCCATGTGCTTGTCAGGACAGTGCTCCGTGACACATGTCATCACAATGCTCCATAAACATTGTCATCACAACGTTCCATGCACTTCTCATCAAAATGCCCTCTCACCACTGATATCAAAATGTTACATCACTATTCGTCACAATACTCCCGCACCCGTCATCACAATGTTCCATGACTCCTGTCATCACAATGCTACATGCACTTATCATCACAATGTTCGATGACCCCTGACATCACAATGTTCCATAAACCCTATCATCAAGATGCTCCATGACACTTTTCATCATATTGCTCCATGACCCTGTCATCACAATTCTCCCTGCCCTTCTCATCACAATGCACAACACCCTTGTCATCAAGATGTTCCATGACACTTGGCATCACAGTGCTCCATGTCACTGTCATCACAATGCTCTATGAACGCTCTCATCACATTGCTCCATGCCCTTGTCATCACAAAGCTACATGACACATGTAATCAGTATGCACCATGGTTTTCTCATCACAGTGTTCCATTCACTTGCCATCACATTGCTCCATTACACCTGTCATAACAATGTTCCATGATCCCTGCCATCACGTTGTTCCATGGCCTTGTCATCACAAGGCTCCTTACCCTTCTCCTCACAATGCTCCAATAACCCTGTAATCACAATGCTCCATGCCCATTTTCATCTCAATGACCCATGAAACCTGTCATCACAATGCACCATGCACATCATCATAATGATTCATAATATTGTCATCACAATGAAATCAAAATGCTCCATAACCTCTGTAATAACAATGCTCCAAACCGTTGTGATCACAATATTCCATTACACTTGTCATCATAGTGCCCCATTACGCTCGTCATCAAAATTATCCATGCCTTTCTCATCGAAATGCTCCATTACCCCTCTCTTAAAAATGCTCCATGACCACTGCCATCACAATGTTCCACGGCCTTGTCATCACAT
This sequence comes from Mesoplodon bidens, assembly GCF_964165515.1. NCBI lineage: Eukaryota > Metazoa > Chordata > Mammalia > Artiodactyla > Ziphiidae > Mesoplodon > Mesoplodon bidens. The sequence goes on from NW_027672423.1 coordinate 203,764, forward strand.
GGCTCCATGACACTTGTCATCACGATGCTCAAAGACACCTGTCATCACAATGCCCCATGCGTTTGTCAGCAAAATGCTACATGACATTGTCATTACTATGCTCTTTGCGCTTGTCATCACAATACTCCATTACCATTGTCATCACAATCCTCCATGAATATTGGGATCTCATTGCTTCATGTCCTTGTCATCACAATGCTCCATGCTCCTTGAAATCAAAATGATCCATGACCTCTGTCATCACTATGCTCCAAACACTGGTGATTACAATGTTCCACAACACTTGTCATCACAATGCTCCATGATGCCTGTCATCACAATATTCCATGCCCTTGTCATCACAATGCTCCCTGACACTTGTCGTCAGAATGCTCCTTGAAACCTGTCACGAAAAGGCTCCATGCCTTTTTCATCAAAATGCCCCATGCCGTTTTCATCACAATGCTCCATGCCATTGTCATCACTATAATTCACAAGCTTGACATCAGATTGCTCCATGACCTTTGTCATCACAATTCTCCATGCACTTGTCAGCACAATGCTCCCTGACCTTTGTCATCACAATGCCCCAAGCCATTGTCATCACAATGCTCCATTAACTTTGTCATAAGAATCCTCCATGACACTTGGCATCACAATGCTCCATGCCATTGTCATCGCAATGGGCCATTACAAATGTCATCACAATGCTCCCTGACACCTGTCTTCACAATAGTGCATGACCTAGTCATCACAATACTCCATGCCCTTGTGATCACAATGCGCCATTCCAACTGTCATCACAATAATCCATGAAACTTATTAGAATACTCCATTCCCTTGTCATCACAATGCTACATTCGTAGTTATCACAATGCTCCATGACGCCTGTCATCACAATGCTCCGTGACTCCAGTCATCACAATGCTTCATGACTTTTCTCATCACAATGGTCCATGCCCTCATCATCAACAGTCTCTGTGACCTTTTTAACAACAATGCTCTATGAAATTTTCATCATTATGCTCTTTGACCCTTGTCATCACAATGCTCTATGCCTTTCTCAGCACAGTGCTCCATGACCCTTTTCATCACAATGCTCCATGCGCTTGTCAGCACAATGCTCCGCGACACATGTCATCACAATGCACCATGCGATTGTCATCACAGTGCTCCACAATCTTGTCAGCACAATGCTCCATAAACTTTGTCATCACAATGTTCCATGCACTTCTCATCCAAATGCTCTCTCACCAGAGATATCACAATGTTCCATCAATAGTCATCACAATACTAGCTCACCCCTCTAATCACAATATTCCATGACACCTGTCATCACAATGCTACATGCCCTTATCATCACAATGTTCCATGACCCCTGACGACACCATGTTCCATAACACTTGTCATCAAAATGCTCCATGACCCTTTTCATCCCAAAGCTCCATGACCCCAGACATCACAATATTCTATAACCCCTGTCATCAAAATGTTCCATTACACTTTTCATCAAATTGCTGCATGACCCTGTCATCAAAATGCTCCCTGCCTTTCTCATCACAATGCACCACGCCCTTGTCATAAAAATGTTCCATGACCTTTGTCATCACAAAGCTCCATGATACTTGGCATCACAATGCTCCAAGTCATTGTCATCACAATTCTCCATGAACCCTCTCATCACATTTCTCCATGCTTTTGTCATCACAAAGCTCCATGACACTTGTCATCACAATGCTCGATGCCCTTCTCATCACAATGCTCCATGCCCTTGCCATCACAATGCTCCATTACCCCTGTCATGACAATGCTCCATGAACCCTGCCATCACGATGTTCCATGGCCTTGTCATCACAAGGCTCCATGACCGTTCTCATCACAATGCTCCATGAACCCTGTCATGACAATGCTCCATGAACACTGCCATCAAGACGTTCCATGGACTTGTCATCACAAGACTCCATGACCCTTGCCATCACAATGATCCAAGTCCCTGGTAATCACAATGCTCCATGCCATTGGCATCACAAAACTCCATGACACATATCATCAGAAAGTTCCATGGCCTTTTCATCACAATGCTCCATGCTCTTGTCATCACAATGCTCCAAGACCCCTGTAATTACAATGCTCCATGCCCCTTTTCATCTCAATGTTCCATGAACCCTGTCATCACAATGCACCATGCCCATCATCATAATGCTTCATACTATTGTCATCACAATGAAATCAAAATGCTCCATGACCTCTGTCATCATAATGCTCCAAACCCTTGTGATCACAATCTTCCATAACACTTATCATCACATCACCCCCTGACGCCCATCATCAAAAATATCCATGGTCTTCTCATCACAATTCTCCATGAAATTTGTCATCACAATGCTCAATACACTTGTCATCACAATGCTCCCTGACCCTTGTTGTCTGTATGCTCCTTGAACCCTGTCATGACAAGGCTCCATGCTTTTTTCATCACAATGATCCATGCCCTTTTCATCACAATGCTCCATGACCCGTATAATCAAAATGCTCCATGTCCTTGTCATCACAAAGCTCCATGACGCATGTCAGCAGTGTGCTCCATGGAATTTTTCTAACAATGCTCCAAGCCCTTGTTATCACAATGCTCCAAGAGCCCTGTAATCACAATGATCCATGCCCCTTTTCATCAGAATGCTCCATGAGACTTGTCATCACAAGTCTCCATGTTCTTCTCATTACAATGCTCCAGGACCTTGTCATCACTATGCTCCATTCCCTTGTCATCACAATCCTCCATGACCCCTGCCTTCACAATACTCCATGAACATTTTCAGCCCAATGCTCCATGACCTTCTCATCACAATGCTCAATGACAAATATCATCACAATGCTCCATGACCACTGTCATCACAAAACTCCATGAAACCTGACAACAAAAAGATCCGAGACTCTTGTCATCACAATTCTCCATTCCCTAGTCATCACAATGATCCATTACCCCTCTCATCACAATACTCCTTGAACATTTTCAGCCCAATGCTCCATGACACTTGTCATCACAATGATCCATGCCCTTGTCATCTCAATGATCCATGACCCCTGTATTCACAATGCTCCGTGACGCTTGTCATCACAGTGCTCCATGACACCTGTCATCACAATGCTCCATGGCTTTGTCAGCAAAATGCTACATGACCTTGTCATTACAATGCTCTATGCGCTTGTCATCACAATACTCCATTACCATTGTCATCACAATCCTCCATGAACCTTGGGATCACATTGCAGCATGTCCTAGTCATCACAAGGCTCCATGCTCCTTGAAGTAAAAATGATCCATGACCTCTGTCATCACAATGCTCCAAACACTTGTGATCACAATGTTCCATAACACTTGTCATCACAATGCTCCATGATGCCTGTCACCACAATACTCCATGCCCTTTTCATCACAATGCTCCATGACCTTTGTCATCACAATTCTCAATACACTTGTCATCACAATGATTCCTGACACTTGTCGTCAGAATGCTCCTTGAACCCTGTCACGAAAAGGCTCCATGCCATTTTCATCATAATGCCCCATGCCATTTTCATCACAATAATCCATGCCTTTGTCATCAAAATACTCCAAAAGCTTGTCATCCAAATGCTTCATGACCCGTGTCTTCACAATTATCCATGCACTTGCCAGCATAATGCTCCCAGACACTTGTCATCACAATGCTCCAAGCCATTGTCATCACAATGTTCCATTACCTTTGTCATCAGAATCCTCCATGACACTAGGCATCACAATGCTCCATGCCATTGTCATCACAATGGGCCATTACATATGTCATTACAATGCTCCCTGACAACTGTCTTCACAATAATGCATGACCTGGTCATCACAATGCTCCATGCCCTTGTCATCACAATGTGCCATTCAAACTGTCAACGCAATAATCCATGAAAATTATTAGACCAAAGCTCCATGCCCTTGTCATCACAATGCACCATGATCCCTATCATCACAATGCTCCGTGACTCCAGTCATCACAATGGTTCAGGACGTTTGTCATCACAATGGTCTATGCCCTCGTCATCAACAGTCTATGTGACCTTTTTAACAACAATGCTCCATGAACTTTTCATCACAATGCTCTTTGACCCTTGTCATCACAATGCTCTGTGCCTTTCTATGCACAATGCTCCAAGACCATTGTCATCACAATCCTACATGTGCTAGTTAGGACAATGCTCCAAGACAAATGTCATCAAAATGCTCCATGCGCTTGTCATCACATTGCTCCAAAATCTTGTCATCACAATGCGCCGTAAACCTTGTCATCACAATGCTCCATGCACTTCTCAACAAAATGCTCTCTCACCACTAATATCACAATGTTACATCACTATTCGTCACAATGCTCCCTCACCCCTGTCATCACAATGTTACATGACTACTGTCATCACAATGCTCCATGCCCCTATTCATCAGTATGCTCCATGAGATTTGTCATCACAAGGCTCCATGGTTTTCTCATCACAATGCTCCAGGAAATTGTCATCACAATGCTTCACGACCTTGTCCTGAAAATTCTCAATGGCCCTAGTCATGATAATGCTCCAAGCCCTAGTCATCACAATGCTTCATTATATTTGTCATCACAATCCTCCATTACATTTGGCATCACAATGCTCCCTGCCATTTTCATCGCAATGGATCATGACATATATCATCACAATGCTCCCTGACACCTGTCTTCACAATACTCCATGACCTTCTCGTCACAATGCTCCATGACCATTGTCATCACAATGTGCCACGCACTTTTCATCACACCGGTCCACAAATTTGTCATTGCAGTGCTCCATAAACCTTGGAATCACAATGCTCCATACCCTTCTCATCACAATGCTCCATTATCGCTGTCATAACAATGCTCCATGAACCCTGCCATCACAATGTTCCAGGGCCTTGTCATCACAAGGCTCCATGACACTTGTCATCACAATGCTCCAAGACCCCTGTAATCACAATGCTCCATGCCCTTGTCTTCACAAAGCTCCATGACACATGTCATCAGAATGTTCCATGCCCTTCTCATCACAATGCTCCATTACCCCTGTCATCACAATGCTCCATGACCGCTGCCATCACAATGTTCCACGGCCTTGTCATCACAAGGCTCCCTGACACTTGTCGTCACAATGTTCCAAGACACCTGTCATCACAATGCTCCATGCCTTTGTCAGAAAAATACTACATGACCTTGTCATTACTATGTTCTTTGCGCATGTCATCACAATACTCCATTACATATATCATCACAATCCTCCATGAATCTTGGGATCACATTGCGTCATGCCCTTGTCATCACAATGCTCCATGCTCCCTGAAATCAAAATGATCCATGACCTTTGTCATCACAATGCTCCAAACCCTTGTGTTCACAGTGATCCATAACACTTCTCATCACAACGATCCATGATGCCTGTCATCACAATACTCCATGCCCTTTGCATCACAATGCTCCATGAACTTTGTCATCACAATTCTCAATACACTTGTCATCGCAATGCTCCCTGACACTTGTCGTCAGAATGCTCCTTGAAACCTGTCACGAAAAGGCTCCATGCCTTTTTCATCACAATGCCCCATGCCATTTTCATCGCAATGCTCCATGCCATTGTCATCAAAATACTCCATAAGCTTGTCATCAGAATGCTCCTTGACCCTTGTCATCCCAATTCTCCACGCACTTGTCAGGAAAATGCTCCCTGACCAATGTCGCCACAATGTCCCAAGCCAATGTGATCACAATGCTCCATTAGATTTGTCATCAGAATCCTCCATGACACTTGGCATCACAATGCTCCATGCCATTGTCATCACATTGGTCCATTACAAATGTCTTCGCAATGCTCCCTGATACCTGTCTTCACAATACTGCATGACATGGTCTTCACAATGCTCCATGCCCTTGTGATCACAATGCGCCATTCCAACTGTCATCACAATAATCCATGAAACTTATTAGAATGCTCCATGCCCTTGTCATCACAATGCTACATGCCCGAGTTATCACAATGCACCATGACCCCTGTCATCGCAATGCTCCGTGACTCCAGTCATCACAATGCTTCATGACTTTTGTCATCACAATGGTCCATGCCCTCATCATCAACAGTCTCTGTGACCTATTTAACAACAATGCTCCATGAAATATTCAACATAATGCTCTTTGACCCTTGTCATCACAATGCTCTATGCCTTTCTCAGCACAGTGTTCCATGACCATTTTCATCACAATGCTCCATGTGCTTGTCAGCACAATGCTCCGCGACACATGTCATCACAATGCACCATGCGATTGTCATCACAGTGTTCCACAATCTTGTCATCAGAATGCTCTATAAAACTTGTGATCACAATGTTCCATGCACTTCTCATCAAAATGCTCTCTCAGCACAGATATCACAATGGTACATCACTGTTCGTCACAATACTCCCTCACCCCTGTCATCACAGTGTTCCATGACTCCTGTCATCACAATGCTACATGCATTATCATCACAATGTTCGATGACACCTGACATCAAAATGTTCCATAACCCGTCATCAAAATGCTCCATGACCCGTTTCATCAAAATGCTCCATGACCCCTGACATCACAATGTTCTATAACACCTGTCATCAAAATGTTCCATGACCCTTTTCATCAAATTGCTCCATAAACCTGTCATCAAAATGATCCCTGCCCTTCTCATTACAATGCACATCGACCTTGTCATCAAAATGCTCCATTACCTTTGTCATTACAAAGATCCATGACCCTTGGCATCACAGTGCTCCATGTCATTTTCATCACAATGCTCCATGAAAGCTCTCATCACATTACTCCATGCCCTTTTCATCACAGTGCTCCATGACACATGTCATTAGAATGCTCCATGGTCTTGTCTTCAAAAGGCTCCAAGACCCTTCTCATCACAATGCTCCAAGACCCCTGTAATCACAATGCTCCATGTCCCTTTTCATCTCAATGAACAAAGAACCCTGTCATCACAATGCACCATGACCATCATCATAATGCTTCATGCTATTGTCATCACAATGAAATCAAAATGCATCATGACCTCTGTCATAACAATGCTCCAAACCCTTGTGATCACAATATTCCATAACACTTGTCATCACAATGCCCCATGACACTCGTCATCACAATTATCCATGGTTTTCTCACCACAATGCTCCATGACCTTTGTCATCACAATGTTCAATACACTTGTCATCAAAATGCTCCCCGACACTTGTTATCTGTATGCTCCTTGAACCCTGTCATGACAAGGCTCCATGCCATTTTCATCACAATGATCCATGCCCTTTTCATCACAGTGCTCCAAGACCCCTGTAATCACAATGCTCCATGCCCCTGTCATCACAAAGCTCAATGACTCATGTCATTAGAATGCTCCTTGGCCTTCTCCTCACAATGATCCATGCCCTTGTCATCACAATGTTCCAAGACCCATGTAATCACAATGGTCCATGCCCCTGTTCATCAGTATGTTCCATGAGATTTGTCATCACAAGGCTCCATGGTTTTCTTATCACAATGCTCCAGGACCTTGTCATCACAGTGCTTCAAGACTTGTCATAAAAATTCTCAATGGCCCTTGTCATCATAATGCTCCAAGCCCTAGTCATCACAATGCTCCATTATATTTGTCATCACAATCCCCCATTACATTTGGCATCACAATGCTCCCTGCCATTGTCATCACAATGGACCGTGACCTATGTCATCACAATGCTCCCTGACACCTGTCTTTACAATACTCCATGACCTTCTCATCACAATGTTCCATGCCCTTGTCATCACAATGCTGCATGACCAGTGTCATCACAATAATCTATGAAACTTGTTAGAGCAATGCTCCATTCCCTTGTCATCACAATGCTCCTTGCCCTTGTCATCACAATGCTCCAGGAACCCTGTCATCACAATGCTCCGTGACTCAAGTCGTCACAATGCTTCATAACGTTTGTCATCACAATGGTCCATGCACCCGTCATCTCAATGCTCTGTGACATTTGTAACCACAATGCTCCATGAACTATTCATCACAGTGCTCCGTGACCCTTGTCATCACAATGCTCCATGTCTTTGTCAGAACAATGCCCCATGACCCTTGTCATCACAATGTGCCAATCGATTTTCATCACAACGTTCCACAACCTTGTCATTGCAATGCTCCATAAACCCTGTAATCACAATGCTCCATGCACTTCTCATCAAAATGCTCTCTCACGAGAAATATCACAGTGTTTCATCACTAGTCATCAGAATACTCCCTCACGCCTGTAAACACAATGTGCCATGACTCCTGTCATCACATTGCTACATCCCTTTATCATCACAATGTTCCATGACCCTTGATATCACAATATTCCATAACCCCTGTCATCAAAATGCTCCATGACCATATACATTCAAAAGCTCCTTGACCCCTGATATCACAATGTTCTATAACCCCAGTCATCAAAATAGTCCATTACACTTTTCATCAAATTGCTGCATGACCCTGTCATCAAAATGCTCCCTGCATTTCTCATCACAATGCACCACGCCCTTGTCATAAAAATGTTCCATGACCTTTGTCAAAACAAAGCTCCATGATACTTGGCATCACAATGCTCAATGTCATTGCCATCACAATTCTCCATGAAACTTCTCATCATATTTCTCCATGCCTTTGTCATCACAAAGCTCCATGACACTTGTCATCACAATGCTCGATGCCCTTCTCATCACAATGCTCCATGCCCTTGCCATCACAATGCTCCATTACCCCTGTCATGACAATGCTCCATGACCCCTGCCATCACGATGTTCCATGGCCTTGTCATCACAAGGCTCCATGACCCTTCTCATCACAATGCTCCATTACTTCTATCATAACAATGCTCCATGACCCCTGCCATCACAAGGTTTCACGGCCTTGTCATCACAGGACTCCATGACCCTTGCCATCACAATGATCCAAGACCCTAGTAATCACAATGCTCCATGCCCTTGGCATCACAAAGCTCCATGACACATGTCATCAGAATGTTCCATGCCATTTTCATCACAGTGCTCCATGCCCTTGTCATCACAATGCTCCAAGACCCCTGTAATTACAATGCTCCGTGCCCCTTTTCATCTCAATGCTCCATGAACCCTGTCATCACAATGCACCTTGCCCATCATCTTAATGCTTCATACTATTGTCATCACAATGAAATCAAAATGCTCCATGACGTCTGTCATCATAATGCTCCAAACCCTTGTGATCACAATGTTCCATAACACTTATCATCTCATCACCCCCTGACGCTCATCATCACAAATATCCATGGTCTTCTCATCACAATGCTCCATGAAATTTGTCATCACAATGCTCAAAGCACTTGTCATCACAATGCTCCCTGACACTTGTTGTCTGTATGCTGCTTGAACCCTGTCATGAAAAGTTTCCATGCCTTTTTCATCACAATGATCCATGCCCTTTTCATCACAATGCTCCAAGACCCCTTTAATCAAAATGCTCCGTGCCCTTGTCATCACAATGCTCCATGCACCTTTTCATCAGAATGCTCCATGAGACTTGTCATCACAAATCTCCATGTTCTTCTCATCACAATGCTCCAGGACCTTGTCATCACTATGCTCCATTCCCTTGTCATCACAATGCTCCATGACCCCTGCCTTCACAATACTCCATGAACATTTTCAGCCCAATGCTCCATGAACTTCTCATCACAATGCTCAAAGACCAATATCATCACAATGCTCCATGACCACTGTCATCACAAAACTCCATGACACCAGACAACACAATGATCCGAGACTCTTGTCATCACAATGCTCCATTCCCTAGTCATCACAATGCTCCATGACCCCTCTCATCACAATAATCATTGAACATTTTCAGCCCAATGCTCCATGACCCTTGTCATCACAATGATCCATGCCCTTGTCATCTCAATGATCCATGACCCCTGTGTACACAATGCTCTGTGACGCTTGTCATCACAGTTCTCCAAGATCCCTGTAATCAAAATGCTCCATGCTCTTGTCATCACAAAGCTCAATGACGCATGTCATGAGAATGCTCCTTGGTCTTCTCCTCACAATGCTCCTTGCCCTTGTCATCACAATGTTCCAAGACCCCTGTAATCACAATGCTCCATGGCCCTTTTCATCAGTATGCTCCATGAGACTTGTCATCACAAGGCTCCATGGTTTTGTCATCACAATGCTCCAGGAACTTGTCATCCCAATGATTCACTACCTTGCCATGAAAATTCTCAATGGCCATTGTCATCATAATGATCCAAGCCCTAGTCATCACAAAGCTCCATGACATATGTCATCAGAATGTTCCATGGAATTCTTTTAAAAATGCTCCATGCCCTTGTCATTACAATTCTCCATGACCCATGTATAACAGTGTTCAGTGCCCTAGTCATCACAAAGCTCCATGCCCACTCTCATCACAATAATCCATGAAATATTTTATACCAATGCTCCATGCCCTTCTCATCACATTGCTCCATTACCCCTGTCGTAACAATGCTCCATGAACCGTGCCTTCACAATGATCCACGGCCTTGTCATCACAAGGCTCCATGACAATTGTCATCACAATGCTCCAAGACCCATTTAATCACCATGCTCCATGCGCTTGTCATCACAAAGCTCCATGACGCATGTAATCAGAATGTTCCATGGCCTCCTCATCACAATGCTCCATGCCCTTGTCATCACAATGCTCCAAGACCCTTGTAATCATAATGCTCCATGCCCCATTTCATCTAAATGTTCCATGAACCCTGTCATCACAGTGCACTATGCCCATCATCATAATGCTTCAGGGTATTGTCATCACAATGACATCAAAATGTTCCATGACCTCTGTCATCACAGTGCTCCAAAACCTTGTGATCACAATGTTCCATAACACTTATCATCACAACACCCCATGACGCTCATCATCACAATTATCCATGGTCTTCTCATCACAATGCTCCATGACATTTGTCATCACAATGCTCAATACACTTGTCATCACAATGCTCCCTGACACTTGTCGTCAGTGTGCTCCTTGAACCCTGTCATGACAAGGCTCCTTGCCTTTTTCATCACAATGATCCAGGCCGTTTGCATGATAATGCTCCAAGACCCCTGTAATTACAGTGCTCCGTGCCGCTTTTCATCTCAGTGCTCCATGACTCATGTCATCAGAATGCTCCATGGACTTCTCATCACAATGCTCCATGCCCTTGTCATCACAATGCTCCAAGACCCCTGTAATCACAATGTTCCATGCCCCTTTTCATCTCAATGCTCCATGGACCATGTCATCACATTGCATCATGCCCATCATAATAAACCTTCCGGCTATTGTCAGCACAATGAAATCAAAATTCTTCATGACCTCTGTCATCACAGTGCTCCATGACCCCTGTCATCACAAAACTCCATGAACATTTTCAGCCCAATGCTCCATGACATTTGTCATTACAATGATCCTTGCCCTTGTCATCCCAATGCTCCATGACACCTGTATTTACAATGCTCTGTGACGCTTGTCATCACAGTGCTCCATGACACCTGTCATCGCAATGCTCCATGCCTTTGTCAGCAAAAGGCTACATGATATTGTCATTGCAATGCTCTATGTGCTTGTCATCACAATACTCCATTACCATTGTCATCACAATCCTCCATGAAACTTGGGATCACATTGCTTCATGCCCTTGTCATCACAATGCTCCATGCTCCTTGAAATCAAAATGATCCATGACCTCTGTCATAGCAATGCTCTAAACCCTTGTGATCACAATGTTCCATAACCCTTGTCATCACAACGCTCCATGATGCCTTTCATCACAATACTCCATGCCCTTTTTATCACAATGCTCCATGACCTTTGTCATCACAATTCTCAATACACTTGTCATCAAAATGCTTCCTGACAATTGTCCTCAGAATGTTCCTTGAACCCTCTCACGAAAAGGCTCCATGGGTTTTCATCACAGTGCCCCATGCCGTTTTCATCACAATGCTGCATGCTATTGTTATCAAAATACTCCACAAGCTTGTCATCAGAAAGCTCCATGACCCTTGTCATCACAATTCTCCATGCACTTGTCAGCACAATGCTCCCTGAACCTTGTCATCACAATGCTCCAAGCCATTGTAATCACAATGCTCCATTATATTTGTCATCACAATCCTCCATGACATTTGGCCTCACATTGCTCCCAGCCATTGTCATCGCAATGGATCATGACATATGTCATCACAATGCTCCCTGACACCTGTCTTCACAGTACTCCATGATCTTCTCATCACAACGCTCCATGACCTTGTCATCACAACGCTCCATGCCCTTGTCATCACAATGCACCATGTCCACTGTCATCACAATAATCTATGAAATTTGTCTGACCAATGATCCATGCCCCTCTCATCACATCTCTCCAAGCCCTTGTCATCACAATGCTACATGACCCCTGTCATCACAATGCTCCCTGACTCCAGTCATCACAATGCTTCATAACATTTGTCATCACAATGGTCCATGCCCGCATCATCACAAGGCTCTGTGACCTTTGTAACCACAATGCTCCATGAACTTTTCATCACAATTCTCCGTGACCCTTGTCATCACAATGCTCCATGCCTTTGCCAGAAAAATGCTCCATGACCCTTGTCATCACAATGTGTCACGCACTTTTCATCACAACAGTCCACAAATTTGTCATCGCAATGCTCAATAAAACTTGAAATCACAATGCTCCATACCCTTCTCATCAAAATGCTCCATTATCCCTGTCATAACAATGCTCCATGACCCCTTCCATCACAATGTTCCACGGCCTTGTCATCAGAAGGCTCCATGACACTTGTCATCACAATGCTCCAAGACCCCTGTAATCACAATGCTCCATGCCCTTGTCATCACAAAGCTCCATGACACATGTCACCAGAATGTTCCATGGATTTCTCATCAACAGGATCCATGCCCTTGTCATCACAATGCTCCAAGTCCCCTGTAATCACAATGCTCCATGCCCCTTTTAATCTCAATGCTCCATGAACCCTGTCATCACAATGCATCATGCCCATCATCATAATGCTTCCGGCTATTGTCAGCCCAATTAAATCAAAATTCTCCATGACCTCTGTCATCACAATGCTCCATGACTCCTGTCATCACAATACTCCATGAAAATTTTCAGCCAAGTGCTCCATGACGCTTGTCATCACAATGATCCATGGCCTTATAATCCCAATAGTCCATGACCCCTGTATTCAAAATGCTCTGTGACGCTTGTCATCACAGTGCTCCATGACACCTATCATCACAATGCTCCATGCCTTAAACAACAAAATGCCTCATGACCTTGTCATTACAATGCTCTATGTGCTTGTCATCACGACACTGCATTTCCATTGTCATCACAATCCTCCAAGAATCTTGGGATCACATTGCTTCATGCACTTGTCATCACAATGCTCCCTGCCCTTCTCATTACAATGCACAACGCCCTTCTCATCAAAATGCTCCATGACTTTGTCATCACAAAGATCCATAAACGCTCTCATCACATTGTTCCATGCCCTTGTCATCAAAAAGCTCCATGACGCATATCATCAGAAAGTTCCATGGCCTTCTCATCACAATGCTCTTTGCCGTTGCCATCACAATGTTCCATTACCCCTGTCATCACAATGCTCCATGACCCATGACATCACGATGTTCCATGGCCTTGTCATCACAAGGCTCCATGACCCTTCTCATCACAATGCTCCAAGACCTCTAAAATCACAATACTCCATGCCCCTTTTCATCTCAATAATCCATGAACCCTCTCATCACAATGTACCATACCCATCATCATAATGCTTCATGCTATTGTCATCACAATGACATCAAAATTCTCCATGAGCTCTGTCATAACCATGATCCAAACCCTTGTGATCACAATATTCCATAACACTTGTCATCACAATGCCCCATGACGCCCGTCATCACAATTATCCATGGTATACTCATCACAATGCTTCATGACACATGTCATCACCATGCGCCATGCGCTTGTCTTCACAGCTCTCCACAAACTTGTCATCACAATGCTCCATAAACCTTGTCATCACAAAGCTCCTTGCACTTCTCATGAAAATGCTCTCTCACCACTGATATCACAATGATACATCTTTATTCATCACAATACTCCCTCACCCCTGTCATCACAATGTTCCATGACTCCTGTCATCACAATGCTACTTGCAATTATTATCACAATGTTCGATGACCACTGACATCACAATGTTCCATAACCCCTGTCGTCAAAATGCTCCATGACCATTTTCATCAAATTGATCCATGACCCCTGACATCACAATGTTCCATAACCCCTGTCATCAAAATATTCCATGAACCTTTGCATCAAATTGCTCCATGACCCTGTCATCACAATGCTCCCTGCCCTTCTCATCAGAATGCACATCGCCCTTGTTATCAAAATGCTCCATGTCCTTTTCAACACAAAGATCCATGACCCTTGGCATCACAATGCTCCATGTCTTTGTCATCACAATGCTCCATGAAAGCTCTCATCACATTGCTCCATGCCCGTGTCATCACAAAGCTCCATGATGCATGTCATCAGAATGCTCCATCCCTTCTCCTCACAATGCTCCATGACTTATGCCATCACGATGTTCCATGGACTTGTCATCACAAGGCTCCATGACACTTCTCATCACAATTCTCCATGACTTTTGTCATCACAATGCTCAATACACTTGTCATCAAAATGCTCCCTGACACTTGTCGTCAGTATGCTCTTTGAAACCTGTCATGACAAGGCTCCATGCGTTTTTCATCACAATGATCCAGGCCGTTTGCATGATAATGCTCCAAGACCCCTGTAATTAAAATGCTCCATCCCCTTGTTATCACAACCCTCCATGACTCATGTCATCAGAATGCTCCATGGCCTTGTCATCACAATGCTCAATGCCCTTGCATCGCAATGCTCCAAGACCCCTGTAATCACAGTGCTCCATACCCCATTTCATCCCAAGGATCCATGAAACCTCTCATCAAATTGCACCATGCCCATCATCATAATGCTTCATGCTATTGTCATCACAATGAAATCAAAATGCTCTATGACCTTTGTCATAACAATGCTCCAAACCCATGTGATCCCGATATTCCATAAAATTTGTCCTCACAATGCCCATGACGCTCATCATCACAATTATCCATGGTCTTCTCATGACAATGCTCCATGACCTTTGTCATCACAATGCTCAATACACTTGTCATCAAAATGCTCTCTGACCCTTGTTGTCTGTATGCTCCTTGAACCCTGTCATGACAAGGCTCCATGCAAGCCCTAGTCATCACAATGCTCCATTATATTTGTCATGACAATCCTCCATTACATTTGGCATCACAGTGCTCCCTGCCAATGTCATCACAATGGACCATGACATATGTCATCACAGTGCTCCCTGACAGCTGTCTTCACAACACTCCATGACCTTCTCATCACAATGCTCCATGCCCTGGTCATCACAATTCACCATGCCCACTGTGATCACAATACTCTATGAAACTTGTCAGACCAATGTTTCATGCCCCTGTCATCACAATGCTCCATGCCCTAGTCATCACAATGCTCCATGACCCCTGTCATCACAATGCTCCGTGACTCCATTCATCACAATGCTGCATAACGTTTACCATCACAATGGTGCATGCCTGCATCATCACAAGGCTCTGTGACATTTGGAACCACAATGCTCCATGAACTTTTCATCACAAAGCTCCATGACAATTGTCATCACAATGCTCCATGCCTTTGGCAGAAAAATATTCAATGTCCCTTGTCATCACAATGTGCCACGCGCTTTTCCTCACAACGGTCCACAAACTTTTCATTGCAATGCTACATAAACCTTGTAATCACAATGCTCCATGCATTTCTCATCAAAATGCTCTCTCACAAGAGATATCACAGTGTTACATCACTAGTCGTCACAATACTCCCTCACCCCTGTAATCACAATATTCCATGACACCTGTCATCACAATGCTACATACCCATAAAATCACAATGTTCCATGACCCATGACATCACAATGTTCCATAACACCTGTCATCAAAATGCTCCATGATCCTTTTCATCCCAAAGCTCCATGACCCCTGACATCACAATGTTCTATAACCCCTGTCTTCAAAATGTTACATTACACTTTTCATCAAATTCCTGCATAACATTGTCACCAAAATACTCCCTGCCCTTCTCATCACAATGCACCACACCCTTGTCATCAAAATGCTCCATGACCTTTGTCATCAGAAAGCTCCATGACCATTGGCATCACAATGCTCCATGTCATTGTCATCACAAAGCTCCATGACACTTGTCATCACAATGCTCGATGCCCTTCTCATCAAAATGCTCCATGTCCTTGTCATTACAAACCTCATTGACTCATGTATCACAGTGTTCCGTGACCTTGTCATCACAATGCTCCATGCCCACTCTCATCAGAATAATCCATGAAACATTTCAGACCAATGTTCCATGTCCTTCTCATCACAATGCTCCATTACCACTGTCATAACAATGCTAGATGACTCCTGCCATCACAATTTTCCACGACCTTGTCATTCACAAGGGTCCATGACACATGTCATCTCAATGTTCCAAGACCCCTGTAATCAAAATTCTCCATGCCCTTGTCATTACAAAGATCCATGACACATGACATCAGAATGTTCCATGCCCTTGTCATCACAACGCTCCTTGCCCTTCTAATCACAATGCTCCAAGACCCTTGTAATCACAATGCTCCATTCCCCTTTTCATCTCAATGCTCCATGAACCCTGTCAACACAATGCACCATGCTTATCATCATAATGCTTCAGGCTATTGTCATCACAATGAAATCCAAATGCTCGATGACCTCTGTCATCACAATGCTCCACACTCTTTTGATCACAATGTTCCATAAGACTTATAATCACAACACCCCATAACGCCCATCATCACAATTATCCATGATCTTCTCATCACTATGCTCCATAACCCTTGTCATCACAATGCTCTATACACTTGTCATCACAATGCTCCCTGACACTTGTCGTCAGTATGCTCCTTGAACCCTATCATGACAAGGCTCCATGCCCTTTTCATCACAATTCTCCAAGACCCCTGTAATCGCAGTGCTCCATGCACTTGTCATCACAAAGCTCCATGACGCATGTCATCAGAATACTCCATGGCCTCCTCACAATGCTCCATGCCCTTGTCATAACAATGTTCCAAGACTCCTGTAATCACAATGCTCCATGCCCCTTTTCATCAGAATGCTCCATGAGACTTGTCATCACAAGTCTCCATGGTCTTCTATTGACAATGCTACATTTCCTTGTCATCACAATGTTCCATGACCCCTGTAATCACAATACTCCATGAACATTTTCAGCCCAATGCTCCTTGACATTCTCATCACAATGCTCCATGACCAATATCATCACAATGCTCCATGACCACTGTCATCACAACACACCATGACCGCTGACAACAGAGTTATACGGGTCTCTTGTCATCACAATGCTCAATTCCCTACTCATCACAATTCTCCATGATCCCTGTCATCACTATACTCCATGAACATTTTAAGCCCAATGCTCCATGATGCTTATCATCACAATGATCCATGCCCTTGTCATCCCAATGCTCCATGAACCCTGTATTCACAATGCTCAGTGACGCATGTCACCAAAGTGCTCCATGACACTTGTCATCACAATGCTCCATGTCTTTGTCAGCAAAATGCTACATGACCTTGTCATTACAATGCTCTATGCGCTTGTCATCACAAAACTGCATTACCATTGTCATCACAATCCTCCATGAACATTGGAATCATATTGCTTCATGCCCTTGTCATAACAATGCTCCATGCTCCTTGAAATCAAAATGATCCATGACTCTGTCATCACAATGCTCCAAAACCTTGTGATCACAATGTTCCATAACACTTGTCATCACCATGCTCCCTGACTCTTGTCGTCAGAATGCTCCTTGATCACTGTCACTAAAAG
The DNA here is from genome assembly GCF_964165515.1 of Mesoplodon bidens. Classification (NCBI taxonomy): domain Eukaryota; kingdom Metazoa; phylum Chordata; class Mammalia; order Artiodactyla; family Ziphiidae; genus Mesoplodon; species Mesoplodon bidens. Next base: position 221,903 of record NW_027672423.1, read on the forward strand.
GCTCCATGCCATTTTCATCACAAAGCCCCATGCCATTTTCATCACAATGCTCCATGCCATTGTCATCAAAATACTCCACAATTTTGTCATCCAAATGCTCCATGACCCGTGTCATCACAATTCTCCATGCACTTGCCAGCCCAATGCACCCTGACCCTTGTCATCACAATGCTCCAAGCCATTGTCATCACAAAGCTTCATTACATTTGTCATCAGAATCCTCAGTGACACTTGGCATCACAATGTTCCATGCCATTGTCATCACAATGGGCCATTACATATGTCATCACAATGCTCCCTGACATCAGTCTTCACAATACTGCATGAGCTGGTCTTCACAATGCTCCATGCCCTTGTCATCACAATGTGCCATTCCATCTGTCATTGCAATAATCCATGAAACTTATTAGACAAATGCTCCATGTCGTTTTTATCACAATGTTCCATGCCCTTGTTATCACAACGCTCAATGACCCATGTCATCACAATGCTCCGTGAGTCCAGTCATCACAATGCTTCATGACCTTTGTCATCACAATGGTCCATGCCCTCGTCATCAACAGTCTCTGTGACCTTTTTAACCTCAAGGCTCCATGAAATTTTCATCATAATGCACTTTGACCCTTGTCATCTCAATACTCTTTGCCTTTCTCAGCACAATGCTCCATGACCATTGTCATTACAATGCTCCATGCGCTTCACAGCACAATGCTCCATGACACATGTCATCACAGTGCACCATGCGCTTGCCATCACAGTGCTCCACAATCTTGTCATCACAAGGCTCCATTAACCTTGTCATCACAATGCTCCATGCACTTCTCATCAATATGCTCTCTCACCAATGATATCACTATGTTACATCACTATTCATTGGAATACTCCCCCACCCCTGTCATCACAATGTTCCATGACTCCTGTCATCACAATGCTACATGCACTTATCATCACAATGTTCGATGACCTATGACATCACAATGTTCCATAAGGCCTGTCATCAAAATGCTCTATGCCCCTTTTCATCAAAATGCTCCATGTCCCCTGACATCACAATGCTCCATAGCCCTTGTCATTACAGTGCTCCATGACGCTCGTCATCACAATTATCCATGGTCTTCTCATCAAAATGCTCCACGGTCTAGCCATCACAATGCTCCATGCTTTGGTCATCACAGTGCTCCATGTCCGTTGTCATCACAATTCTCCACGTCCTTGTCATCCCAATGCTCCATGACAGTTTTCATCACAGTGCTCCATGTCCCTTGTCATCACAATTCTCCATGCACATGTCATCGCAATACCCCATGACCCCTGTCATAGCAAGCTCCATTCCTGTGTCACCACATTGTTTCACGACCTTTTCTTCAAAATTCTCAATGGCCGTTGTCATCACAATGCTCCTTGACCCTTGTCATCACAGTGCTCCAAGCCTTTGTCATCACAATGCTCCAATCCCTTTCTCTTCACAATCCTCCAAATCACTTGACATCACAATGCTCCATACCATTTTCATTACAATGGAACATGAAATATGTCATCACAATGCTCCCTGACACCTGTCTTCACAATACTCCATGCCCTTGTCATCACAATGTGCCATGCCCACAGTCAAGACAATTATCCATGAAACTTGTCAGACCAATGCTCCATGCCCCTGTCATCACAATGCTCCATACCCTTGTCATCACAATGCTCCATGACCCCAGTTCTCACAATGCTCCGTGACTCCAGTCATCACAAAGCTTCATGACCTCTGTCATCCCAATAATCCATGCCCTCATCATCACAAGGCTCTGTGAACTTTGTCACCACAATGCACCATGAACTTTTCACCACAATGCTCCGTGACACTTGTTATCACAATGCTCCGTCCCTTTGTCAACTCAATGTTCCATGACCCTTGTCATCACAATTTTCCATGCGCTTGTCAGTGCAGTGCTCCATGACCCATGTCATCACAATGCTCCATAAAACTTGTCATCACAATGCTCCTTGCACGTCTTATCAAAATGCTCTCTCACCACTGATATCAAAATGCTCCCTCACTAGTCATCACAATACACCCACTCTCCTGTCATCACAATGGTCCATAAACCCTGTCATGAAAATGTTCCATGACCCTTGACATCAAAATGTTCCATAACACCTGTCATCAAAATGTTCCTTGACCATTTTCATCAAATTGCTCCATGACCCTGTCATCACAATGTTCCCTGCCCTTCTCATCACAATGCACAACGCCCTTGTCATCAAAATGCTCCATGACTTTGTCATCACAAAGAACCATGACCATTGGCATCACAGTGCTCCATGTCATTGTCATCACAATGCTCCATGATCGCTCTCATCACATTGCTCCATGCCCTTGTCATCACAAAGCTCCATGACGCATGTCATCAGAATGCTCCATGGCCTTCTCATCACAGTGCTCCATGCCCCTGCCATCACAATGCTCCATTACACCTGTCATCACAAAGCTCCATGACCCCTGTAATCACAATGACCCATGCCCCTTTTCATCTCAATGCTCCATGAGCCCTGTCATCAAAATGCACCATTCCCACCATCATAATGCTTCATGCTATTGTCATCACAATGAAATCATAATGCTCCATGACCTCTCTCATCACAATGCTCCAAATCCTTGTGATCAAAATGTTCCATAACACTTATCATCACAACGCCCCATGACGCTCGACATCACAATTATCCATGGTCTTCTCATTACAATGCTCCATGACTTTTGTCACCACAATGCTCAATACCCTTGTCATCACAATGATCCCTGACACTTGTCGTCAGTATGCTCCTTGAACCATGTGATGACAAGGCTCCATAGCCTTCTCATCCCAATACTCCATGCCCTTGTCATCACAGTGCTCCACAACCCCTGTAATCACAATGCTCCATGCCCCTTTTCATCAGAATGTTCCATGAGACATATCATCACAAGGCTCCATGGTCTTCTCCTCACAATGCTCCAGTACCTTGTCATCTCAATGCTCCATGACACCTGTCATCACTATACTCCATGAACATTTTCAGCCCAATGCTCCATGAACTTCTCATCACAATGCTCCATGAACCATGTCATCACAACGCTCCATGTCCCTTGTCATCACAATACTCCATGAATATTTTCATCCCAATGCTCCATGACCCTTGTCATCACAATGATCCATGCCCTTGTCATCCCAATGCTCCATGACCCCTGTATTCACAATGCTCCGTGATGCTTGTCATCACAGTGTTCCATGACACCTGTCATCACAATGCTCCATGCCTTTGTCAGCAAAATGCTACATGACCTTGTCATTACAATGCTCTATGTACTTGTCATCACAATACTCCATTACCATTGTCATCACAATCCTCCATGAACCCTGGGATCACATTGTTTCATGCCCTTGTAATCACAGTGCTCCATGCTCCTTGAAATCAAAATGATCCATGACCTCTGTCATCACAATGCTCCATGAATATTTTCAGCCCAATGCTCCATGACTTTCTCATCGCAATGCTCCATGACCAATATCATCAGAATGCTCCATGACCACTGTCATCACAACACTCCATGACACCTGACAACACAGTGATACGGGACTCTTGTCATCACAATGCCCCATTACCTAGTCATCACAATGCTCCATGACACATGCCATCACAATATTTCATGAATATATTCAGCCCAAACTCCATGACCATGGTCATCAAAATGTTCCATGCCCTAGTCATCCCAATGCTCCATGACCTCTGTATTCACAATGCTCTGTGACACTTGTCATCACAGTGCTCCATGACACCTGTCATCACAATGCTCCATGCCTTTGTCAGCAAAATGCTACATGACCTTGTCATTACAATGCTCTATGCGCTTGTCATCACAATACTCCATTACCATTGTCATTACAATCCTCCATGAACCTTGGGATCACATTGCTTCATGCCCTTGTCATCACAATGCTCCATGATCCTTGAAATCAAAATGATCCATGACCTCTGTCATCGCAATTCTCCAAACCCTTGTGATTACAATGTTCCATAACACTTGTCATCACAACGCTCCATGATACCTGTCATCACAATACTCCATGTCCTTTTAATCACAATGTTCCATGACCTTTGTCATCACAATTCTCAATACACTTGTCATCACAATGCTCCCTGACTCTTGTCGTCAGAATGATCATTGAAACCTGTCAAGAAAAGTCTCCATGCTGTTTTCATCACAATGCCCCATGCCATTTTCCTCACAATAATCCATGCCATTGTCATCAAAATACTCCACAAGCTTGTCATCCAAATGCTCCATGACCCATGTCATCACAATTCTCCATGCACTTGCCAGCGCAATGCTCCCAGACCCTTGTCATCACAATGCTCCAAGCCATTGTCATCACAATGCTCCATTACCTTTGTCATCAGAATCCTCCATGACACTTGGCATCACAATGCTCCATGCCATTGTCATCACAATGGGCCATTACATATGTCATCACAATGCTCCCGGACACCAGTCTTCACAATACTGCATGACCTGGTCTTCACAATGCTCCATGCCCATGTCATCACAATGCACCATTCCAACTGTCATTGCAATAATCCATGAAACTTATTAGACAATTGTTCCATGCCCTTGTCATCACAATGCTCCATACCCTTGTTTTCACAATGCTCCGTGATTCCAGTCATCAAAATGCTTCATGACCTTTGTCATCACAGTGGTCCATGCCCTCATCATCAACAGTCTCTGTGAACTTTTTAACCTAAATGCTCCATGAAATTTTCATCACAGTGCTCTTTGACCCTTGTCATTACAATATTCTATGCCTTTCTCAGCACAATGCTCCATGACCGTTGTCATCACAATGATCCATTTGCTTGTCAGCACAATGCTCCATGACACGTCATCACAATGCACCATGCGCTTGTCATCACAGTGCTCCACACTCTTGTCATCACAAGGCTCCATTAACATTGTCATCACAATGCTCCATGCACAACTCATCAATATGATCTCTCACCACTGATATCACAATGTTACATCACTATTCATTACAATACTCCCTCACCCCTGTCATCACAATGTTCCATGACTCCTGTCATCACCATGCTACATGCACTTATCATCACAATGTTCGATGACCTATGACATCACAATGTTCCATAAACACTGTCATCAAAATATTCCATGACACTTTTCATCAAAATGCTCCATGTCCCCTGACATCACAATGCTCTATAGCCCTTGTCATTACAGTGCTCCTTGAAGCTCGTCATCACAATTATCCATGGTCTTCTCTTCACAATGCTCCACGGTCTTGCCATCAGAATGCTCCATGCCCAGGTCATCACAATGCTCCATGTCCCTTGTCATCACAATTTTCCCCGTCCTTCTCATCACAATGCTCCATGACAGTGCTTATCACAATTTTACATGCATTTGTCATCACAATTCTCCATGCACATGTCATCTCAATGCCCCATGACCCTGTCATAGCAAGCTCCATGCCTCTTTCATCACAATACTTCACGACCTTTTCTTCAAAATTCTCAATGGCCGTTGTCATCAAAATGCTCCATGACACTTGTCATCACAATGCTCCAAGCCCTTGTCATCACAATACTCCATTACCTTTGTCATCACAATCCTCAAAAACACTTGGCATCACAATGCTCCATGCTATTGTCATCACAATGGAACATGAAATATGTCATCACAATGCTGCCTGACACCTGTATTCACAATAATCCATGACCTTGTCATCACAATGTGCCATGCCCACTGTCAACACAATTATACATGAAACTTGTCAGACCAATGCTCCATGCCCCTGTCATCACAATGCTCCATGCACTTGTCATCACAATGCTTCATGACCCCAGTTCTCACAATGCTCCGTGACTCCAGTCATCACAAGGCGTCATGACCTGTGTCATCACAATGATCCATGCCCTCATCATCACAAGGCTCTGTGAAATTTGTCACCACAATGCTCCATGAACTTTTCATCACAATGCTCCGTGACACTTGTTATCACAATGCTCCATCCCTTTGTCAACTCAATGCTCCATGACACTTGTCATCACAATGTTCCATGTGCTTGTCAGCGCAGTGCTCCATGACCCATGTCATCACAATGCTCCATAAACCTTGTCATCACAATGCTCCTTGCACGTCTTATCAAAATGCTCTCTCACCACTGATATCAAAATGTTCCCTCACTAGTCATCACAATACACCCACTCCCCTGTCATCACAATGGTCCATAACCCCTGTCATGAAAATGTTCCATGACCCCTGACACCACAATGTTCCATAACCCTGTCATCAAAATGTTCCATAACCCTTTTCATCAAATTGCTCCATGACACAGTCATCACAATGCTCCCTGCCCTTCTCATCACAATGTACAAAACCCTTGTCATCAAAATGCTCCATGACTTTGTCATCACAAAGATCCATGACCCTTGGCATCACAATGCTCCATGTCATTGCCATCACAATGCTCCATGTTCGGTCTCATCACATTGCTTCATGCCCTTGTCGTCACAATGCTCCATGACACATGTCATCAGAATGCTCCATGGCCTTCTCATCACAGTGCTCTATGCCCATGCAATCACAATGCTCCATTACACCTCTCATCAGAATGCACCAAGACCCCTGTAATCACAATGCTCCATGCCCCTTTTCATCTCAATGTTCCATGAACCCTGTCATCACAATGCACGATGCCCACCATCATAATGCTTCATGCTATTGTCATCACAATGAAATCATAATGCTCCATGACTTCTCTCATCACAATGCTCCAAATCCCTATGATCAAAATGTTCCATAACCCTTATCGTCACAACGCCCCATGACGCTCGTCATCACAATTATCCATGGTCTTCTCATCACAATGCTCCATGACTTTTGTCACCACAATGCTCAATACCCTTGTCATCACAATATTCCCTGACACTTGTCGTCAGTATGCTCCTTGAAACCTGTGATGACAAGGCTCCATGGCCTTCTCATCCCAATGCTCCATGCCCTTGTCATCACAGTGCTCCACGACCCCTGTAATCACAAGACTCCAAGCCCCTTTTCATCAGAATGTTCCATGAGACATATCATCACAAGGCTCCATGGTCTTCTCATCACAATGCTCCAGTACCTTGTCATCACAATGCTCCATGACCCCTGTCATCACAACATTCCATTTCCCTTGTCATCAAAATATTCCATGAACATTTTCATCCCAATGCTCCATGACACTTGTCATCAAAATAATCCATGCACTTGTCATCCCAATGCTCCATGACCCCTGTATTCACAATGCTCCGTGACCCTTGTCATCACAGTGCTCCATGACACCTGTCATCACAATGCTCCATGCCTTTGCCAGCAAAATGCTACATGACTTTTTCATTACAATGTTCTATACGCTTGTCATCACAATACTCCATTACCATTGTCATCACAATCCTCCATGAATCTTGGGATCACATTGTTTCATGCCCTTGTCATCACAATGCTCCACGCTCCTTGAAATCAAAATGATTCATGACCTCTGTCATCACAATGCTCCAAACACTTGTGATCAGAATGTTCCAAAACACTTGTCATCACAACACTCCATGATGCCTGTCATCACAATACCCCATGCCCTTTTCATCACAAGGTTCCATGACCTTTGTCATCACAATTCTCAATACACTTGTCATCACAATGCTCCGTGACCATTGTCGTCAGAATGCTCCTTGAACCCTGTCATGAAAAGGCTCCATGCCATTTTCATCACAATTCCCCATGCCGTTTTCATCACAATGCTCCATGCCGTTGTCATCAAAATACTCCACAACCTTGTCATCAGAATGCTCCATGACTTTTGTCATCACAATTCTCCATCCATTTTCAGCACAGTGCTCCCTGACACTTGTCATCACAATGCTCTAAGCCATTTTCATCACAATGCTGCATTACCTTTGTCATCAGAATCCTCCATGACACTTGGCATCACAATGCTCCATGCCATTGTCATCACAATGGGCTATTACATAAGTCTTCACAATGCTTCCTGACACCAGTCTTCACAATACTGCATGACCTGGTCTTCACAATGCTCCATGCCCTTGTCATCACAATGCGCCATTCCAACTGTCATTGCAATAATCCATGAAACTTATTAGACCAATGCTCCATGCCGTTTTCATCACAATGTTCCATGCCCTTTTTATCACAATCCTCCATGACCCATGTCATCACAATGCTCCGTGAGTCCAGTCATCAGAATGCTTCATGACCTTTGTCATCACAATGGTCCATGCCCTCGTCATCAACAGTCTCTTTGACCTTTTTAACGTCAAGGCTCCATGAAATTTTCATCACAATGCTCTTTGACTCTTGTCATTACAATACTCTCTGCCTTTCTCAGCACAATGCTCCATGACCGTTGTCATCACAATGCTCCATGCGCTTCTCAGCACAATGCTCCATGACACATGTCATCACAGTGAACCATGCGCTTGCCATTACAGTGCTCCACAATCTTGTCATCACAATGCTCCATTAACCTTGTCACCACAATGCTCCATGCACTTCTCATCAATATGCTCTCTCACCACAGATATCACAATGTTACATCTCTCTTCATCGTATTACTCCCCCACCCCTGTCATCACAATATTCCATGACTCCTATCATCACAATGCTACATGAACTTATCATCACAATGTTCGATGACCTATGACATCACAATGTTCCATAAGCCCTGTCATCAAAATGCTCCATGCACCTTTTCATCAAAATGCTCCATGTCCCCTGACATCACAATGCTCCATAGCCCATGTCATTACAGTGCTCAATGGAGCTCGTCATCACAGTTATCCATGGTATTCTCATCACAATGCTCCACGGTCTTGCCATCACAATGCTCCATGCCCTGGTCATCACAATGCTCCATGTCCCTTGTCATCACAATTCTCCACGTCCTTGTCATCACAATGCTCCATGACAGTTCTCATCACAATGTTACATGTTTTTGTCATCACAATTCTCCATTCACATGTCATCAGAATGTTCCATGACCCCTGTCATAGCAAGCTCCATGCGTCTGTCATCACAATGCTTCACGAACTTTTCATCAAAATTCTCAATGGCCGTTGTCATCAAAATGCTCCATGACCCTTGTCATCACAATGCTCCAAGCCCTTGTCATCAGAATGCTCCATTACCTTTGTCATCACAATCCCCAATAACACTTGGCACCACAATGATCCATACCATTGTCATCACAATGGAACATGAAATATGTCATCACAATGCTCCCTGACACCTGTATTCACAATACTCCATGACCTTGTCATCACAATGTGTCATGCCCACTGTCAACACAATTATCCATGAAACTTTTCAGACCAGTGCACCATGCCCCTGTCATCACAATGCTCCATGCCATTGTCATCACAATGCTCTATGACCCCAGTTCTCACAATGCTCCGTGACTCCAGTCATCACAAGGATTCATGACCTGTGTCATCACAGTGACCCATGCCCTCATCATCACAAGGCTCTGTGAACTTTGTCACCACAATGTTCCATGAACTTTTCATCACAATGCTCCGTGACACTTGTTATCACAATTCTCCGTCCATTTGTCAACTCAATGCTCCATGACCCTTGTCATCACAATGTTCCATGCGCTTGTCAACACAGTGCTCCATGACCCATGTCATCACAATGCTCCTTGCACGTCTTCTCAAAATGCTCTTTCACCACTGATATCAAAATGTTCCCTCACTAGTCATCACAATACACCAACTCCCCTGTCATCACAATGGTCCATAACCCCTGTCATGAAAATTATCCATAACCCCTGACATCACAATGTTCCATAAGCCCTGTCATCAAAATGTTCCATAACCCTTTACATCAAATTGCTCCATGACCCTGTCATCACAATGCTCCCTGCCCTTCTCATCACAAAGCACAACACCCTTGTCATCAAAATGCTCCATGACTTTGTCATCACAAAGATCCATGATCCTTTGCATCACAATGCTCCATGTCATTGTCATCACAATGCTCCATGATCGCTCTCATCACATTGCTTCATGCCCTTGTCGTCACAAATCACCATGACACATGTCATCAGAATGCTCCTTGGCCTTCTCATCACAGTGCTCCATGCCATTGCCATCACAATGCTCCATTACACCTGTCATCACAATGCTCCAAGACCCCTGTAATCACAATGCTCCATGCCACTATTCATCTCAAAGCTCCATGAAACCTGTCATCACAATGCAACATGCCCACCATCATAATGCTTCATGCTATTTTCATCACAATGAAATCATAATGCTCCATGACCTCTCTCATCACAATGCTCCAAATCCTTGTGATCAAAATGTTCCATAACACCTATCATCACAACACCCAATGACGCTCGTCATCACAATTATCCATGGTCTTCTCATCACAATGCTCCATGACTTTTGTCACCACAATGCTCAATACCCTTGTTATCACAATGCTCCCTGACACTTGTCGTCAGTATGCTCCTTGAATCCTGTGATGACAAGGCTCCATGGCCTTCTCATCCCAATGCTCCATGCCCTTGTCATCACAGTGCTCCACGACCCCTGTAATCACAAGAATCCATGCCCCTTTTCATCAGAATGTTCCATGAGACATATCATCACAAGGCTCAATGGTCTTCTCATCACAATGCTCCATGCCTCTGTCAGCAAAATGCTGCAGGACCTTGTCATTACAATTCTCTATGCACTTGTCATCACAATACTCCATTACCATTGTCATCACAATACTCCATGAACCTTGGGTTCACATTGGTTCATGCCCTTGTCATCACAATGCTCCATGCTCCTTGAAATCAAAATGATCCATGACCTCTGTCATCACAATGCTCCAAAAACTTGTGATCACAATGTTCCATAACACTTGTCATCACAACGCTCCATGATGCCTGTCATCACAATACTCCATGCCCTTTTCATCACAATGCTCCATGACATTTGTCATCACAATTCTCAATACACTTATCATCACAATGATTCCTGACACTTGTCGTCAGAATGCTCCTTGAACCCTGTTAGGAAATGGCTCCATGCCTTTTTCATCATAATGCCCCATGCCATTTTCATCACAATGCTCCATGCCATTATCATCAATATACTCCACAAGCCTATCATCAGAATGCTCCATGAACTTTGTCATCAATATTCTCTATGCACTAGTCAGCACAATGCTCCCTGACCCTTGTCATCACAATGCTCCAAGCCATTGTCATCAAAATTCTCCATTACCTTTGTCATCAGAATCCTCCATGACATATGGCATCACAATGCTCCAAGCCATTGTCATCACAATGGGCCATTACATATGTCATCACAATGCTCCCTGACACCAGTCTTCAAATTACTGCATGACCTGGTCTTCACAATATTCCATGCCGTTGTTATCACAATGCTCCATGACCCCTGTAATCACAAGGCTCCATGCCCCTTTTCATCTCAATGCTCCATGAAACCTGTCATCACAATGCACCATGCCCATCATCATAATGCTTCAGGCTGTTGTCATCACAATGAAATCAAAATGCTCCATGTCTTCTGTCATCATAATGCTCCAAACCCTTGTGATCACAATGTCCCATAACACTTATCATCACAACACACCTGACGTTCATCATCACGATTATCCATGGTCTTCTCATCACAATGCTCCATGAAATTTGTCATCACAATGCTCAATACACTTGTCATCACAATGTTCCCTGACACTTGTTGTCTGTATGCTCCTTGAACTCTGTCATGGAAAGGCTCCATGCCTTTTTCATCACAATGATCCATGCCGTTTTCATCACAATGCTCCAAGACCCCTTTAATCACAATGCTCCATGTCCTTGTCATCACAAAGCTCCATGACGCCTGTCAGCAGAGTGCTCCATGGCCTTTTCCTCACAATGCTCCAAGCCCTGGTTTTCACAATGCTCCAAGAACCCTGTAATCACAATGAACCATGCCCCATTTCATCATAATGCTCCATGAGACTTGGCATCACAAGTCTCCATGTACTCATCACAATGCTCCAGGACCTTGTCATCACTAAGCTCCATTCCATTGTCATCACAATGCTCCATGACCCCTGTCTTCACAATACTCCATGAACATTTTCAGCCCAATGCTCCATAAACTTCTCATCACAATGCTCCATGACGAATATCATAACAATGTTCCATGACCACTGTCATCACAGAACTCCATGTCACCAGACAACAAAATGATCCGAGACTCTTGTCATCAAAATGTTCCTTTCCCTAGACATCAAAATGCTCCATGACCCCTCTCATCACAATACTCTATGAACATTTTCAGCCCTATGCTCCATGACCCTTGTCATCACAATGATCCATGCCCTTGTCATCCCAATGATCCATGAACCTTGTATTCACAATGCTCTGTGACGCTTGTCATCACAGTGCTCCATGACACCTGTCATCACAATGCTCCATGCCTTTGTCAGCAAACTGCTACATGACCTTGTCATTACAATGCTCTATGTGCTTTTCATCACAATATTCAATTACCATTGTCATCACAATCCTCCATGAACCGTGGGATCACATTGTTTCATGTCCTAGACATCACAATGCTCCATGTTCCTTGAAATCAAAATGATCCATGACCTCTGTCATCACAATGCTCCAAACCCTTGTGATCACAATGTTCCATAACACTTGTCATCACAACGCTCCATGATGCTTGTCATCACAATACTCCATGCCCTTTTCATCACAATGCTCCATGACCTTTGTTATCACAATTCTCAATACACTTGTCATCACAATGCTCCCTGACACTTGTCGTCAGAATGCTCCTTGAACCCTGTCACGAAAATGCTCCATGCCTTTTCCATCACAATGCCTCATGCCGTTTTCATCACAGTGCTCCATGCCATTGTCATCAAAATACTCCACAAGCTTGTCATCAGAATGCTCCATGACATTTGTCATCACAATTCTCCATGCACTTGTCGGCACAATGCTCCCTAACCATTGTCATCACAATGCTCCAAGCCATTGTCATCACAATGCTCCATTACCTTTATCATCAGAATCCTCCATGACACTTGGCATCACAATGCTCCATGCCATTGTCATCACAATGGGCCTTTACATATGTCATCACAATGCTCCCTGACACCTGTCTTCACAATACTGCATGACCTGGTCATCACAATGCTCCATGCCCTTGTCATCAAAATGCACCATTCCAAAAGTCTTCGCAATAATCCATGAAACTTATTAGACCAATGGTCCATGCCCTTGTCATCACAATTCTCCATGCCTTTATTATCACAATGCTCCATGACCCCTGTCATCACAATACTCCGTGACTCCAGTCATCATAATGCTTCATGAGCATAGTTATCACAATGGTCCATGCCCTCGTCATCAACAGTCTCTGTGACCATTTTAACCACAATGCTCCATGAACTTTTAATCACAATGCTCTTTGACCCTTGTCATCCCAATGCTCTATGCCTTTCTCTGTCCAATGCTCCATTACCCATGTCATCACAATGCTCCATGAGGTTGTCAGCACAATGCTCCGTGACACATGTCATCACAATGCGCCATACGCTTGTCATCACAGTGCTCCCCAACCTTGTCATCACAATGCTCCATAACCATTCTCTTCACAATGCTCCATGCAATTCTCATCAAAATGCTCTCTCACCACTGATATCTCAATGTTACATCACTATTCATCACAATACTCCCTCCCACCTGTCATCAAAATGCTCCATGACTCCTGTCATCACAATGCTACATGCACTTATCATCACAAAGTTCGAAGACCTATGACATCACAATGTTCCATAACACCTGTCATCAAAATGCTCCATGACCCTTTTCATCAAAATGCTCCATGCCCTGGTCATCACAATGCTCCATGTCCCTTGTCATCATATTTCTCCATGTCCTTGTCAACGCAATGCTCCATGACAGTTCTCATTACAATGTTACGTATTTTTGTCATCACAATTCTCCATGCACATGTCATCGCAATACCCCAAGACCCCTGTCATAGCAAGCTCCATGCCTCTGTCATCACAATGCTTCACGACCCTTTCATCAAAATTCTCAATGGCCGTTGTCATCAAAATGCTCCATACCCTTGTCATAACAGTGCACCATTCCAACTGGCATCACAATAATCCATGAAACTTATTAGACCAATGCTCCATGCCCTTGTCATCACAATGCTCCATGGCTTTGTTGTCACATTGCTCCATGACCACTGTCATCACAATGCTCCGTGACTCCAGTCATCACAATGCTTCATGACCTTTGTCATCACAACAGTCCATGCCCTCATCATCAACAGTCTCTGTGACCTTTTTAACCACAATGCTCCATTAACATTTCATCACAATGCTCTTTGACCCTTGTCATCACAATGCTCTATGCCTTTCTCAGCACAATGCTCCATGACACTTGTCATCACAATGCTCCATGCGCTTGTCAGAACAATGCTCCACGACACATGTCATCAAAATGCACCATTCGCTTGTCATCAGAGTGCTCCACAATCTTGTCATCACAATGCTCCATAAACCTTGTCATCACAATGCTCCATGCACTTCTCATCAAAATGCTCTCTCACCATTGATATCACAATGTTACATCACTATTCGTCACAATACTCCCTCACCCCTGACATCACAATGTTCCATAACTCCTGTCATCAACATGCTACATGCATTATCATCACAATATTCGATGACCCCTGACAACACAATGTTCCATCACCCCTGTCATCAAAATGCTCCATGACCCTTTTCATCAAATTGCTCCATGACCCTGTCATCAAAATGCTCCCTGCCCTTCTCTTCACAATGCACAACACACTTGTCATCAAAATGCTCCATGACCTTTGCCATAACAAAGATCCATGACGCTTGGGATCACAGTGCTCCATGTCATTGTCATCACGATGCTCCATGAACGCTCTCATCACATTGCTCCATGCCCTTGTCATCACAAAGCTCCATGACACATGTCATCAGAATGCTCCATGGCATTCTCCTCACAATGCGCCACGCCCTTGCCATCACAATGCTCCATTACCCCTGTCATAACAATGCTCCATGACTCCTGCCATCACGATGTTCCATGGCCTTGTCATCACAAGGCTCCATGACCGTTCTCATCACAATGCTCCAATACCCCTGTAATCACAATGCTCCATGCCCCTTTTCATCTCAATGATCCATGAACCCTGTCATCACAATGCACCATGCCCATCATCATAATGCTTCATGCTATTGTCATCACAATGAAATCAAAATGCTCCATGACCTCTGTCATAACAATGCTTCAAACCCTTGTGATCACAATATTCCATAACACTTGTCATCACAATGTCCCATGACTCTTGTCATCACAATTATCCATGGTCTTCTCATCACAATGCTACATGACATTTGTCATCACATTGCTCAATACACTTGTCATCAAAATGATCCCTGACACTTGTTGTCTGTATGCTCCTTGTACCCTGTCATGGCAAGGCTCCATGCCTTTTTCATCACAATGATCCATGCCCTTTTCATCACAATGCTCCAAAACCCCTGTAATCACAATGCTCCATGTCCTTGTCATCACAAAGCTCAATGACGCATGTCATTAGAATGCTACATGGCCTTCTCCTCACAATGCTCCATGCCCATGTCATCACAATGTTCTAAGACCCCTGTAATCACAATGGTCCATGTCCCTTTTCTTCAGTATGCTCCATGAGATTTGTCATCACAAGGCTCCAATGTTTTCTCATCACAATGCTCCAGGAAATTGTCATCACAATGCTTCATGACCTTGTCATGAAAATTCTCAATGGCCCTTGTCATCATAATGCTCCAAGCCTCAGTCATCACAATGCTCCTTTATATTTGTCATCACAATCCTCCATTACATTTGGCATCACAATGCTCCCTGCCATTGTCATCGCAATGGACCATGACATATGTCATCACAATGCTCCTGACACCTTTCTTCAAAATACTCCATGAACTTCTCATCAAAATGTTCCATGCCCCTGTCATCCCAATGCTCCATGCCCTTGTCATCACAGTGCTCCATGACCCATGTCATCACAATGCTCCGTGACTCCAGGCATCACAATGCTTCATAACATTTGTCATCACAATCGTCCATGCCCGCATCATCCCAAGGCTCTGTGACCTTTGTAACCACAATGCTCCATGAACTATTCATCACAATGCTCCGTGACCCTTGTCATCACAATGCTCCATGCCGTTGTCAGAAAAATGCTCCGTGACTCTTGTCATCACAATGTGCCACGCGCTTTTCATCACTACGGTTCACAAATTTGTCATCGCAATGCTCCATAAACCTTGAAATCACAATGCTCATTTCCCTTCTCATCACAATGCTCCATTACCCCTGTCATAACAATGATCCATGACCCCTGCCATCACAATGTTCCACGACCTTGTCATCACAAGGCTCCAAGACACTTGTCATCACAATGCTCCAAGACCCCTGTAATCACAATGCTCCATGCCCTTGTCATCACAAAGCTCCATGACACATGTCATCAGAATGTTCCATGGCCTTCTCTTCAAAATGCTCCATGCCCTTGTCATCACAGTGCTCCAAGACCCCTGTAATCACAATGCTCCATTCCCCATTTCATCAGTATGCTCCATGAGATTTGTCATCACAAGGCTCCATGGTTTTCTCATCACAGTGCTCCAGGACCTTGTCATCACAATGCTTCACGAACTTGCCATGAAAATTCTCAATGGCCCTTGTTATCATAATCCTCCAAGCCCTACTCATCACAATGCTCCATTATATTTGTCATCACAATCCTCCATTACATTTGGCATCACAATGCTCCCTGACATTGTCATCGCAATGGACCATGACATATGTCATCACAATGCTCCCTGACACCTATCTTCACAATACACCATGACCTTCTCATCACAATGCTCCATGCCCTTGTCATCACAATGCTCCATGACACCTGTCATCCCAATGTTCCGTGACTCCAGGCATCACAATGCTTCATAATATTTGTCATCACAGTGGTCGATGCCCGCGTCATCACAAGGCTCTGTGACCTTTGTAACGACAATGTTCCATGATCTTTGCATCACAATGCTCCGTGACCCTTGTCATCACAATGCTACATGCCTTTGTAAGAAAAATGCTCCATGACCCGTGTCATGACACTTGTCATCACAATTCTGCATGCACTTGTCAGCACCATGCTCCCTGACCCTTGTCATCACAATGCTCCAAGCCATTGTCATCACAACGCTCCATTACCTTTGTCATCAGAATCCTCCATGACACCTGTCTTCACAATAATGCATGACCTGGTCATCACAATGCTCCATACCCTTGTCATCACAATGCACCATTCCAACTGTCATCACAATAATCCATGAAATTTATTAGGCCAATGCTCCATGCCCTTGTCGTCACAATGCTCCATGCCCTTGTTATCACAATGCCCCATGACCACTGTCATCACAATGCTCCGTGACTCCAGTCATCACAATGCTTCATGACCTTTGTGATAACAATGGTCCATGCCCTCGTCATCAACAGTCTCTGTGACCATTTTAACAACAATGCTCCATGAACTTTTCATCACAATGCTCTTTGACCCTTGTCATCACAATGCTCTAATGCCTATCTCAGCACAATGCTCCATGACACTTGTCATCACAATGCTCCATGCGCTTGTCAGAACAATGCTCCATGACACATGTCATCACAATGCACAATTCGCTTGTCATCAGAGTGCTCCACAATCTTGTCATCACAATGCTCCATAAACCTTGTCATCACAATGCTCCATGCACTTCTCATCAAAATGCTCTCTCACCATTGATATCACAATGTTACATCACTATTCGTCACAATACTCCCTCACCCCTGGCATCACAATCTTCCATAACTCCTGTCATCAACATGCTACATGCATTATCATCACAATATTCGATGACCCCTGACAACACAATGTTCCATCACCCCTGTCATCAAAATCCTCCATGATCCTTTTCATCAATTTGCTCCATGACCCTGTCATTAAAATGTTATCTGCCCTTCTCATCACAATGCACAACACACTTGTCATCAAAATGCTCCATGACCTTTGTCATCACAAAGATCCATGACGCTTGGGATCACAGTGCTCCATGTCATTGTCATCACGATGCTCCATGAACGATCTCATCACATTGCTCCATGCCCTTGTCATCACAAAGCTCCATGACACATGTCATCAGAATGCTCCATGGCCTTCTCCTCACAATGCATCACGCCCTTGCCATCACAATGCTCCATTACCCCTGTCATAACAATGCTCCATGACTCCTGCCATCACGATGTTCCATGGCCTTGTCATCACAAGGCTCCATGACCCTTCTCATCACAATGCTCCAAGACCCCTGTAATCACAATGCTCCATGCCCCTTTTCATCTCAATGATCCATGAACCCTGTCATCACAATGAAACATGCCCATCATCATAATGCTTCATGCTATTGTCATCACAATGAAATCAAAATGCTCAATGACCTCTGTCATAACAATGCTCCAAACCCTTGTGATCACAATATTCCATAACACTTGTCATCACAATGTCCCATGACTCTCATCATCACAATTATCCATGGTTTTCTTATCACAGAGCTCAATACACTTGTCATCAAAATGCTCCCTGACACTTTTTGTCTGTATGCTCATTGTACCCTGTCATGAGAAGGATCCATGCCTTTTTCATCACAATGATCCATGCCCTTTTCATCACAATGCTCAATGACGCATGTCATTAGAATGCTCCTTGGCCTTCTCCTCACAATGCTCCATTCCCATGTCATCACAATGTTCTAAGACCCCTGTAATCACAATGGTCCATGTCCCTTTTCTTCAGTATGCTCCATGAGATTTGTCATCACAAGGCTCCATGGTTTTCTCATCACAATGCTCCAGGAACTTTTCATCACAATGCTTCATGACTTGTCATGAAAATTCTCAATGGCCCTTGTCATCATAATGCTCCAATCCCTAGTCATCACAATGCTCCATTATATTTGTCATCACAATCCTCCATTACATTTGGCATCACAATGCTCCCTGCCATTGTCATCGCAATGGACCATGACATATGTCATCACAATGCTCCCTGACACCTTTCTTCAAAATACTCCATGAACTTCTCATCAAAATGCTCCATGACCCTGTCATTACAATGATCCATGCCCTTGTCATCACAGTGCTCCATGATCCCTGTCATCACAATGCTCCGTGACTCCAGGCATCACAATGCTTCATAACATTTGTCATCACAGTGGTTCATGCCCACGTCATCCCAAGGCTCTGTGGCCTTTGTAACCACAATGCTCCATGAACCATTCATCACAATGCTCCATGCCTTTGTCAGAAAAATGCTCCATGACCCTTGTCATCACAGTGTGCCACGCACTTTTCATCACAACGGTCCACAAATTTGTCATCACAATGCTCCATAAACCTTGAAATCACAATGCTCCTTTCCCTTCTCATCACAATGCTCCATTACCCCTATCATAACAATGATCCATGACCCCTGCCATCACAATGTTCCACGACCTTGTCATCACAAGGCTCCAAGACACTTGTCATCACAATGCTCCAAGACCCCTGTAAACACAATGCTCCATGCCGTTGTCATCACAAAGCTCCATGACACATGTCATCAGAATGTTCCATGGATTTCTCTTCAAAATGCTCCATGCCCTTGTCATCACAGTGCTCCAAGACCCCTGTAATCACAATGCTCCATGCCCCATTTCATCAGTATGCTCCATGAGATATGTCATCACAAGGCTCCATGGTTTACTCATCACAATGCTCCAGGACCTTGTCATCACAATGCTTCACGACTTTGCCATGAAAATTCTCAATGGCCCTTGTCATCATAATACTCCAAGCCCTACTCATCACAATGCTCCATTATATTTGTCATCACAATCCTCCATTACATTTGGCATCACAATTCTCCCTGCCGTTGTCATCGCAATGGATAATGACATATGTCATCACAATGCTCCCTGACACTTATCTTCACAATACTCCATGACCTTCTCATCACA
Source organism: Mesoplodon bidens (assembly GCF_964165515.1). NCBI lineage: Eukaryota > Metazoa > Chordata > Mammalia > Artiodactyla > Ziphiidae > Mesoplodon > Mesoplodon bidens. The sequence continues at coordinate 242,097 of NW_027672423.1, forward strand.
ATGCTCCATGCCGTTGTCATCACAATGCTCCATGACCCCTGTCATCCCAATGTTCCGTGACTCCAGGCATCACAATGCTTCATAACATTTGTCATCACAGTGGTCGATGCCCGTGTCATCACCAGGCTCTGTGACCACTGTAACGACAATGCTCCATTATCTTTTCATCACAATGCTCCGTGACCCTTGTCATCACAATGCTACATGCCTTTGTAAGAAAAATGCTCCATGACACCTGTCATGACACTTGTTATCACAATTCTGCATGCACTTGTCAACACCATGCTCCCTGACGCATGTCATCACAATGCTCCAAGCCATTGTCATCACAATGCTCCATTACCTTTGTCATCAGAATCCTCCATGACACCTGTCTTCATAATACTGCATGACCTGGTCATCACAATGCTCCATACCCTTGTCATCACAATGCACCATTCCAACTGTCATCACAATAATCCATGAAACTTATTAGACCAATGCTCCATGCCCTTGTCATCACAATGCTCCATGCCCTTGTTATCACAATGCTCCATGAACCCTGTCATCACAATGCTCCGTGACTCCAGTCATCAAAATGCTTCATGACCTTTGTCATCACAATGGTCCATGCCCTCGTCATCAACAGTCTCTGTGACCTTTTTAACCACAATGCTCCATGAACTTGTCATCACAATGCTCTTTGACCCTTGTCATCACAATGCTCTATGCCTTTCTCAGCACAATGCTCCATGACACTTGTCATCACAGGGCTCCAAGCGCTTGTCAGAACAATGCTCCACGACACATGTCATCACAATGCACCATTCGCTTGTCATCAGAGTGCTCCACAATCTTGTCATCACAATGCTCCATAAACCTTGTCATCACAATGCTCCATGCACTTCTCATCAAAATGCTCTTTCACCATTGATATCACAATGTTACATCATTATTCGTCACAATACTCCCTCACCCCTGACATCACAATGTTCCATAACTCCTGTCATCAACATGCTACATGCATTATCATCACAATATTCGATGACCCCTGACAACACAATGTTCCATCACCCCTGTCATTAAAATGCTCCATGACCCTTTTCATCAAATTGCTCCATGACCCTGTCATCAAAATGCTCCCTGCCCTTCTCATCACAATGCACAACACACTTGTCATCAAAATGCTCCATGACCTTTGTCATCACAAAGATCCATGACGCTTGGGGTCACAGTGCTCCATGTCATTGTCATCACGATGCTCCATGAACGCTCTCATCACATTGCTCCATGCCCTTGGCATCACAAAGCTCCATGACACATGTCATCAGAATGCTCCATGGCCTTCTCCTCACAATGCACCACGCCCTTGCCATCACAATGCTCCATTACCCCTGTCATAACAATGCTCCATTACTCCTGCCATCACGATGTTCCATGGCATTGTCATCACAATTCTCCCTGCCCTTCTCATCACAATGCACAACGCCCTTGTCATCAAAATGCTCCATGACTTTGTCATCACAAAGATCCATGACCCTTGTCATCAGAATGCTCCATGTCATTGTCATCACAGTGCTCCATGATCACTCTCATCACATTGATCCATGCCCTTGTCGTCACAAAGCTCCATGACGCATGTCATCAGAATGCTCCATGGACTTCTCATCACAGGGCTCCATGCCCTTGCCATCAAAATGCTCCATTACACCTTTCATCACAATGCCCCAAGACCCCTGTAATCACAATGATCCATGCCCCTTTTCATCTCAATGCTCCATGAGCCCTGTCTTCACAATGCACCATGCCCACCATCATAATGCTTCATGCTATTGTCATCACAATGAAATCATAATGCTCCATGACCTCTCTCATCACAATGCTCCAAATCCTTGTGATCTAAATGTTCCATAACACTTATCATCACAACGCCCCATGACGCTCATCATCACAGTTATCCATGGTCTTCTCATCACAATGCTCCATGTCTTTTCTCACCACAAAGCTCAATACCCTTTTCATCACAGTGCTCCCGGACACTTGTCCTAAGTATGCTCCTTGAACTCTGTGATGACAAGGCTCCATGGTCTTCTCATCCCAATGCTCCATGCCCTTGTCATCACAGTGCTCCACGACCTCTGTAATCACAAGGCTCCAGGCCCCTATTCATCAGAATGTTCCATGAGACATATCATCACAAGGCTCCATGGTCTTCTCATCACAATGCTCCAGTACCTTGTCATCACAATGCTCCATGACACCGGTCATCACAATACTCCATGAACATTTTCAGCCCAATGCTCCATGAACTTTTCATCACAATGCTCCATGACCCCTGTCATTACAATGCTCCATAACCCCCGTCATCACAACGCTCCATGTCCCTTGTCATTACAATACTCATGAACATTTTCATCCCAATGCTCCACGACCCTTGTCATCACAATGATCCATGCCCTTGTCATCCCAATGCTCCATGACCGTTGTCATCACAATGCTCCATGCGCTTGTCAGCACAATGCTCCATGACACATGTAGCACAATGCACCATGCGCTTGTCATCACAGTGCTCCACAATCTTCTCTTCACAATGCTCCATTAACCTTGTCATCACAATACTCCATGCCCTTTTCATCACAATGTTCCATGACCTTTGTCATCACAATTCTCAATACACTTGTCATCACAATGCTCCCTGACACTGGTCGTCAGAATGATCATTGAACCCTGTCAAGAAAAGGCTCCATGCAGTTTTCATCACAATGCCCCATGACATTTTCCTCACAATAATCCATGCCTTTGTCATGAATATACTCCACAAGCTTGTCATCCAAATGCTCCATGTCCCATGTCATCACAATTTTCCATGCACTTGCCAGCACAATGCTCCCAGACCCTTGTCATCACAATGCTCCAAGCCATTGTCATCACAATGCTCCATTACCTTTGTCATCAGCATCCTCCATGACACATGGCATCACAATGCTCCATGGCATTGTCATCACAATGGGCCATTACATATGTCATCACAATGCTCCCTGACCCCAGTCTTCACAATACTGCATGACCTGGTCTTCACAATGCTCCGTGCCCTTGTCATCACAATGCGCCTTTCCAACTGTCATTGCAATAATCCATGAAACTTATTAGACAAAAGTCCCATGCCCTTGTCATCACAATGCTCCATGCCCTTGTTATCACAATGCTCCGTTATTCCAGTCATCAAAATGCTTCATGACCTTTGTCATCACAATGGTCCATGGCCTCGTCATCAACAGTCTCTGTGATCCTTTTAACCTAAATGCTCCATGAAATTGTCATCACAATGCTCTTTAACCCTTGTCATCACAATATTCTATGCCTTTCTCAGCACAATGCTCCATGACCGTTGTCATCACAATGCTTCATGCGCTTGTCAGCACAATGCTTCATGACACGTCATCACAATGCACCATGCGCATGTCATCACAGTGCTCCACAATCTTTCATCACAAGGGTTCATTAACATTGTCATCACAATGCTCCATGCACATCTCATCAATATGCTCTCTCACCACTGATATCACAATATTACATCACTATTCATTACAATACTCCCTCACCCCAGTCATCACAATGTTCCATTACTCCCGTCATCACCATGCTACATGCACTCATCATCACAATGTTCGATGACGTATGACATCACAGTGTTCCATAACTCCTGTCATCAAAATGCTCCATGAGCCTTTTCATCAAAATGCTCCATGTCCCCTGACATCACAATGCTCCATAGCCCTTGTCATTACAGTGTTCCATGATGCTCGTCATCACAATTATCCATGGTCTTCTCATAACAATTCTCCACGTCCTTGTCATCACAATGCGCCATGACAGTCCTCATCACAATTTTACATGCTTTTGTCATCACAATTCTCCATGCACATGTCATCGCAATGTGCCATGACCCCGTCATAGCAAGCTCCATGCCTTTGTCATCACAATGCTTCACGACATTTTCATCAAAATTCTCAATGGCCGTTGTCATCAAAATGCTCCATGACCCTTGTCATCACAATGCCCAAAGCCCTTGTCATCACAATGCTCCATTACCTTTGCCATCACAATCCTCCAAAACACTAGACATCACAATGCTCCATGCCATTGTCACCACAATGGAACATGAAATATGTCATCACAATGCTCCCTGACACCTGTCTTCACAATTCTGTATGACCTTGTCCTCTCAATGTGCCATGCCCACTGTCAACACAATTATCCATGAAACTTGTCAGACCAATGTTCCATGCCCCTGTCATCACAATGCTCCATGCCCTTGTCATCAAAATGCTCCATGACCCCAGTTCTCACAATGCTCTGTGAATCCAGTCATCACAAGGCTTCATGACCAGTGTCATTCACAATGATCCATGCCCTCATCATCACAAGGCTCTGTGAACTTTGTCACCACAATGCACCAAGAAATTTTCATCACAATGCTCCGTGACACTTGTTACCACAATTCTCCATCCCTTTGTCAACTCAATGCTCCATGAACCCTGTCATTACAAGGCACCATGCCCACCTTCATAATGCTTCATGCTATTGTCATCACAATGAAATCATAATGCTCCATGACCTCTGTCATCACAATGCTCCAAACCCTGGTGATCAAAATGTTCCATAACTCTTTTCATCACAACGCCCCATGACGCTCGTCATCACAATTCTCCTTGGTCGTCTCATCACAATGCTCCATGACTTTTGTCACCACAATGCTCAATACCCTTGTCATCACAATGCTCCCGGACACTTGTCATCAGTATGTTCCTTGAACCCTGTGATGACAAGGCTCCATGGATTTCTCCTCCCATTGCTCCATGCCCTTGTCATCACAGTGCTCCACGACCGCTGTAATCACAAGGCTCCATGCCCCTTTTCTTCAGAATGTTCCCTGAGACATATCATCAGAAGTCTCCATGTTCTTCTCATCACAATGCGCCATGACACCTGTCATCACAACACTCCTTTAATATTTTCAGCCCAGTGCTCCATGACCTTCTCATCACAATGCTCCATGACCCCTGTCATTACAATGCTCCTTGACCCCTGTCATCACAACGCTCCCTGACCCTTGTCATCACAATACTCCATAAACATTTTCATCCCAATGCTCCATGACCCTTGTCATGAAAATGATCCATGCCCTTGTCATCACAATGCTCCATGACCCCTGTATTCACAATGCTCCGTGACACTTGTCATCACAGTGCTCCATGACACCTGTCATCACAATGCTCCATGCCTTTGTCAGCAAAATGCTACATGACCTTGTCATTACAATGCTCTATGCACTGGTCATCACAATACTCCAATACCATTGTCATCACAATCCTCCATGAATCTTGGGATCACATTGTTTCATGCCCTTGTCATCAAAATGCTCCATACTCCTTGAAATCAAAATGATCCATGACCTCTGTCATCACAATGCTCCAAACACTTGTGATCATAGTGTTCCATAACACTTGTCATCACAACGCTCCTTGATGCCTGTCATCACAATACTCCATGCCCTTTTCATCACAATGCTCCATGACCTTTGTCATCACAATTCTCAATACACTTGTCATCACAATGATTCCTGACACTTGTCGTCAGAATGTTCCTTGAAACCTGTCACGAAAAGGCTCCAAGCCTTATTCATCACAATGCCCCATGCCATTTTCATCAGAGTGCTCCATGCCATTATCATCATATACTCCACAAGCTTGTCATCAGAATGCTCCATGACCTTTGTCATCACAATTCTCTATGCACTTGTCAGCACAATGCACTCTGACCCTTGTCATCACAATGCTCCAAGCCATTGTCATCACAATGCTCCATTACCTTTGTCATCAGAATCCTCCTTGACACTTGGCATCACAATGCTCCATGCCGTTGTCATCACAATGCGACATTACATATGTCATCACATGTTCCCTGACACCAGTCTTCACAATACTGCATGACCTGGTCTTCACAATGTTCCATGCCTTTTTTATCACAATGCTCCATCACCCATGTCATCACAATGCTCCGTGAGTCCAGTCATCACAATGCTTCATGACCTTTGTCATCACAATGGTCCATGCCCTCGTCATCAACAGTCTCTGTGACCTATTTAACCACAATGCTCCATTAAATTTTCATCACAATGCTCTTTGACCCTTGTCATCACAATACTCTATGCCTTTTTCAGCACAATGCTCCATGACACATGTCATCACAATGCACCATGCGCTTGTCATCACAGTGCTCCACAATCTGGTTATCACAATGCTCCATTAACCTTGTCATCACAATGCTCCATGCACTTCTCATCAATATGCTCTCTCACCACTGATATCACAATGTTACATTACTATTCATCACAATACTCCCTCACCGCTGTCATCACAATGTTCGATAACTCCTGTCACCACAATGCTACATGCACTTATCATCACAGTGTTCGATTAACTATGACATCACAATGTTCCGTAAGCCCTGTCATCAAAATGCTCCATGACCCATTTCATCAAAATGCTCCATGTCCCCTGACATCACAATGCTCCATAGCCCTTGTCATTACAGTGTTCCATGACGCTCTTCATCACAATTATCCATGGCCTTCTCATCACAATGCTCCATGGTCTTGCCATCACAATGCTCCATGCCCTGGTCATCAGAATTCTCCAAGTTCTTGGCATCACTATGTTCCATGACACTTCTCATCACAGTGTTACATGCTTTGTCAGCACAATACTACACAAACTTGTCATCAGAATGCTCCATGACCCATGTCATCACAATTATCCATGCCCCTGTCATCAGAAACCTCCATGCCCTTGTCATCACAAAGTTCCATGACCCCTGTCATCACAATACTCCATGAACATTTTCAGCCCAATGCTACATGACTTTCTCATCGCAATGCTCCATGACCAATATCATCACAATGCTCCATGACCACTGTCATCACAACACTCCATGACACCTGACAACACAATGATCCGGGACTCTTGTCATCACAATGCCCCATTACCTAGTCATCACAATGCTCCATGACCCCTGTCATCACAATACTCCATGAATATATTCAGCCCAAACTCCATGACCCTTGTCATCAAAATGATCGGTGCCCTAGTCATCCCAATGCTCCATGACCTCTGTATTCACAATGCTCTGTGACACTTGTAATCACAGTGATCCATGACACCTGTCATCAAAATGCTCCATGCCTTTGTCTGCAAAATGTTACATGACATTGTCATTACAATGCACTATGTGCTTGTCATCACAATACTCCATTACCATTGTCATTAGAATCCTCCATGAACCTTGGGATCACATTGCTTCATGCCCTTGTCATCACAATGCTCCATGCTCCTTGAAATCAAAATGATCCATGACTTCTGTCATCGCAATGCTCCAAACCCTTGTGATTACAATGTTCCATAACACTTGTTATCACAACGTTACATGATGCCTGTCATCACAATACTCAATGCCCTTTTCATCACAATGTTCCATGACCTTTGTCATCACAATTCTCAATACACTTGTCATCACAATGCTCCCTGACTCTTGTCGTCAGAATGATTCTTGAACCCTGTCAAGAAAAGGCTCCATGCTGTTTTCATCACAATGCCCCATGCCATTTTCCTCACAATAATCCATGCCATTGTCATCAAAATACTCCACAAGCTTGTCATCCAAATGCTCCATGACCCGTGTCATCACAATTCTCCATGCACTTGCCAGCACAATGCTCCCTGACCCTTGTCATCACAGTGCTCCAAGCCATTTTCATCACAATGCTCCATTACCTTTGTCATCAGAATCCTCCATGACACTTGGCATCACAATGCTCCTTGCCATTGTCATCACAATGGGCCATTACATATGTCATCACAATGCTCCCTGACACCAGTCTTCACAATACTGCATTACCTGGTGTTCAATATGCACCATGACCTTGTCATCACAATGCGCCATTCCAACTGTCATTGCAATAATCCACGAAACTTATTGGACCAAAGTTCCATGCCCTTTTCATCACAATGCTCCATGCCCTTGTTATCACAATGCTCCGTGAATCCAGTCATCACAATGCTTCATGACCTTTGTCATCACAATGGTCCATGCCCTCGTCATCAACAGTCTCTGTGACATTTTTAACCTCAATGCTCCATGAAATTTTCATCACAATGCTCTTTGACCCTTGTCATCACAATATTTTATGCCTTTCTCAGCACAATGCTCCATAACCGTTGTCATCCCAATGCTCCATGTGCTTGTCAGCACAATGCTCCATGACACGTCATCACAATGCACCATGTGCTTGTCATCACAGTGCTCCACAATCTTGTCATCACATTGCTCCATTAACATTGTCATCACAATGCACCATGACAGTTCTCATCACAATGTTACATGCTTCTTTCATCACAATTCTCCATGCACATGTCATTGCAATGCCCCATGACCCCTGTCATAGCAAGCTCCATGCCTCTGTCATCACAATGCTTCACGAACTTTTCATCAAAATTCTCAATGGCAGTTGTCATCAAAATGCTCCATGACCCTTGTCATCACAATGCTCCAAGCCCTTGTCATCACAATGCTCCAATAACTTTGTCACCAAAATCCTCCAAATCACTTGGCATCACAATGCTCCATGCCATTGTCATCACAATGGAACATGAAATATGTCATCACAATGCTCCCTGACACCTGACTTCACAAAACACCATGACCTTGTCATCACAATGTGCCATGCCCACTGTCTACACATTTATCCATGAAACTTGTCAGACCAATGCTGCATGCCCCTGTCATCACAATGCTCCATGCACTTGTCATCACAGTGCTCCATGACACCAGTTCTCACAATGCTCCGTGACTCCAGTCATCACAAGGCTTCATGACCGGTGTCATCACAATGATCCATGCCCTCATCATCACAAGGCTCTGTGAACTTTGTCCCCACAATGCTCCATGAACTTTTAATCACAATGCTCCGTGACACTTGTTATCACAATGCTCCGTGAGTCCAGTCATCACAATGCTTCATGACCTTTGTCATCACAATGGTCCATGCCCTCTTCATCAACAGTCTCTGTGACCATTTTAACCTCAATGCTCCATGAAATTTTCATCACAATTCTCTTTGACTCTTGTCATCACAATACTCTCTGCTTTTCTCAGCACAATGCTCCATGACTGTTGTCATCACAATGCTCCATGTGCTTGTCAGCACAATGCTGCATGACACGTCATCACAATGCACCATGCGCTTGTCATCACTGTACTCCACAATCTTGTCATCACAATGCTCCATTAACATTGTCATCACAATGTTCCATGCACTTCTCATCAATATGCTCTCTCACCACTGATATCACAATGTTACATTACTATTGATTACAATACTCCCTCACCGCTGTCATCACAGTGTTCCATGACTCCTGTCATCACCATGCTACATGCACTTATCATCACAATGTTCGATGACCTATGACATCACAATGTTCCATAACCCCTGTCATAAAAATGCTCCATGAAATTTTCATCACAATTCTCCGTGACACTTGTTACCACAATGCTCCATCCCTTTGTCAACTCAATGCTCCATGACCCTTGTCATCACAATATTCCATGACCTTTGTCATCACAATTCTGAATACACTTGTCATCACAATGCTCCCTGACTCTTGTCATCAGAATGCTCCTGGAACCCTGGCACGAAAAGTCTCCATGCCATTTTCATCACAATGCCCCATGCCATTTTCATCAGAATAGTCCATGCCTTTGTCATCAAAATACTCCACAAGCTTGTCATCCAAATGCTCCATGACCCGTGTCTTCACAATTCTCCATGCACTTGCCAGCACCATGCTCCCTGACCCTTGTCATCTCAGTGCTCCAAGCCATTGTCATCACAATGCTCCATTACATTTGTCATCAGAATCCTCCATGACACTTGGCATCACAATGCTCCATGCCATTGTCATCACAATGGGCCATTACATATGTCATCACAATGCTCCCTGACACCTGTATTTACAATACTGCATGACCTTGTCATCTCAATGTGCCATGCCCACTCTCAACACAATTATCCATGAAACTTGTCAGACCAATGCTCCATGCCCCACTCATCACAATGCTCCATGCACTTGTCATCACAATGCTCCATGCCCTTGTCATCACAATGCTCCATCATCCCAGTTCTCACAATGCTCCGTGACTCCAGTCATCACAAGGCTTCATGACCAGTGTCATCACAATGATCCATGCCCTCATCATCAGAAGGCTCTGTGAAATTTGTCACCACAATGCTCCATGAACTTTTCATCACAATGCTCCGTGACACTTGTTACCACAATGCTCCATCCCTTTGTCAACTCAATGCTCCATGACCCTTGTCATCACAATGTTCCATGACCTTTGTCATCACAATTCTCAATACACTTGTCATCACAATGCTCCCTGACTCTTGTCGTCAGAATGCTCCTTGAACCCTGTCACGAAAAGGCTCCATGCCGTTTTCATCACAATGCCCCATGCCATTTTCATCACAATACTCCATGCCTTTGTCATCAAAATACTCCACAAGCTTGTCATCAGAATGCTCCATGACCCGTGTCTTCACATTTCTCCATGCACTTGCCAGCACAATGCTCCCTGACACTTGTCATCACAATGCTCCATGTCATTGTCATCACAATGGGCCATTACATATGTCATCACAATGCTCCCTGACACCAGTCTTCACAATACTGCATGACCTGGTCTTCACAATGCTCCATGCCCTTGTCATCACAATGCGCCATTCCAACTGTCACTGCAATAATCCATGAAACTTTTTAGACCAATGTTCCATGCCCTTGTCATCACAGTGCTCCATGCCCTTGTTATCACAATGCTCCGTGACTCCAGTCATCACAATGCTTCATGACATTTGTCATCACAATGGTCCATGACCTCGTCATCATCAGTCTCTGTGACATTTTTAACCTCAATGCTCCATGAAAATTTCATCAAAATTCTCTTTGACCCTTGTCATCACAATACTCTCTGCCTTTCTCATCACAATGCTCCATGACCGTTGTCATCACAATGCTCCATGCGCTTGTCAGCACAATGTTCCATGACACGTCCTCAAAATGCACCATGCACTTGTCATCACAGTGTTCCACAATCTTGTCATCAAAATGCTCCATTAACATTGTCATCACAATTCTCCATGCACTTCTCATCAATATGCTCTCTCACCACTGATATCACAATGTTACATCACTATTCATTACAATACTCCCTCACCCCTGTCATCAGAGTGTTCCATGACTCCTGTCATCACCATGCTACATGCACTTATCATCACAATGTTCGATGACCTATGACATCACAATGTTCCGAAACACCTGTCATCAGAATGCTCCATGAACGTTTTCATCAAAATGCTCCATGTTCCCTGATATCACAGTGCTCCATACCCCTTGCCATTACAGTGCTCCATGACACTCGTCATCACAATTATCCATGGTCTTCTCATCGCAATGCTCCACGGTCTTGCCATCTCAATAAACCATGCCCTGGTCATCACACTGCTCCATGTCCTTTGTCATCACAATTCTTCACGTCGTTTTCATCACAATGCTCCATGACAGTTCTCATCACAATGTTACATTCTTTTGTCATCACAATTCTCCATGCACATGTCATCGCAATGCCCCATGACCCCTGTCATAGCAAGCTCCATGCCTTTGTCATTACAATGCTTCACGACCTTTTCATCAAAATTCTCAATGGCCGTTGTCATCACAATGCTCCATGACACTTGTCATCACAATGCTCCTAGCCCTTGTCATCACAATGCTCCATTACTTTTGTCATCACAATCCTCCAGAACACTTGACATCACAATGCTCCATGCCATTGTCATCACAATGGAACATGAAATATGTCATCACAATGCTCCCCGACACCTGTCTTCACAAAACTGCATGACCTTGTCATCACAATGTGCCATGCCCACTGTCAACACAATTATCCATGAAAATTGTCACACCAATGCTCCATGCCCCTGTCATCACAATGCTCCATGCCCTTGTCATCACAATGCTCCATGACCACAGTTCTCACAGTGCTCCGTGACTCCAGTCATCACAAGTCTTCATGACCTGTGTCATCACAATGATCCATGCCCTCATCATCACAAGGCTCTGTGAACTTTGTCACCACAATGCTCCATGAACTTTTCATCACAATGCTCCGTGACACTTGTTACCACATTGCTCCATCTCTTTGTCAACTCAGTGCTCCATGACCCTTGCCATCACAATGTTCCATGACCTTTGTCATCACAATTCTCAATACAATTGTCATCACAATGCTCCCTGTCTCTTGTGGTCAGAATGCTCCTTGAACCCTGTCACGAAAAGGCTCCATGCCGTTTTCATCACAATGCTCCATGCCATTTTCATCACAATACTCCATGCCTTTGTCATCAAAATACTCCACAAGCTTGTCATCCAAATGGTCCATGACCCGTGTCTTCATAATTCTCTATGCACTTGCCAGCACAATGCTCCCAGACCCTGGTCATCACAATGCTCCAAGCCATTGTCATCACAATGCTCCTTTAACTTTGTCATCAGATTCCTCCATGACACTAGGCATCACAATGCTCCATGCCATTGTCATCACAATGGGCCATTACATATATCATCACAATGCTCCCTGACACCAGTCTTCACAATACTGCATGACCTGGTCCTCACCAAGCTCCATGCCCTTGTCATCACAATGCGCCATTCCAACTGTCATTGCAATAATCCATGAAATGTATTAGAACAATTTTCCATGCCCTTGTCATCACAATGCGCCATGCCCTTGTCATCACAATGCTAGAAGCCACTATCATCACAATGCTCCATTAACTTTGTCATCAGCTTCCTCCATAACACTTGGCATCACAATGCTCCATGCCATTGTCATCACAATGGGCCATTACATATGTCATCACAATGCTCCCTGACACCAGTCTTCACAATACTGCATGAACTCGTCTTCACAATGTTCCATGCCCTTGTTATCACAATACTCCATGACCCATGTCATCACAATGCTCCGTGAGTCCAGTCATCACAGTGCTTCATGACCTTTGTCATCACAATGGTCCATGACCTCGTCAGCAACAGTCTCTGTGACATTTTTAACCTCAATGCTCAATGAAATTTTCATCACAATGCACTTTGACCCTTGTCGTCACAATACTCTATGCCTTTCTCAGCACAATGCTCCATGACCGTTGCCATCACAGTGCTCCATGCGCTTGTGAGCACAATGCTCCATGACCCCTGTCTTAGCAAGCTCCGTGCCTCTGTCATCACAATGCTTCACGACCATTTTATGAAAATTCTCAATGGCCGTTGTCATCAAAATGCTCCATGACCCTTGTCATCACAATGTTCCATACACTTGTCAGCACAGTGCTCCACGACCCATGTCATCACAATGCTCCATAAACATTGTCTTCACAATGCTCCTTGCACGTCTTATAAAATGCTCTCTCACCACTGATATCATAATGTTCCCTCACTAGTCATCACAATACACCCACTCCAATGTCATCACAATGGTCCATAACCCCTGTCATGAAAATGTTCCATGACCCCTGACATCACAATGTTCCATAAAACCTGTCATCAAAATGTTCCATGACCCTTTTCATCAAATTGCTCCATGACCCTGTCATCACAATGCTCCCTGCCTTTCTCGTCACAATGCACCACGCACTTGTCATCAAAATGCTCCATGATTTTGTCATCACAAAGAACCATGACCCTTGGCATCACAATGCTCCATGTCATTGTCATCACAATGCTCCATGATCGATCTCATCACATTGATCCATGCCCTTGTCATCACAAAGCTCCATGACGCATGTCATCAGAATGCTCCATGGCCTTCTCATCACAGTGCTCCATGCACTTGCCATCACAATGCTCCATTACAACTGTCATCACAATGCTCCAAGACCCCTGTAATCACAATGCTCCATGCCCCTATTCATCTCAATGCTCCATGAACCCTGTCATCACAATGCACCATGCCCTCCATCATAATGCTTTATGCAATTGTCATCACAATGAAATCATAATGCTCCATGACCTCTCTCAACACAATGTTCAAAAACCTTGTGATCAAAATGTTGCATAACACTTGTCATCACAACGCTCCATTATGCCTGTCATCTCAATACTCCATGCCCTTTTCATCACAAGGCTCCATGACTTATGTAATCACAATTCTCAATACACTTGTCATCACAATGCTCCCTGACTCTTCTCGTCAGAATGCTCCTTGAACCCTGGCACAAAAAGGCTCCATGACTTTATCATCACTATGTCCCATGCCATTTTCATCACAATGCTCCATGCCATTGTCTTCAAAATACTCCACAAGATTGTCATCGAAATGCTGCATGACCCATGTCATCACAAGTCTCCATGCACTTGCCAGCACAATGCTCCCTGACCCTTGTCATCACAACGCCCCAAGCCATTGTCATCACAATGCTCCATTACCTTTTTCATCAGAATCCTCCATGACACTTGGCATCACAATGCTCCATGCCATTGTCATCACAATGGGCCATTACATATGTCATCACAATGCTCCCTGACACCAGTCTTCACAATACTGCATGACCTGGTCTTCACAATGTTCCATGTCCTTGTCATCACAATGCGCCATTCCAACTGTCATTGCAATAATCCATTAAGCTTATTAGACCAATGTTCAATGCCCTTCTTATCACAGTGCTCCGTGACTCCAGTCATCACAATGCTTCATGACCTTTGTCATCACAATGGTCCATGCCCTCGTCATCAACAGTCTCTGTGACATTTTTAACCTCAATGCTCCATGAAATTTTCATCACGATGCTCTTTGAAACTTGTCATCACAATACACTATGCCTTTATCAGCACAATGCTCCATGACTGTTGTCATTACAATGCTCCATGCCTTTGTCAGCACAATGCTCCATGACACGTCATCACAATGCACCATGCGCTTGTCATCACAGTGCTCCACAATCTTGTCATCACAATGCTCCATTAACCTTGTCATCACAATGCTCCATGCACTTCTCATCAATATGCTCTCTCACCACTGATATCACATTGTTACATCACTATCCATTACAATACTCCCTCACCCCTGTCATCACAATTTTCCATGACTCCTGTCATCACAATGCTACATGCACTTATCATCACAATGTTCAATGACCTATGACATCACAATATACCATAACCCCTGTCATCAAAATGCTCCATGAAATTTTTCATCAAAATGCTCCATGTCCCCGGACATCACAATGCTCCATACCCCTTGTCATTACAGTGCTCCATGACGCTCGTCATCACAATTATCCATGGTCTTCTCATCACAATTCTCCACGGTCTTGCCATCACAATGCTCCATGCCCTGGTCATCACAATGCCCCATGTCCCTTGTCATCACAATTCTCCATGTCCTTGTCATCACAATGCTCCATGACAGTTCTCATCACAATGTTACATGCTTTTCTCATCACAATTCTCCATTCACATGTCATCACAATGCCCCATGACCACTGTCATAACAAGCTCCATGCCTTTGTCATCACAATGCTTCACGACATGTTCATCAAAATTCTCAATGGCCGTTGTCATCACAATGCTCCATGAAACTTGTCATCACAATGCTCCAAGCCCTTGTCATCACAATGCTCCATGCCATTGTCATCACAATGGAACATGAAATATGTCATCACAATTCTCCCTGACACCTGTCTTCACAATATTGCATAACCTTGTCATCACAATATGCCATGCCAAATGTCAACACAATTATCCATGAAACTTGTCAGACCAATGCTCCATGCCCCTGTCATCACAATGCTCCATACCCTTGTCATCACAATGCTCCATGACCCCAGATCTCACAATGCTCCGTGACTCCAGTCATCACAAGGCTACATGACCTGTGTTATCACAATGATCCGTGCCCTCTTCATCACAAGGCTCTGTGAACTTTGTCAGCACAATGCTCCATGAACTTTTCATCACAATGTTCCGTGACACTTGTTACCACAATGCTCCATCCCTTTGTAAATACAATGCTCCATGAACCTTGTCATCACAATGTTCCATGTGCTTGTCAGTGCAGTGCTCCATGACCCATGTCATCACAATGCTCCATAAACCTTGTCATCACAATGCTCCTTGCACGTCTTATCAAAATGCTCTCTCACCACTGATATCAAAATATTCCCTCACTAGTCATCACAATACACCCTCTCCCCTGTCATCCCAATGGTCCATAACCCCTGTCATGAAAATGTTCCATGACCCCTGATATCACAATGTTCCATAACCGCTGTCATCAAAATGTTCCATCATCATTTTCATCAAATTGCTCCAAGACACTGTCATCACAATGCTCCCTGCCCTTCTCATCACAATGCAAAACGCCCTTGTCATCAAAATGCTCCATGACTTTGTCATCACAAAGAAACATGACCCTTGGCATCACAATGCTCCAGTACCTTGTCATCACAATGCTCCATGACACCGGTCATCACAATCCTCCATGAATATTTTAAGCCCAGTGCTCCATGACCTTCTCATAACAATGCTCCATGACCCCTGTCATCACAATGCTCCATGTCCCTTGTCATCACAATACTCCATGAACATTTCCATCCCAATGCTCCATGACACTTGTCATCACAATGATCCATGCCGTACTCATCCCAATGCTCCATGACCCCTTTATTCAAAATGCTCCGTGACGCTTGTCATCACAGTGCTCCATGAAAACTGTCATCACAAT
Organism: Mesoplodon bidens; assembly: GCF_964165515.1. Classification (NCBI taxonomy): domain Eukaryota; kingdom Metazoa; phylum Chordata; class Mammalia; order Artiodactyla; family Ziphiidae; genus Mesoplodon; species Mesoplodon bidens. Next base: position 258,972 of record NW_027672423.1, read on the forward strand.
GCTCCATGCCTTTGTCAGCAAAATGCTACATGACTTTGTCATTACAATGCTCTGTGCACTTGTCATCACAGTACCCCATTACCATTGTCATCACAATCCTCTATGAACCTTGGGATCACATTGATTCATGTCCTTGTCATCACAATGCTCCACGCTCCTTGTAATCAAAATGATCCATGACCTCTGTCATCACAATGCTCCAAACCCTTGTGATCACAATGTTCCATAACACTTGTCATCTCAACGCTCCATGATGCCTGACATCACAATACTCCATGTCCTTTTCATCACAATGCTCCATGACCTTTGTCATCACAATTCTCAATACACTTGTCATCGCAATGCTCCCTGACACTTGTCGTCAGAATGCTCCTTGAACCCTGTCATGAAAAGGCTCCATGCATTTTTCATCACAATGTCCCATGCCGTTTTCATCACAATGCTCCATGCCATTGTCATCAAAATACTCCACAAGTTTGTCATCAGAATACTCCATGACCTTTGTCATCACAATTCTCCATGCACTTGTCAGCACAATGCTCCCTGACCGTTGTCATCACAATGTTCCAAGCCATTGTCATCACAATGCTCCATTACCTTTGTCATCAGAATCCTCCATGACACTTGGCATCACAATGCTCCATGCCATTGTCATCACAGTGGGCCATTACATATGTCACCACAATGCTCCCTGACACCTGTCTTCACAATACTGCATGACCTGGTCTTCACAATGCTCCATGCCCTTGTCATCACAATGCACCATTCCAACTGTCATTGCAATAATCCATGAAAGTTATTAGACCAATGTTCCGTGCACTTGTCATCACAATGCTCCATGCCCTTGTTATCACAGTGCTCCATGACCCATGTCATCACAATGCTCCGTGACTCCTGTCATCTCACTGATTCATGACCTTTGTCATCACAGTGGTCCATGCCCTCGTCATCAACAGTCTCTGTGACCTTTTTAACATCAATGCTCAATGAAATTTTCATCACAATGCTCTTTGACCCTTGTCATCACAATACTCTATGCCTTTCTCAGCACAATGCTCCATGACCGTTGTCATCACAATGTTCCATGCGCTTGTCAGCACAATGCTCCATGACACATGTCATCACAATGCACCATGTGCTTGTCATCACAGTGCTCCACAATCTTGTTATCACAATGCTTCATTAACCTTGTCATCACAATGCTCCACGCACTTCTCATCAATATGCTCTCTCACCAATGATATCACAATGTTACATCACTATTTATCACAATACTCCCTCACCCCTGTCATCACAATGTTCCATGACTCCTGTCATCACAATGCTACATGCACTTATCATCACAAAGTTCGATGACCTATGACATCACAATGTTCCATAAGCCCTGTCATCAAAATTCTTCATGACACTTTTCATCAAAATGCTCCATGTCCCCTGACATCACAATGCTCCATACCCCTTGTCATTACAGTGCTCAATGTCGCTCTTCATCACATTTATCCATGGTCTTCTCATCACAGTGCTCTACGGTCTTGACATCACAATGCTCCATGCCCTGGTCATCACAGTTCTCAAAGTTCTGGGCATCACTATGTTCCATGACACTTCTTCTCACAGTGTTACATGCTATGTCAGCACAATACTACACAAGCTTGTCATCAGAATGCTCCATGACCCCTGTCATCACAATACTCCCTGCCTCGCTTTCAAGTCGGCCTCGTTGCCTTCCTTCAGTAGATTTTTGGACGATAGTTGTCCTTTATTACTCTGCCAGTTTGTGAATTGCTGTGCCCCTGAGCTCCATTTTTGAACTCGATTTTTGTGAGCTGAACACAAGTCAAAAAATTTGGTTCAGGACATATAATATTTCTCGGTGGGTGTCTGAGACTTTGGATAATTCTTCTTCCAGCCGGGGAATTAGAGTGACATGTCCCAGTCCAAATGCCTAACAGCTACTCTCTCATTGTTTCTCCCTCTTCCCTTCCATCCTCTGACAAATTGTCAACCTGTGCGAAACAGGAGGTTAAAGGGGCTGTCTCTCCAAGTTGGGAGATTGATAGTAAAGCAGTTGGAAAGTCAAACCAGAGCACCAGGAGAAGAACTATTCGTTGAATTTTAGAAACCTTTTGTATTCACAGTGTGTCCATTCTCTACGTTTCCTTTTCATGTTATAGCTATAGTAATATTCCCTTCAACCTGGAGAGTTGGGACCCATGGAATGGGGGCCATGCATTATTGCTTTAAAAGGTCTGCATTTGCTCACCCAATCTCACCAATCCTCTCAGTCCCAAGTGTCCAGCCTTATGCCACATCCAGCTGTCATTGTAGATAGGGTCACTCCAGGTTTCATCAGAGATCCTCAAGGAATTGTAATTGATTTCCCTGTTTTTTTGTTTTCTCTTTGAAATTCCTTTTTATAGGAGGTTTGAGCTGATTCTCGCTGCCATGTTTATGCCAGTCTAGACACACTTGATTCCCTTATGGAGACATATCAATACATAGGTTTTAATATTCTTACTAATCAGATCTATTCCTCTGATGGAAATAGGGGTTTTGAGTCCCGTTCACTGCGGAAGGAGTAGTTCTTGTCTATTGTGTATTTGGATTATGGAACGGTAACTGTGCTAATATCAAACTCTGGTTTTGTGCATCTCCCCACCTCTTCTTTCCTCTTAAGCAAGCATAAGAGAGTTTTCTAAATCTGTGACTCTGTTCTATTTCCTAATTCAGTTCATATGTAGCCATGTTTATATTCCCTTCGTAAGTGATATCTTATGTCAGAATGCACCATGGCCCTTGTCATAATAATGCTCCATGACCCCTGTCATCACATTGCACCATGCCCTAGTTATCACAATGCTCCCTGTCCCTTGTCATCACAATTCTCCTCGTCCTTGTCATCACAATGCTACATGAAACTTCTCATCACAACATTACATGCTCTTGTTATCACATTGCTCCATGACCCCTGTCATCACAGTGCTTCATGCCCCTTGTCATTACAGTGCTCCATGATGCTCGTCATCACAATTACCCGAGGTCTTCTCATCACAATGCTCCACGGTTTTGCCATCATAATGCTCCATGCCCTGGTCATCTCACAGCTCAATGTCCCTTGTCCTCACAATTCTCCATGTCCTTGTCATCATATTGCTCCATGGCACTTCTCAACACAATGTTATATGCTCTTGTCATCACAATACTCCATGCACTTGTCATCGCAATGCTCCATGACCCCTGTCATAGGAAGCTCCATGCGCTTGTCATCACAATGTTTCACGACCTGGAAATTAAAATTATCAGTGGCTCTTTTCATCACAATGCTCCATGCCCTTGTCATCACAATGCTCCCTTACCTTTGTCACAACAATCCTCCATGACACTTGGCATCACAATGCTCGTGCTATTGTCATCAAAATGGAACATGAAATATGTCATCACAATGCTCTCTGACACCTGTCTTCACAATACTCCATGAACTTGTCATCACAATGCTCCATGCCCTTGTCATCACAATGTGCCATGCCCAATGTCATCACAATCATCCATGAAATTTCTCAGACCAATGCTCCATGCCCCTTTTCATCACAATGCTCCATGAACCCTGTCATCACAATGCACCATGCCCATCATCATAATGCTTCATGCTATTGTCATCACAATGAAATCAAAATGCTCCATGACGTCTGTCATCACAATGCTCCAAACACTTGTAATCACAATGTTCCATAACACTTGTCATCACAATGCCCCATGACGCTACTCATCACAATTATCCATGGTCTTCCCATCTCAATGCTCCATGACATTTGTCATCACAATGCTCAATACCCTTGTCATCACAATGCTCCCTGACACTTGTCATCAGAATGCTCCTTGAACACCTTCATGACAAGGCTCCATGCCTTTCTCATCACAATTATCCATGCCCTTTTCATCACAATGCTCCAAGACCCCTGCAATCACAAAGCTCCTTGCCCTTGTCATCACAAAGCTCCATGGAAAATGTCATGAGAATGCTCCATTACCTTCTCATCACAGTGCTCCATGCCATTGTCATCACAATGCTCCAGACACCTGTAATCACAATGCTCCATTCCTCTTTTCATCAGAATGCTCCATGAGACTTGTCATCACAAGGATCCATGGTCTTCTCATCAAAATGCTCCAGGACATTGTCATCAAAATGCTCCATTCCCTTATCATCACAATGCTCCATGACCCCTGTCATCACAATACTCCATGTACATTTTCAGCCCAATAATCCATGACCTTCTCATCACAATGCTCCATGACTACTGTCATCACAACGCTCCATGACACCTGACAACACAATGATCCGGGACTCTTGTCATCACAATGCTCCATTCCCTAGTCATCACAATGCTCCATGACCCCTGTCATCATAATAGTCCATGAACATTTTCAGCCCAATACTACATGACCCTTGTCATTACAATGATCCATTCCCTTTTCATCCCAATGCTCCATGACCCCTGTATTTAAAATCCTCCGTGATGTTTGTCATCACAGTGCTCCATGACACCTGTCATCACAATGCTCCATGCCTTTGTCAGGAAATGCTACATGACCTTGTCATTACAATGCTCTATGTGCTTGTCATCACAATACTCCATTACCATTGTCATCACGATCCTCCATGAACGTTGGGATCACATTGCTTCATACCCTTGTCATCACAATGCTCCATGCTCCTTGAAATCAAAATGATCCATGACCTGTGTCATCACAATGCTCCAAACTCTTGTGATCACAGTGTTCCATAACACTTATCATCACTACGCCCCATGACGCCTGTCCTCTCAATACTCCATGCACTTATTGTCACAATGCTCCATGACCTTTGTCATCACAATGCTCAATACACTTGTCATCACAATGCTCCCTGACACTTGTCGTCAGAATGCTCCTTGAACCCTCTAACAAAAAGGCTCCATGCCTTTTTCATCACAATGTCCCATGCCATTTTCATCACAGTGCTCCATGACCCTTGTCATCACAATTCTCCATGTACTGTCGGCACAATGCTCCCTGACCCTTGTCATCACAATGCTCCAAGCCATTGCCATCACAATGCTCCATTATCTTTGTCATCAGTATCCTCCATGACACTTGGCATCACAATGCTCCATGCCATTGTCATCACAATGGGCCATTACATATGTCATCACAATGCTCCCTGACACCTGTCTTCATAATACTGCATGACCTTGTCATCACAATTCTCCATTCCCTTGCCATCACAGTGCGCCATTCCAACTGTCATCGCAATAATCCATGAAACTTATTAGACCAATGCTCCATGTCCTTGTCATCACAATGCTCCGTGACTCCAGTCATCACAATGCTTCATGACCTTTGTCATCAAAATGGTCCATGCCTTCGTCATCAACAGTCTCTATGAATTTTTAACCACAATGCTCCATGAAGTTTTCATCACAATGCTCTTTGACCCATGTCATCACAATGCTCTATGCCTTTCTCAACACAATGCTCCATGACCCTTGTCATCACAATGCTCCATGGGCTTCTCAGCACAATGCTCCATGACCCTTGTCATCACAATGTGCCATGCGCTTGTCATCACAGTGCTCCACAATCTTGTCATCACAATGCTCCATAAATCTTGTCATCACAATGCTCCATGCACTTCTCATCAAAATGCTCTCTCACCACTGATAGCACAATGTTACATCACTATTCATCACAGTACTACCTCACTCCTGTCATCACAGTGCTACATGCACTTATCATCACAATGTTCGATGACCCCTGACATCACAGTGCTCCATAACCCTTGTCATCAAAATGCTCCATGACCATTTTCATCAAAATGCTCCATGACCCCTGACATCACAATGTTCCATAACCACTGTCATCAAAATGTTCCATGACCCTTTTCATCAAATTGCTCCATGACCCTGTCATTACAATGCTCCCTGCCCTTCTCATCACAATGCACCACGCTCTTGTCATCAAAACGCTCCATGACCTTTGTCATCACATAGCTCCATGACCCTTGGCATCACAATGCTCCATGCCATTGTCATCACAATGCTCCATGAACCCTCTCATCACATTGATCCATGCAATTGTCATCAAAAAGCTCCATGACACTTGTCATCACACTACTCGATGCCCTTTTCATCACAATGCTCCTGGCCCTTGTCATTACAGTCCTTTATGACCCATGTATCACTGTGTTCCGTGCCCTTGTTATCACAATGCTCAATGCCAACTCTCATCACAATAATCCATGAAACTTTTCAGACCAATGCTGCTGCCCTTGTCATCACAATGCTACATGACCCATGCCATCACAACCTTCCAAGGCCTTGTCATCACAAGGCTCCATGACCATTGTCATCACAATGCTCCAAGACCCCTGTAATCACAATGCTCCATGCCCTTGTCATCACAAAGCTCCATGATGCATGTCATCAGAATGCTCCATGGCATTCTCATCACAATGCTCCATGCCCTTGTCATTACAATCCTCCATGACCCATGTATCACTGTGTTCCGAGCCCTTGTCATCACAATGCTCCATGCCCACTCTCATCACAGTAATCCATGAAATATTTCAGACCAATGCTCCATGAACTTCTCATCACAATGCTCAATTACCCCTGTCATAACAATGCTCCATGACCCCTGTCATCACAATGCTCCACACCCCTTGTCATTACAGTGCTCCATGAGGCTTGTCATCACAATTATCCATGGTCTTCTCATCACAATGCTCCACGGTCTTGCCATCACAATGGTCCATGCCCTGGTCATCACACTGCTCCATGTCCCTGTCATCACAATTCTCCACGTTCTTGGCATCACTATGCTCCATGACACTTCTCATCAAAGTGTTACATGCTTTGTCATCACAATTCTCAATGCACTTGTCATCACAATGCTCCATGACCCCTGTCATAGCAAGCTCCATGTGCTTGTCATCACAATACTCCATGTCCTTGTCGTCACAATGCTCCATGACCTTTGTCATCACAATGCTCAATACACTGGTAATCAAAATGCTCCCTGACACTTGTCTGTATGCTCCTTGAACCCTGTCATGACAAGGCTCCATGTCTTTTTCATAGAATGATCCATGCCCTTTTCATCACAATGCTCCAAGACCCGTGTAATCACAATGCTCCATGCCCTTGTCATCACAAAGCTCCATGACGCCTGTCAGAATGCTCCATTGCCTTCTCATCACAATGCTCCATGCCCTTGTCATCACAATGCTCCAAGACCACTGTAATCACAATGCTCCATGCCCCTTTTCATCAGAATGCTCCATGAGACTTTTCATTACAAGACTCCATGGTCCTCTCATCACAATGCTCCAGGAACTTGCCATCACAGTGCTCCATTCCATTGTCATCACAATGCTCCATGACCCCTGTCATCAAAATACTCCATGAATATTTTCAGCCCAATGCTCCATGCCCTTGTCATCACAATGCTCCATTACCCCTGTCATAACAATGCTCCATGACCGCTTCCATCACCATGTTCCACGGCCTTGTCATAACAAGGCTCCATGACCCTTGTCATCACAATGCTCCAAGACCCCTGTAATCACCATGCTCCATGCACCTTTTCATCTCATTGCTCCATGAACCCTGTCATCACAATGCACCATGCCCATTATCATAATGCTTCATGCTATTGTCATCACAATGAAATCAAAATTCTCCATGACCTCTGTCATCATAATGCTCCGAACCCTTGTGATCACAAGGTTCCATATCACTTGCCATCACAAAGCCCCATGCCGCTGGTCATCACAATTATCCATGGACTTCTCATCACAATCCTCCATTACCTTTGTCATCACAATTCTCAATACACTTGTCATCACAATGCTCCCTGACACTCGTCATCAGTATGCTCCTTGAACCCTGTCATGACAAGTCTCCATGCCTTTTTCATCACAATGATCCATGCCCTTTTCATCACAATGCTCCATATCATTGTCATCACAATATTCCACAAGCTTGTCATCAGAATGCTCTGTGACCCTTGTCATCACAATGATCCATGCCCCTGTCATCATAATGCTCCATGACATCTGTCATCACAATGCTCCATGCCCCTTGTCATTACAGTGCTCCATGATGCTCGTCATCACAATTATCCATGGTCTTCTCATCACAGTGCTCCACGGTCTTGCCATCACAATGCTCCATGCCCTGATCATCACAATACTCCATGTCCCTTGTTATCACAATTTTCCACGTCCTTGTCATCACAATGCTCCATGACAGTTCTCATCACAATGTTACATGCTCTTGTCATCACAATTCTCCATGCACTTGTCATCGCAATGCCCATGACCCCTGTCATAGCAAGCTCCATGCCTTTGTCATCACAATGCTTCACGAACTTTTCGTCAAAATTCTCAATGCCCGTTGTCATCACAATGCTCCATGCCCTTGTCATCACAATGCTCCAAGCCCTTGTCATCACAATGCTCCATTACCTTTGTCATCACAATCCTCCATAACACTTGACATCACAATGCTCCATGCCATTGTCATCACAATGGGCCATGAAATATGCCATCACAATGCTCCCTGACACCTGTCTTCACAATATTCCATGACCTTGTCTTCCCAATGCTCCATGCCCTTGTCATCAAAATGTGCCATGCCCACTCTCAACACAATTATCCATGAAACTTATCAGACCTATGCTCCATGCCCCTGTCATCAAAATGTTCCATGTCATTTTCATCACAATGCTCCATGAACCCTATCATCACATTATTCCATGCCCTTGTCATCACAAAGCCCTATGATGCTTCTCATCACAATGCCCAATGCACTTCTCATCACAATGCTCCATGTCCTTGTCATTACAATCCACCGTGACCCATGTATCACAGTGTTCAGTGCCCTTGTCATCACAATGCTCCATGCCCACTCTCATGACAATAATCCATGAAAATTTTCAGACCAATGCTCCATGCCCTTCTCATCACAATGCTCCATTACCCCTGTCATAAAAATGCTCCATGACCACTACCATCACAATGTTCCACAGCCTTTTCATCACAAGGCTCAATGACCCTTTTCATCACAATGCTGCAAGAACCCTGTAATCACAATGCTCCATGCCCTTGTCATCAGAAAGCTCCATGACGCATGTCATAAGAATGCTCCATGGCCTTCTCATTCATGATGCTCCATGCCCATGTCATCACAATGCTCCAAGACTCCTGTAATAACAATAATCCATGCCCATTTTCATCACAATGCTCCATGAACCCTGTCATCACAATGCACCATGCCCAACATCATAATGGTTCAGGCTATTGTCATCACAATGAAATCAAAATGATCAATGACCTGTGTCATCACAATGCTCCAAATCCTTGTGATCACAATGTTCCATAACACTTATCATCACAACGCCCCATGACACTTGTCATAACAATTATCCATGGACTTCTCATCACAATGCTCCATGACCTTTGTCATCACAATTCTCAATATCCTTGTCATCACAATGCTCCCTGACACTTGTCTTCAGTATGCTCCTTGAACCCTGTCATGACAAGGCTCCATGCCTTTTTCATGACAATGATCCATGCCCTTTTCATCACAGAGCTCCAAGACCCCTGTAATCACAATGCTCCATGCCCTTGTCATCACAATGCTCCATGACCCCTTTCATCACAATACTCCATGAGCATTTTCAGCCCAATGCTCCATGACCTTCTCATCACAATGCTCCGTGACGCTTGTCATCACAGTGCTCAATGAACCTTGTCATCACAATGCTCCTTGCCTTTGTCAGCAAAATGCTACATAATCTTGTCATCACAATGCTCCATGCGCTTGTCTTCACATTCCTCCATGACCTTTGGGATCACATTGCTTCATGCCCTTGTCATCTCTCTCTTGCCTTTCTGGTTTTTACAGATATTCGGATGTCCCTTTTGACCGGTGGGAAGTGACAATTCTTTGTAGTGTGGATTTGCATTGTGCGCTTGCTTGATTGGCCAGAAAGGACGTATGCGTTTTCTCCTGAATATATTCAGGAGAAAAGGCATACGCACTTTTTGGCCTAGGGCATCACTGTCCAAGTTGTGATGCTTTTCCTGTGGTTTAAAGGTGATTCCCTTTTACCTCTTGAAATATGTTTTGTGCAATTCTGCCTCATTTTCAAGTCCCCTTCTTTACCTTCCCTCAACAGATTTTTGGAAGAGAGTAGTCCTTTATAACTCTGCAGGTTTGTGAATTTCTGTGCCCCTGAGCCCCAATTTTCAAATCCCATTTTTGTGAGCTGGCCGCATATCCACAATTTTGCTTCAGGACCTATAGTGGTTCCAGGGGTGGCTATATTGGTTCCCTGTGTGTGGCTGAGGCTTTGGTTAATTATTCTTTCTGACGGGAAATTAGAGTGACATGTGCCCGTCCAAATGCCTACATCTACTCTCTGATAGGTTCTCCCTCTTCCCTTTCATCCTCTGCACAATTAGCAAACAGTGCGAACCAGGAGGTTATAGGGGCTGACTCTCCTAAGTTGGAAGATTGATAGTAAAGCAGTTGGAATACCAAACTGGAACACAAGGAGAAGAAAAATTAGGAGAGTTTTAGAAACCTTTTGCCATGACAGGTTGTCCATTCTCTAGGTTTCCCATACATGTGATAACTGTAGTGATATTCCCTTCTACCTGGAGATTTGGGACCCATGGAATGGTTGCATGCATTACTACTTTAAGGGTCTGCATTTTCTCTCCCAATCTCACCAGTCCTCTCAGTCCCAAGTGTCCAGCCTTATGTCTCATCCAGCTGTCTTTGCCGATAGGGTCATTCCAGGTTTCATCAGAACCTTTGAAGTAATTGTGTAAGAATTTCGCTGTTTTTTGTTTTTGTTTTTGAAATTCATGTTTATAATGGGGTTGAGCTGATTTTCACTTACTTGTTTATGCCGGTCTAGACAAAATTGATTCCCTTACGGAGACATATCAATACATAGGTTTTAAGATTCTTACTAGTCAGATATATACCTATGCGGGAAATAGGGGTATTGAGTCCCGTTCACTGAGGAAGGTGTAGGTCTTGTATATTCTGTATTTGGTTTATGGAATGGTACCTGTGTTAATATCAAACTCTGGTTTTATGCATCACCCCACCTCTCCTTTCTCCTGAAGCAGGCATAAGAGTTTTTTTTTTTTTTTCTTAATGTGAGACTCTGTTCTCTTTCCTAATTCAGTTCATGTGTTGTGATATTGACATTCCCTCTATAAGTGATATCTTATGAAAAGAATATTTTTCTGTGTGACTAAATTCCCTTAGAATCATCATACTTAAATCCACTCATTATGCTGCTACTGGCCTTATATACATTGATTTCACGTCTGAGTGATATTCCGTTGTACAAAATTACCACAAGTTCTTTATGCATTTCTGTTTTTCCTGGGATATTTTAGGTGTACCAAAGTTGAGCTTCTTGTATGCAGAGAAGCCCTAAACTTTGGGGTGCCTGTGTCTTATTGATATTTAGTCTTCCCAAGTTATATGCCCATGAGTTGAAGTCCCCTTTGCTCGGGGGCTTTGTATTTTAGATGTTTTAGGAAACAGCATACACTTCTTCAGAGTGGCTCTTGGATATTTATACCACACCCATCAGCATGACTTGGCTCCCTGTTTTCCATGGCCCCTCCTGCATTTCTGGTTTGTACACATTTTTTGGATGGCCTTTCTGAGCAGTGGAAATTGAGACTTCTTTGTTGTGCGGATATGCATTTCCCTCTTGCTTGGTTGGCCAAAAACTCTGTATGTTTTTTTTTTTTTTCTCCTGAAGATATTCACGAGAAAAACGCATACACCCTTTTGCCCAACTGCATCATTTTAGAAATTCTGCTGCTTTTCATATGCTTTAAATGTGAGTAGAATCAACCTTTTGAAATCTGTTTCCTGCAATTCTGCCTCTCATTCAGATCCTCTTCGTTGCCTTACCTGAATATATTTTTGGACGTTGGTTATCATTTATATCTTTGCAGGTCTTTGAATTTTCTGCTCCTGAGCTTCATTTTGCAACTCACTTTCTTTGTGTGCTGCATGCCAAACCATTGGATTGCTTCCGGCCCTATTCTGGTTCTGGGGAGGCAGGCTGAGCCTTTGGTTAATTTTTCTTCCTAATGGGAAATTAGAGTGGCATGTGCCTGTCAAAACTCCTACAGCTAACCTCTCATTGGTTCCCCCTCTTCCCATTTATCCTCTGCACAAATTGAAAACTGTGTAAAACAGGAGGTTAAAGGTGCTGATTCTCCAAGTGGGGAGATTGTTAGTAATGTGGCTGGAATGGCGAACCCCAGCACCAGGAGATCAAAAATGAGGTGCATTTTAGACACCTTTCCTGAGCACATGGTGTACATTCATCTCGGTTTCCCAGGCTTGTTTTCACTGTCAGAAGATTCCCTTGAACCTGTAGATTTGGGACCCATGGAATGGGTACCAGGCAGTATTACTTTAAAAGGTCTGCATTTTCTCACCAAGCCTCTCTAACATCTCTTAGCGTGCATAGCTTCCAGCCTTATATATCATCCTGCTGTGGGTCTACATGTGTTCAATCCATGTTACATCGTAGACCTTCAACAAAAGTTGTAAGAATTTTTGTCTGTCTCACTGTTTCTATAAATATTTTTAAATTTATTTTTATATTGGTTACAGCTGATTTTCAAAGCTCTGTTTTTTGCTCCTGTACATCCACTTGATTCATGTACTGTGAGACAACAATAAATTCCTTTTCAGATGCTTACCAGTCACATGTATTATTTTCCAGTGACTTGAGTGGGCTGAGTGCAGTTCTTTGAGGTACCGTGTAGGCCTTGTCAGTTATTCAATTTGGTACTTGGAATGGTATCTTTGCTAATTTCAACCTCCTGGATAATACCTCAGCATTCCCCACCTTTCCCATTTAGCAGCCTTATGTCTATTTTCTACATATTTGACTATGTTTCTGTTTTGTAATTTATTTCATGTGTAGCCATTTTTGATTCCACCTTTAAGTGACATCTTATGATATGTGTCTTTTTCTTTCTGACATATGTCACTTAGAATGATTGTATGTAACTCCTCCAGAGTTGTTCCAACTGGCCTTATTTCATTGATTTCTGGATGAGTAATATTCCACTCTACATAAGTACCCCATCTCTTTTATCCATTTTATCCTTCCAGGGACATTTAGGTTATATCCAAGTTGAGGCCCTTTTTAACAGAGAGGTGGTAAACGTTGGGCTGCCTATTTTCTGTCGATTTTTCTTTTCCCAAGGTATACGCCCATGAGTGCAAGTGCCCTATGCTCTGTAGCTCATTTTTTAGATGTTTTAGCAAACACAATACACTTCTCCAGAGTGGCCGTTGGCAAATTACATTTCCACTATCAGCCTCACAGGGTTCCCTTTTCTCCTGGCCCTGTCCTGCATTTCTGGTGTTTACACTTTATGTGGATGGCCCTTCTGACTGATGTGAAGTGATACATTTTGTAGTATTGATTTCCAGTGCCCACCTGTTTGGTTGGATAAAAAGTGTGTATGGCCTTTACTTGAATATATTCAGAAAAAATGCATACGCCCTTTTTGGCCAACTGCATCATTGGCGATGTTCAGACCCTTTTCTTGTGCTTTAACGGGGAGTCCTTTCTACCTGTTCAAATATGTTTCCTGCCACTCTCCCTTGTTTACAAGTCTTTTTCTGTGGCTTACCTGAAGACATTTTTCGATGATAGATATTTTCAACTCAGCAGTTTCATGAATTTTTGTGACCCTGAGTTCCATTATTCAACTTGTGTTTATGGAAACTGGAAACAAAACAGCGGGATTTCCTCTAGCCCTATTCTGTTTCCGTGGGCAATTCTAGCGTTTGATGAATTTGTCTTCCGGATTGGAAATTAGAGTGGCATGTGCCTGTCTGATCACCTAAGACTTCTCTCTAAATTTTTCTCATCCTTCCGCTTCATCCTCTAGACAAATTCCAAACAGTGTGCAACAGGATGTTGACGGTGCTGATATCCCCAAGTGAGGAGGTTGTTAGGAAAGATGCTGGAGGGGTGAACCCAAGCACCAGGCAATGAGGAGATGAGGTGCCTTTTCCAAAATCTTTCCAATCAAATGTTGTACCATCCTCTAGGTGTGACAGGCATGTTTTAGCTGTAGGAAGGGTCCCGTGCATGTAAGGAGAACACCAGGGATTTTTCCAAATCAGTGCCTCCCCGAACCCCAAACTGGGGAATTTTTAAGCTACGGCTACACGCATGTCCATTAAGGGCCTTGGGAAATAGGCAGAGCCCAAACTTTAGATGATTGAAATCTTCAGGGTCAGAAGCGCTCACCATTGCCTTGCTTAGGTTACATATTATCTGTCATTGATAGATGATGTCAATAAAAATATCGATTCTTTTTCAGATTATTTCCCCTTATAGGTTATTGCAAAATATTCAGTGTAGTTCCCTGTGCTATACAGTAGTTCCTTGTTGATGATCTATTTTATACATAGCAGTGTGTATGTGTTAATCCCAAACTGTTAATTTATCCCTTCTCCTACCTTTCCCCTTTGGTAATAATAAATTATAAGATTTTATACTTCTCAGAAATGGGGGAGCTGAAGAGAGGTATCATTTTCAATGGAAAAGCATTGAAAACACGATTGAAGCTTCAGCCAAGAGTATTCGATGTACATCCATGGAAATAAATCACTTCATTTCTCTAATGTTGACCTGACAAATAAGTCAAACGTCTTCACTGAACTTGCTTATAGGAAAGTGATGGAAATATCAAATGTAAGTCTTAGAAACATCTTATTTTACCTGAGTGTTATACACTGCTCTATGTTAACTACAGTTTGGCTCACACATCTGTTCATTGAAGTTACAATGTTCTCAATTTCTGTTACTGATCCTCCAGAGTGGACCCCAACAGGAGTCCCCGTGCCCCGTGTCATTGGAGCCAACAGATTAAGACTGAGTTTGGTTCAGTAGCAAAGGAAACATTATTTTGAAAACAGAAAGGAGAGGTGAGAGCATGCACTCCCCCACGGGCTGTGGGCTGGGCTGCTGTGTAGGGATCCCGGCAGCGTCAGTGGGAGGGAGGGGATGGAGCTCACGAGGGCTGGGTTGGCTGCAGCTCAGGCTCTATGCTGCGGAGTCTGCATGGGACCCCGCTAGCAGAGGTGTTGACCCAGCCATTCTGCACTAGGAAATCGGGTCTGAAGTGCCGGGTGTGGGACCTCTGCATGCGGAAACCTAGGAACACGTGAAATTAGACAAAGCACAAAGGAAAAACAGGTTAGACTTTATTTTATTGCCCAGATTCTCTTTTTATCTCCCAGGAGTTTTTAATGAACGTTGCCGGAGATGAACACCTCCTCTGCTTTTTGTTCCGTTCCTCATTCTTGGGGTGTTGAGGGTGCAGACCCCTCTTTTGTAACTGATTCATGCTGTGGTGGGAGCTCTGATACATGGGGGGCGGGGCAAAACTTCTCCCCAGCAGCCTCCAGGTGAGGTTGATTGTCCCAAGGCCTCCTGCCTCACTTCTCGTCCACCTGAGCACCAGCATTGGAAGTGTTATAGATTCTAATGACCTTTAAGGGTCCAGGAAAGAGATGCACAGAGATGCTGTGGTGGCAGGTTTCACCACACCCCACATTTGTTCGGCGACCTTAGGCTGACGGTTTTTGCCAGCCTAGATGCTCTGACCAGTAGTCTGTGCTTTCTTTAATTAGGTCCCTGAATTACTGTACAAACAGCACCATGTGTCAGAGCCCTGCCCGCACAACTCCCAGACAGTCAAGGGTCAGTGGTGATCCAGGACCATGACGTCCACTGAGTCAACGGCCTTTAGAAGTAGCCAGCAGTCCAGCCGGTCATATTGACCACCATCACCGCGGTGTCTGTAGGGCTTTCTATGGTGAAAGCATGATATACGTTTCCCCCGCCAAGCTTATTAGCTCCCCTCTGGGTGCAGTATGTCCTGCAAGGAGTAGTCTGCTCTTTCGGGGCACAGTCTTGTTGTTTTCTGAGAGAAAATCCAGGTCAAGTGATGGTCACACAAGTCATCTTGGGTGCCCTTTGCCCCCGTTTGTCTCTCTGGAGGTTGGAGTTGGAGGGCCACCTCACTCTAGGTCAGTGTGTCCACAGAGCAACCCCTGTAACTTCAGGGCATGATGTGTGGTTAGGATCACCACGTGGGGTCCTTTTCCCTTAGGAGGGAGCTGGCCTTGTGGGCTGCTGATTTCCAGCTTTTTAGATACCCCAGTATCCTGGCCTGATGAGTCGGTGGGCAAAGCCCTTGGTGACCATAGTTTATCATACCTGAAGGGCATTCTTGTGTTGTTCCATTTCAAGTGGTCCCAGTTTTTGCACTAAGGCTCCAAGGGCGATTAACCTTTGACCGGGTATGTAAAGGTCAAAGGGTTTAGCTAAATTAGGGAGTACCTGAGCAAGGGTCTGAATTGACTGCTCTTTCCATTCTTGAAAGGCTGCTTCTGGATTCTATTCAAAAGGATCTTCATCTTTTCGTGTCAGTGTTTCATGTAGAGGCCCAGCTATTAGAGTGTAGTTAGGGATCCAGATGCAGAAAACCTTGGCCTCCCAAGGAACCCCTAAGCTGTCTTCTAGTTTTAGAAGAGGTAAGGCTGCAAATGGCTTCTTCCCTATCCTGGGATGCGTTTCTCCGAATATCTGTGAGAATGAAGCCCAGGCATGTCACCTTAGCCTGGGATATTAGAGCCTTTTTCTTGGACACCTTCTATCCTTTCTTGGCTAGGTAGTTCAGAGGCGTCTTTAGTAGGCCTGGCGATCAGAATGTCCTCTGTATATTGAAGGAGGGTTCCCTTTTACAGAGGTAGAACTTTTAGGTCTTTAGAGGACATTTCCCCAATGATGGTGTGGGGATTTTTGAACCATTGGGGCAGGACGGCCCAGCATTATTGCTTTTGTTGCATGTTGTGTCCTGCCACTCACAAGCCAAAAATTCTTGTGACTCTGAGATGAATGGAATACAGAAGAAGGCATCATTGAAGTCTAATACAGAATGCCATGGCCTGGTGGATGGTAGAATGACCAGCAGGGTGTAGGAAATAGGAGCTACTGGATGTATATCCTCGGTGGCTTCACTGACTGTCCTGATATCCTTTACCAGGTTTCCAGCAGCCCATGGGGCTCTCGTGGTCAGGCCAATCCCAGGATATGGAGCTCACCTGTGCTGCACCCCCCACCCCGCAGCCCACGGGACTCTCTTGGTCAAGTCCCTCCCAGGGTATGGAGCTCACCTGTGCAGCTACCCAGCAGCCCATGGGGCTCTCATAGTCAGGCCCTTCCCAGGATACGGAGGTCCTCTGGCCAGGTACCCGAGCACGGCTGGACACACAGGAACTGTGCACATAGCCCACCTTGCAGAGATCCCACAGCTCACCTGTCGCTCAGAGCTGACACAGAACACCTCAGAGCAGGACTTGAACTAACAAACAGCAGCCCTGACAGGTCTGTGACCCTGGCTATCACTTTGTGCCGCCTCTCTCGGCCTGGTCTTCCAGACACTTCCACTGCAGCCAGGGCACCAGGCCTCTGTCTCCACCCACCATCACTCCTCTCCCTGACTCCTGGGTTCCTCTCATTAGTATAGGGTTTTCTTGAAGTTGTTTTCCACTCATGGACCAGATAAAATGATGAGAAAAAACCCGCAGCTGAAGCCCTTGTCTATCCTGACTCTCAAGAGCCCACACATGTTCCTTGTCCATGGCCCGTTTAGCAAGGTTCATTTTCTGCAACTGTGAGCCCCTGAGGGGTGAGTATTGGCTGATTTGGGCAGCCTGACACTGCCTGCCAGCCCTCCCCAGGTGTGCCTTGGTGGAGGTCAATATAAACACCTCTCCAGTCAGCAAGAGCCCCTGTAGCTGTGCCTGACGCCATATTCTCTGCCCTGTCAGCAGTGTCGGGGCTGGGGTGGTGGGAGGGAGTGAGGGGCCGTGGCTTTGTTTGTGGCCCAGTGTGAGTGGAACTCTGCTGTACTTTCTGCAGGAGTTGCCAGGCTGCCACCTGGTAAAGAAGAGGATGTGTCACCCATACCTGCCGCTGGAATTTATCCCCAGGCAGAGGTGAGGAAGTAAAAAAGCAGTGGGGGCTGTGGCAGGAGGGGTATCTCAGGTAGGGAAATGGAAAGCTTCCAGAAGAGCATCTGGGTCCAGGACCATCCTGGCTGGCCTGCAGGCACCAAGTCGACCTTCGTGCTGTCGCTGGTGTGTCTCCACATCCCTTCCTCTAGGCTTGAAAGTTCTTGTACATATTCAGGTGTTTTACCTGGAAAGGGTGGGAAGAGTTCAGCTGCAGCAGGACTGGGGCTCAGCTCACATTTACTCACTGACGACTCGACACAGTCCCCCATCTTTGCAATGAGGATGCTCCTTGTGGGGCGGGGAGCGCTGCTCACTGCATGGGAGACGATTTCCCACCTCTGACCAACTTAAGAATTTTTTACCACTGGAGCAAGTGCCCTGATACGATTTTCCTCTGTATAACTGGTGGGTTCTGTTTTTTTTTCTTTCTTTCTTTTTTGTTCAAGGTAGGTTTATTTATTCCTCTTTTTTTTTTAATTTGGAGGTATAAACATGGAAATAATGCATTAATATAAAGACGTCTATGTGAAGGGAAAAACTTTTTTTGGTTTATTTTATTAAATGTTAGTTATTTATTTTTAATTTTTTTAAAAAAAATATTTATTTCTTTTATACAGCAGGTTCTTACTGGATATCTATTTTATACCTATGTGTGCACATGTGAATCCCAGTCTCCCAATTCATCCCACCACCACCCTCACATGTCATTCTCCCCTTGGTGTCCATATGTTTGTTCTCTACATCTGTGTCTCTATCTCTGCCCTGCAAACCGGTTCATCTTTACCATTTTTCTAGGTTCCACATATATGCATTAACATACAATATTTGTTTTTCTCTTTCTGACTTACTTCACTCTGTATGACAGTCTCTAGATCCATCAAGGTCTCTACAAATGACCCAATTTCATTCCGATGTATGGCTGAGTAATATCCCATTGTATATATGTACCACATCTTTATCTATTCATCTGTCTGTGGGCACCTAGGTTGCTTTCATTACCTGGCTATTGTAAATAGTGCTGCAATGAACATTGTGGTGAATGTGTCTTTTTGATTTATGGTTTTCTCTGGGTATATGCCCAGTAGTGGGATTGCTGGATTATATGGTAATTCTATTTTTAGTTTTTTAAGGAACCTTCATACTGTTCTCCATAGAGACTATATCGATTTACATTCCCAGCAATAGTGGAAGAAGGTTCCTTTTCTCCACACCCTCTCCAGCATTTGTTGTTTGTAGATTTTCTGATGATGCCCATTCTAACAGGTGTGACGTGATACCTCATTGTAGTTTCGATTTCCATTTCTCTAATAATTAGTGATGTTGAGCAGATTTTCATGTGCGTACTGGCCATCTCTATGTCTTCTTGGAAGAAATGTCTATTTAGATCTTCTTCCATTTTTGTATTGGGTTGTTTGTTTTATTAATATTGAGCTGCATGAGCTGTTTATATATATTGGAGATTAATCATTTGTCCATTGATTAATTGGCAAATATGTTCTGCCATTCTGAGGGTTGTCTTTTCGTCTTGTTTGTAGTTTCCTTTGCTTTGCAAAAGCTTTTACGTTTCATTAGGTCCCATCTGTTTAGTTTTCTTTTTTATTTCATTACTATAGGAGGTGGATCAAAAAAGATCTTGCTGTGATTTACATCAGAGTATCCTTCGTAAGTTTTCCTCTCAGAGTTTTATACTGTCCTGTCTTACATTAAGGTATCTAATCCATTTTGAATATATTTTTATGTATGGTATTGGGGAGTGTTCTAATTTCATTCTTTTACATGTAGCTGTCCATATTTCCCAGCACCAATGATTGAAGAGACTGTCTTATCTCCATTGTATAGTCTTGCCTCCTTTGTCATAGATTAGTTGACCATAGGTGTGTAGGTTTATCACTGGGCTTTCTTTTTTTTTTTTCCTTTTACACGTTTATTGGAGTATAGTTGTTTTACAATGGAGTGTTAGTTTCTACTGTATAACAAAGTGAATCAGCTATACATATACTAATATCACCAGATACCCTCCCTCTTGCATCTCCCACCCACACTCCATATCCCACCCCTTTATGTGGTCACACAGCACCGAGCTGATCTCCCTGTTCTATGTGGCTGATTCTCAGTAGCTTTCAGTGTTACATTTGGTAATGTATTTATGTCCATGCCACTCTGTCACTTCGTGTCATCTTACCCATCCCCCTTCCGGTGTCCTCAAGTCCTTTTTCTACGTCTGTGTCCTGAATCCTGTCCTGCCACTAGGTTCTTCAAAATCTTTTTTTTTTTTTCTTCATTAGATTCCGTATATCTCTGTTAACATACAGTATTTGTTTTTCCCTTTCTGACTTATTTCACTGTGTAGGACAGATTCTAAGTCCATCCTCCTCAGTACAAATAACTCAGTTTTGCTTCTTTTTATGGCTGAGTAATATTCCATTGTATATATGTGCCAGATCTTCTTTATCCATTCATCTGTCGATGGACACTTAGGTTGCTTTCATGTCCTGGCTATTGTAAATAGAGCTGCAATGAACATTTTGTACATAACTCTTTTTGAATTATGGTTTTCACAAGGCAAATGCCCAGTAGTTGGATTGTTGTGTCGTATGGTACCTCTATTGTTAGTTATTTAGAGGAACCTCCGTACTGTTCTCCCTAGTGCCCATATCACTTTACATTCCCACCCACAGTGCAAGTGTGTTCCCTTTTCTCCAATAAAGGCCTCTCCAGCATTTATTGTTTTGTAGATTTTTTTGATGATTGCCACTCTGACTGCTGTGTGGTGATACCTCACGGTAGTTTTGATTTGCATTTCTTTAATGATTAGTGATGTTCAGCATCCTTTCATGTGTTTCTTGGTAATCTGTATATCTTCTTTGGAGAAATGTCTATTTAGGTCTTCTGCCCGTTTTTGGATTGGGTTGTTTGTTTTGGTGATATTGAGCTACATGAGGTGCTTGTAAATTTTGGAGATTAATCCTTTGTCAATTGCTTCATTTGAAAATATTTTCTCCCATTCTGAGGGTTGTTTTGCATCTTGTGTATGTTTTCCTGAACTGTGTAAAAGCTTTTAAGTTTCTTTACGTCCCATTTGTTGATTTCTGTTTTTATTTCCATTTTTCTAGGAGGTGAGTCAAAAAGGATCTTGCTGTGATTTATGTCATAGAGTGTTCTGCCTATGGTTTCCTCTAAGTGTTTTATAGTGTCTGGTCTTATATTTAGATCTCTAATCCATTTAGAGTTTATTTTTGTGTATGGTGTTATGGAGTGTTCTAATTTCATTCTTTTATGTGTAGGGGTCCAGTTTTCCCAGCACCAATTACTGAAGAGACAATCATTTCTCCATTGTATACCCTTAGATCTTTTGTCATAGATGAGATAGCCATAGGTATGTAGGTTTATCTCTGTGCTTTCTGTCCTGTTCCATTGATCTGTGTTTATGCCAATCTACATACACTTGATTCCATTATGGAGACATATAAATACATAGGTTTGAAGATTATTACCAGTCAGATATATTCCTCTTCAGTGAATAGGGTGTTTTGTGTCCAGTTCATTGAGAAAGGAGTAGGTCTAGTCTATTACATATTTGGTATATGGAATGGTATCTGTGCTAATTTCAAACTCTGCTTTTACACATCACCCCACATCACCTTTCCCCTTAAGGAGGCATAAGTGTGTTTTCTAAATGTGTAACTCTGTTCTCTTTTGAAATTCAGTTCATGTGTAGCCATGTTTACATTCCCTCTATAAGTGATATATTACAATAAGTTTCTTTTTCTTTGTGGCTCATTTCACTTAGCATCATCGTACCTAAAGCCACTCATTATGCTGCTATTGGCCTTATGACATTGATTTTATGTCTGAGTGACATTCCATTGTATATAAGTACCACAACATCTATATCAATTTTTTTTCCTTTCCTGGGATATTTAAAGTGTACCGAAGTCGAGGTTCTTGTAAACAGAGCAGCCCTAAACTTTGGGCTGGCTCTGTGTTGTGGATTTTTAGTTTTCCCAAAATACACGCCCATGAGTGGAAGTGTGCTATGCTCTGTAGCTCTGTTTTAGAAAACAACATACAGTTCTGCAGAGAGGCTGTTGGCAATTTACATCCTGTCCATCGGTGTAACCAGGCTCCCTTTTCTCCATGGCCTGTCCTGCATTTGTGGTTTTTACACTATTTGTGGATGGCCCTTTTGACTGGAGGTAAGGGACACTTCTATGTAGTGTGGATTTTCAATGCCTGATGGCTTGCTTGGCCAAAAAGGGCGTATGCATCTTTTCCCAAATATATTCAAGAAAATACACATACTCCCTTTTCGGCCAAGGTCAACATTGTTGAAGTTCTGTCGCTTTTCATGTGCTTTAAAGATGACTCCAATGTAACTCTTGAAATCTGTTTCCTTCTATTCTGCCTTGCATTCAAATCCTCTTCACTGCCTTACCTCAATATATTTCTGGATGATAGTTGTCCTTTATAACTCTGCAAGTTTGTGAATTGCTGTGCCCCTGATTTCCATTTTTCAAATCGCCTATTTGTGAGCTGGCTGCAATACCGCAGGATGGCTTTAGGCCCTAGTCTGGTTCTGGGGCTTCAGGCTGAGCCTTTGGTTAATGCTTCTTCCTGATGGGAAAGTAGAGTGATATGTGCCCATCCAAACACCTACATCTAATCTCTCATTTGTTTCCCCTCTTCCTGTTCATCCTCTGCACAATTTTTAAACTGTGCATAACAGGAGGGTAAAGGCGCTGACACTCCAAGTGGGGAGATTTTTAGTAATGCAGATGGAATGGTGAAGCCGAGCACGACGAAAGGAAAAATGAGTTACATTTTAGAAAACTTTCCCAATTACACAGTGTACCATCCACTAGGTTTCCATGCATGTTTTAACAGTAGGAAGATTCCCTTAAACCTGGAGAGTTGGGACCACTAGAATGGGTAGCACACAGTATTGCTCTAAGTGGTGTTCATTTGCTCACACAACCTCAGCAATCTTGTCAGCCCCAAGTGTCCAGTCTTATCTCTCATCCATCTGTGGGTGGAAAGGTGGTCAATCCAGGTTGGATCACAGGCCCTGAACATAATTTTTAAGATTTCTCTCTGTTTCGCTGTTTTTGCATTTTGCTTTTGAAACTTATTTTTATAAGGGGGTTTAGATGAATTTCAGTGCTGTGTTCATGCCATTATACACTCATATGATTCCTTTATGGAGACATGAGAATACATATGATTTATAATTCTTAGAGTTGGTGGGAATGTGAATTGGTACAGCCACTATGGAGAACAGTATGGAGGTTCCTTAAAAAACTAAAAATAGAACTACCATATGACACAGCAATCCCACTACTAGGCATATACCCTGAGAAAACCATAATTCCAAAAGAGACATGTACCAAAATGTTCATTGCAGCTCTATTCACAATAGCCCGGAGCTGGAAACAACCTAAGTGTCCATCATTGGATGAATGGATAAAGAAGATGGGGCACATATATACAATGGAATATTACTCAGCCATAAAAAGAAACGAAACTGAGCTATTTGTAATGAGGTGGATAGACCGAGAGTCTGTCATACAGAGTGAAGTAAGTCAGAAAGAGAAAGACAAATACCGTATGCTAACATAAATGTACGGAATTTAAAAAAAAAAATGTCATGAAGAACCTAGGGGTAAAACGGGAATAAAGACACAGCCCTACTTGAGAATGGACTTGTGGATATGGGGAGGGGGAAGGGTAACCTGTGACAAAGTGAAAGAGAGGCATGGACATATATACACTACCAAACGTAAGGTAGATAGATAATGGGAAGCAGCAGCAGAGCACAGGGAGATCAGCTCTGTGCTTTGTGACTGCATGGAGGAGTGGGATGGGGAGGGTGGGAGGGAGGGAGATGTATGAGGGAAGGGATGTGGGAACAGATGTATATGTATGACTGATTCACTTTGTTATAAAGCAGAGACTAATAAAAAAAAAGAAAAGTAGTTAGTACAAATTCAAAAAACTAAAAAAAAAATAAAATAAAATACTTAGAGTCAGATATATTCCTCTGCAATGAATAGGGGGTGTTGAGTCCAGTTCATTGTGCCGGGAGTAGGTACAGTCTATTACATACTTACTTTATGTAACGGTATCTGTGCTAATTTAAAACTGTGGTTTTATGCATCACCCCACCTGGCCTTTCCCCTTAAGCAGGCAGGAGATTGTTTTCTAAATGTGTGACTCTGTTGTGTTTGTAATTCAGTTCATGTGTAGCCATGTGTACATTCACCCTATGAGTGATATGTTATGATAAGATTCGTTATTCTGTTATCTTTGCTAACTCAGTTCATGTATAGCCATGTTTACAGGAACTTCAAAAGTGATATCTTATGATAAGTTTCTTTTTCAGGGTGACTTATTTCACTTAGAATCACCGTACCAGAATCCACTCATTTTGCTGCTACTGGTCTTATGACATTGATTTCATGGATGAGGGATATTCCATCGTACGTAAGTACCACAATTTCTTGAACCATGTTTTTCTTTCCTGGGACACTTAAGGTGTACCCAAGTTGAGGTTCTTGTAAGCAGTGCAGCCTGAAATTTTGGGGTGGATCTGTCTTACTGATTTTTAGTTTTACAAAGGTATATTCCCTAGACTGGAACTGCCCTTGGCTCAGTAGCGCTGTTGTTTATTTGTTTTAGGTAACACAATGAACTCCTCCAGAGAGGCAGTTGGCAATTTACATCCTGGCCATTAGCCTAACAAGGTTCCCTGTTCTCCAGGGCATGTCTTGCTTTTCTAGGTTTTACACATTTTTCGGATGTCCATTTGGACCAGTGGGAAGTGATCGTTCTTGTAGTGCAGATTGGCACTGCCTGCTTGCTTGCTTGGCCAAAAAGTGTGTAGGCATTATTTCTTGAATATATTCAGGAGAAAACGCATACGCCCTTTTGGCCAAGTGCATCATTGTCGAAGTTGTGCCCCTCTTCCTGTGCTTTAAAGGTGATTCCAATGTACCTCTTGAAATCTGTTTCCTGCTATTCTGCCTCGAATTCAAGTCCGCCTCGTTGCCTTCCCTCAAAAGATTTTTGGACGATAGTTGTCCTTTACTACTCTGCAGTTTGTGAATTGCTGTGCCCCTGAACTCCATTTTTCAACTCGTTTTTTGTGAGCAGAACATAAGTCCAAAATTTTTGTTCAGGAACTGTACTGGTTCCCGGTGGGTGGCTGAGACTTTGGTTAATTCTTCATCCTGCCGGGAAATTAGAGTGACATGTGCCTGTCCAAATGCCTAACAGCTACTCTGTCATTGCTTCTCGCTCTTCCCTTCCATCCTCTGACAAATTGGCAACCTGTGCGTACCAGGAGGTTAAAAGGGCTGTCTCTCCAAGTTGGGAGATTGATAGTAAAGCATTTGGAAAGTCAAACAGGAGCACCAAGAGAGGGACTATTCGTTGAGTTTTAGAAACATTT
The DNA here is from genome assembly GCF_964165515.1 of Mesoplodon bidens. Lineage (NCBI taxonomy): Eukaryota > Metazoa > Chordata > Mammalia > Artiodactyla > Ziphiidae > Mesoplodon > Mesoplodon bidens. The sequence goes on from NW_027672423.1 coordinate 284,565, forward strand.
CGTTTTCACAGTGTGTCCATTCTCTAGGTTTCCCGTACATGTTATAGCTGTAGTAATATTCCCTTCAACCTGGAGAGTTGGGACCCATGGAATGGGGGCCATGCATTATTGCTTTAAAGGATCTGCATTAGCTCACCCAATCTCACCAATACTCTGAGTCCCAAGTGTCCAGCCTTATGCCACATCCAGCTGTCATTGTAGATAGGGTCATTCCAGGTTTCATCAGAGACCCTGAAGGAATTGTAAAGAATTTCCCTGTTTTTTTTGTTTTCGTTTTGAAATTCCTTTTTTTAGTGGGTTTGAGCTGATTCTCCCTGCCCTGTTTATTCCATTATAGACACACTTGATTCCCTTACGGAGACATATCAATACATATATTTTTAGTTTCTTACTACTCAGATCTATTCCTCTGCGGGAAATATGGGGTTTTCAGTCCCTTTCACTGAGGAAGGTGTAGGTCTTGTGTATTCCATAGTTGGTTTTTGGAACGGTACATGTGCTTATATCAAACTCTGGTTTTATGCATCACCCCACCTCTCCTTCCCCCTTAAGCAGGCATAAGAGTGTTTTCTAAATGTGAGACTCTGTTCTCTTTCCTAACTCAGTTCATGAGTAGCCATGTTTACAGGATCTTCATAAGTGATATCTTATGATAAGTTTCTTTTTCTGTGTGACTTATTTCACTTAGAATCATCGTACCTGAATCCACTCACTTTGCTGCTACTGGTCTTATGACATGGATTTCATAGCTGAGGGATATTCCATCGTACATAAGTACCACAGTTTTTTGAACCATTTTTATATTTCCTGGGATATTTAAGTTGTACACAAGTTGAGGTTCTTGTAAGCAGTGCAGCCCTAAATTTGGGGGTGGCTCTGTCTTATTGATTTTCAGTTTTCCCAAGGTATATTCCCTAGACTGGAAGTGCCCTTGGCTCTGTAGCTCTGTTGTTTACTTGTTTTAGGGAACGCAATGCACTCCTCCAGTGAGGCAGTTGGCAATTTACATCCCGTCCATCAGCATAACAAGGCTCCCTGTTCTCTAGGGCCTGTCTTGCCTTTCTGGTTTTTACACATTTTGTGGATGTCCCTTTTGACCGGTGGGAAGTGATACTTCTTTGTAGTGCAGATTTGCATTGCCCGCTTGCTTGCTTGGCCAAAAAGGGCGTATGCGTTTTCTCCAGAATATATTCAGGAGAAAACGCATACGCCCTTTTTGGCCAAGTGCGTCATTATCGAAGTTGTGCCCCTCTTGCTGTGCTTTAAAGGCGATTCCAACATACCTCTTGAAATATGTTTCCTGCTATTCTGCCTCGCTTTCAAGTCTGCTTCGTTGCCTTCCCTCAACAGATTTTTGGACGATAGTTGTCCTTTATTACTCTGCCAGTTTGTGAATTGCTCTGCCCCTGAGCTCCATTTTTCAACTCGTTTTTTTGTGAGCTGTACGCAAGTCCAAAATTTTGGTTCTGGACCTATACTGGTTCCCGGTGGGTGGCTGAGACTCTGGTTAATTCTTCTTCTTGCCGGGAAATTAGAGTGACATGTGCCCGTCCAAATGCCTAACAGCTACTCTCTCATTGGTTCTCCCTCTTCCCTTCCATCCTCTGCCAAATTGGCAACCTGTGCGAACCAGGAGGTTAAAGGGGTTGTCTCTCCAAGTTGGGAGATTGATAGTAAAGCAGTTGGAAAGTCAAACCGGAGGCAAAACCGTGGAGCATTGTGATGAGAAGACCTTGGGTAATTGTGATGTCGAGCATCATGGAGCACTGTAAGGACAAGTGGCATGAAGCATTGTGATGACAGGTGTCATGTAGCATTGTGATGACAAGGACGTGGAGAATTGTGATGACAAGTGACATGGAACATTGTGATAACCAGGGCATGGAGCAATGTGATGACAGGGGTCATGGAGCATTATTATGACAAGGGCCATGGTGCATTCTGACAAAATATATCAATTATGAAGGGAATGTAAACATGGCTACAGATAAACTGAATTAGGGAAGAGAACAGATTCTCAGATTTAGAAAACACTCTTATGCTTACTTAAGGGGAAAGAGAGGTGGGGAGATGCACAAAACAAAAGTTTGATATTAGCACAGAAACCGTTCCATAATCCAAAAAGAGAAGAGACAAACGCTACTCCTTCCTCCGTGAACGGAACTCAACATCCCTATTTCCCGGAGAGAAATATATCTGACTAGTAAGAATTTTAAAACCTATGTATTGATTTGTCTCCTTTAGGGAACCAAGTGTATCTAGAACGACATAAACATGGCAGTGATAATCAGCTCAAACCCACTAAAAAATGAATTTTAAAACAAAACATAAAAAGAGTAAAATTCTTACACAATTCCTTCAGGGGTTCTGATGAAACCTTGGAATGACCCTATCTACAATGACAGCTGGATGTGGCATAAGGCTGGTCACTTGGGGCTGAGAGGACTGGTGAGATTGGTTGAAAAAATACAGAACATTTAAAGAAATAATGCCTGTCACCCATTCCATGTTTCCCAACTCTCCAGGTAGAAAGGAATATCACTACAGATATAACATGTATGGGAATGTAGAGAATGGAAACACTCTGATGGTGAAAGGTTTCTAAAGCTCTACTACTTTTTTCTCTCCTTGTGCTCCAGTTTGACATTCCAACTGCTTTAATATCAATCTCCTAACTTGGAGAGCCAGCCCCTATAACCTCCTGATTCACACAGTGGGCACATTGTGCAGAGGATATAAGGGAAGAGAGAGAACTAATGAGAGAGTAGCTGTAGGTATTTGGACAGCCACATGTCACTCTAATTTCCCGGCAAGAAGAAGAATTAACCAAAGTCTCAGCCACCCACCGGAAACCAGTATAGGTCCTGAACCAAAATTTTGGACTTGCGGTTAGCTCACAAAAAACGAGTTGATAAATGGAGCTCAGGGGCACAGGAATACACAAACTGGCAGAGTAATAAAGGACAACTATCGTCCAAAAATCTGTTGAGGGAAGGCAACGAGGCGGACTTGAAAGTGAGGCAGAATAGCAGGAATCAGATTTCAAGAGGTACTTTGGAGTCGTCTTTGAAGCACAGGAAGCGGGGCACAACTTCGACAATGATGTGCTTGGCCAAAAAGTGCGTATGGGTTTTATACTGAATATATTCAGGAGAAAATGCATACACCCTCTTTGGCCAAGTAAGCAAGCGTGCAATGCAAATCTGCACTACAAGGAAGTATCAATTCCCACCGGTCAAAAGGGACATCCACAAAATGTGTAAAAACCAGAAAGGCAAGACAGGCCCTGGAGAACACGAGCATTTTTATGCTGATGGGCAGGATGTAAATTGCCAACAGCCTCTCTGGAGGAGTGCATTGCATTCCCTAAAACAAGTAAACAACAGAGCTACAGAGCCAAGGGCACTTCCAGTCTAGGGAACATACCTTGGGAAAACTGAATATCAATAAGACAGAGCCACCCCAAAATATAGGGCTACACTGCTTACAAGAACCTCAACTTCGGTACACCTGAATTATCCCAGGAAATATAAAAATGGTTCAAAAATGTGTGGTACTTATGTACGATGGAATATCCCTCAGCCATGAAATCAATGTCATAAGACGAGTAGCAGCAAAATGAGTGGATTCAGGTACAGTGATTCTAAGTGAAATAAGTCACACAAAAAAAGAAACTTATCATAACATAACAGAAATGAAGATGATGTAAACATGGATACAGTTAAACTTAGTTAGGAAAGAGAACAGTGTCTCACATTTAGAAAACACTCTTATGGCTGCTTAAGGGGGAAGGAGAGGTGTGATGATGCATAAAACCAGAGTTTGATATAAGCACATGTAGCCTTCCAAAAACCAACTATGGAATAGACAAGACCTACACCATCCTCAGTGGAAGGGACTCAAAACCCCATATTTCCCGCAGAGGAATATATCTGACTAGTAAGGATCTTAAAACCTATGTACTGATATGTCTGCATAAGGGAATCAAGTGTGTCCAGACTGGCATAAACATGGCAGTGAGAATCAGCTCAAACCCACTATAAAAAGGAATTTCAAAAAGAAAACAAAAAAGCAGGGAAATTCTTTACAAATCCTTCAGGGTCTCTGATGAAACCTGGAATGACCCTGTCTACAATGACAGCTGAATGTGGCATAAGGCTGGACACTTGGGACTGAGAGGATTAGTGAGATTGGGTGAGCAAATGCAGACGCTTTAAAGCAATAATGCATGGCACCGATTCCATGGGTCCCAACTCTCCAGGTTGAAGGGAATATTACTACAGCTATAACGTGTACGCGAAACCTAGAGAAATGACACACTGTGAATATGAAAGGTTTCTAAAACTCAGCGAATACTCCCTGCCCTGGTGGCTCCGGTTTGACTTTCCAACTGCTTTACTATCAATCTCCCCACTTGGAGAGACAGCCCCTTTAACCTCCTGGTTCACACATGTTGCCAATTTGGCAGAGGATGAAAGGGTAGCGGGAGAACCAATGAGAGAGAAGCATTTGGACGGGCACATGTTACTCTAATTTCCAGGCAGGAAGAAGAATTAACCACAGTCTCAGCCACCCACCGGGACCCAGTAGAGGTCCTGAACCAAAATTTTGGACTTGCGTTCATCTCTCAAAATAACGAGTTGAAAAATGGAGCTCAGAGACTCAGCAATTCACAGACTGGCAGAGTAATAAAGGACAACTATCGTCCAAAAATCTGTTGAGGGAAGGCAACGAGGCGGACTTGAAAGCGAGGCAGAATAGCAGGAAACAGATTTCAAGAGGTACGTTGGAATTGCCATTAAAGCACAGGAAGAGGGGCACAATTTCAACATTGATGCACTTTTCCAAAAAGGGTGTATGCGTTTTCTCCTGAATATATTCAGGAGAAAATGCTTATGCCCTTTTTGGCCAAGCAAGCAAGCGGGCAATGCAAATCTTCACTACAAAGGAGTATCACTTCCCACAGGTCAAAAGGTAAAACCACAAAATGTGTAAAAAGCAGAATGGCACGACAGGCCTTGGAGAACAGGGAGCCTTGTTATGTTGATGGGCGGGATGTATATTGCCAACTGCCTCTCTGGAGGAGTGCATTGTGTTCCCTAAAAGAAGTAAACAACAGACCTAGAGAGCCAAGGGCACTTCCAGTCTAGGGAATATACCTTGGGAAAACTGAAAATCAATAAGACAGAGCTACCCCAAAATTTAGGGCTGCACTGCTTACAAGGACCTCAACTTGGATACACCTTAAATATCCCAGGAACTATAAAAATGGTTCAAAAAATTGTGGTACTTACATACGATGGAATATCCCTCAGCCATGAACTCAATATCATAAGACCAGTAGCAGCAAAATGAGTGGATTCAGGTACGATGATTCTAAGTGAAATAAGACACGCAGAAAAAGAAACTTATCATAAGATATCACTTATGAAGATCCTGTAAACATGGCTACACATGAACTGATTTAGGAAAGAGAACAGAGTCTCACATTTAGAAAACACTCTTATGCCTGCTTAAGAGGGAAGGAGAGGTGGCGTGACACATAAAACCAGAGTTTGATATAAGCACAGGTACCGTTCCAAAAACCAACCATGGAATAGACAAGACCTACACCTTCCTCAGTGAAAGGGACTCAAAACCCCATATTTCCCACAGAGGATTATATCTGACTAGTAAGAATCTTAAAACCTATGTGTTGATATGTCTCCCTAAGGGAATCAACTGTGTCCAGACTGGCATATACATGGCAGCGAGAATCAGCTTAAACCACTATAAAAATGAATTTCAAAAACAAAACAAAAGACAGGGAAATTCTTTACAATTCCTTCAGGGTCTCTGATGAAACCTGGAATGACACTATCTAAAATGACACCGGGATGTGGCATAAGGCTGGACACATGGGACTGAGAGGATTGGTGAGAACGGGTGAGCAAATGCAGACCCTTTAAACCAATAACGCATGGCACCCATTCCATGGGTCCCAACTCTCCAGGTTGAAGTGAATATTACTATAGTTATAATATGTACGGGAAACTTAGAGAATGGACACACTCTGAATACGAAAGGTTTCTAAAACTCAACGAATAGTCCCTCTCCTGGTGCTCCGGTTTGCCTTTCCAACTTGTTTACTATCAATCTCCCAACCTGGAGAGACAGCACCTTTAAACTCCTGTTTCACACAGGTTTCCAATATGGCAGAGGATGAAAGGGAAGAGGGAGAACCAATGAGAGAGTATCTGTTAGGCATTTGAACGGGCACATGTCACTCTAATTTCCCGGCAAGAAGAAGAATTAACCAAAGTCTCAGCCACCCACCGGAAACCAGTATAGGTCCTGAACCAAAATTTTGGACTTGCGGTTAGCTCACAAAAAACGAGTTGATAAATGGAGCTCAGGGGCACAGCAATACACAAACTGGCAGAGTAATAAAGGGCAACTATCGTCCAAAAATCTGTTCAGGGATGGTAACGAGGCAGACTTGAAAGCGAGGCAGAATAGCAGGAAACAGATTTCAAGAGGTACGTTGGAATCGTCTTTAAAGCACAGGAAGCGGGGCACAACTTCGACAATGTTGGGCTTGGCTAAAAAGTGCGTATGGGTTTTATACTGAATATATTCAGGAGAAAACGCATACGCCCTCTTTGGCCAAGCAAGCATGCATGCAATGCAAATCTGCACTACAAGGAAGTATCACTTCCCACCGGTCAAAGGGACATCCACAAAATGTGTAAAAACCAGAAAGGCAAGACCGGCCCTGGAGAACAGGAGCCTTTTTATGCTGATGGGCGGGATGTAAATTGCCAACTGCCTGCTTTGTGACCACATAAAGGGGTGGGATATGGGGTGTGGGAGGGAGATGCAAGATGGAGTGGATCTGGTGATATTTGTATATGTATAGCTGATTCACTTCTTTATACAGCAGAAATGAACACTCCATTGTAAAGCAAATATACTCCAATAAACGTGTAAAAGAAAAAAAAAAGAAAGCACAGGGATAAACCTACACACCTATGGTCACCTAATCTATGACAAAGGAGGCAAGACAATACAATGGATATAAGACAGTCTCTTCAATCATTGGTGCTGGGAAATATGGACAGCTACATGTAAAAGAATGAAATTAGAACACTCCGCAACACCATATAAAAATGTATTCAAAATGGATTAGAAACCATAATGTAAGACCGGATAGTCTAAAACTCTGAGAGGAAAACTTACGAAGGATACTCTGACGTAAATCACAGCAAGATCTTTTTTGATCCACCTCCTATAGTAATGAAATAAAAAAGAAAACTAAACAGATGGGACGTAATAAAATGTAAAAGCTTTTGCAAAGCAAAGGAAACTACAAACAAGATGAAAAGACAGCCCTCAGAATGGCAGAAAATATTTGCAAACGAATCAATGGACAAATGATTAATCTCCAATATATATAAACAGCTCATGCAGCTCAATATTAATAAAACAAACAACCCAATACAAAAATGGAAGAATATCTAAATAGACATTTCTTCCAAGAAGACATAGAGATGGCCAGTACGCACATGAAAATCTGCTCAACATCACTAATTATTAGAGAAATGGAAATCGAAACTACAATGAAGTATCACGTCACACCTGTTAGAATGGGCATCATCAGAAAATCTACAAACAACAAATGCTGGAGCAGGTGTGCAGAAAAGGAACATTCTTCCACTATTGTTGGGAATGTAAATTGTTATAGTCTCTATGGGGAACAGTGTGGAGGTTCCTTAAAAAACTAAAAATAGTATTACCATATAATCCAGCAATCCCACTACTGGGCATATACCCAGAGAAAACCATAAATCAAAAAGACACATTCACCAAAATGTTCATTGCAGCACTATTTACAATAGCCAGGTAATGAAAGCAACCTAAGTGCCCACAGACAGACGAATGGATAAAGATGTGGTACATATATACAATGGAATATTACTCAGCCATACATCGGAATGAAATTGGGTCATTTGTAGAGACCTTCATGGATCTAGAGACTGTCATACAGAGTGAAGTAAGTCAGAAAGAGAAAAACCAATATTGTATATTAATGCATATATGTGGAACCTAGAAAAATGGTACAGATGAACCGGTTTGCAGGGCAGAGATAGAGACACAGATGTAGAGAACAAACATATGGACAGCAAGGGGGGAACGCCATGTGAGGTTGGTGGTGGGATGAATTGGGAGACTGGATTCACATGTGCACACTTATATGTATAAAATAGATATCCAATAAGAACCTGCTGTATAAAAGTAATAAATAAATTTTTAAAAAATAAAAATAAATAAATAACATTTAATAAAATAAAACAGAAAAAAGCTTTTCCCTTCACATAGACGTCTATATATTAATGCATTATTTCCATGTTTATATCACCAAATTAAAAAAAAAAAGAGGAATATATAAAATCTACCTTGAACCAAAAAGAAAAAAAAAAAAAAGAAAAACAGAACCCACCATTTATACAGAGGAAAATCGTATCAGGGCACTTGCTCCAGTGGTAAAAAATTCTTAAGTTGGTCAGAGGTGGGAAATCGTCTCCCATGCAGTCAGCAGCGCTCCCCCACACAAGGAGCATCCTCATTGAAAAGCTGGGGGACTGTGTCGAAGCGTCTGTGAGTAAATGTGAGGTGAGCCCCAGTCCTGCTGCAGCTAAACTCTTCCCACCCTTTCCAGGTAAAACACCTGAATATGTACAAGCACTTGCAAGCCTAGAGGAAGGGCTGTGGAGCCAAACCAGCGACAGCACGCAGGCTGACTTGGTGCCTGCAGGCCAGCCAGGATGGTCATGGACCCAGATGCTCTTCTGGAAGCTTTCCATTTCCCTGCCTGAGATACCCCTCCTGCCACAGCCCCCACTGCTTTTTACTTCCTCACCTCTGCCTGGGGAGAATTTCCAGCGGCAGGTATGGGTGACACATCCTCTTCTTTAGCAGGTGGCAGCCTGGCAACTCCTGCAGAAAGACCAGCAGAGCCCCACTCACACTGGGCCACACAAAAAGCCACGGCCCCTCACTCCCTCCCACCACCCCAGCCCCGACACTGCTGACGGGCAGAGAATATGGTGTCAGGCACAGCTACAGGGGCTCTTGCTGACTGGAGAGGTGTTTGTATTGACCTCAACCCAGGCACACCTGGGGAGGTCGGGAAGGCAGTGTACGGCTGCCCAAATCAGCCAATCCTCATCCCTCAGGGGCTCACAGTTGCAGAAAATGAACCTTGCTAAACGGGCCACGCCCAAGGAACAGGTGTGGGCTCTTGAGAGTTAGGATAGACAAGAGGCTGCAGCTGCGGCTTGTTTTCTTACAATTTTATCTGGTCCATGAGTGGAAAACAACTTCAAGAAGACCCTATCCTAATGAGAAGAACCCAGGAGTCAGGGAGAGGAGTGATGATGGGTGGAGACAGAGGCTTGGTGCCTTGGCTGCAGTGGCAGTGTCTGGAAGACCAGGCAGAGAGAGGCTGCACAGAGTGATATCCAGGGTCACAGACCTGTCAGAGCTGCTGTTTGTTAGTTCAAGTCCTGCCCTGAGGTGTTCTGTGTCAGCTGTGAGTGACAGGTGAGCTGGGGGTTCTCTGCAAGTTGGGCTATGTGCACAGATCCTGTGTGTCCAGCCCTGCTGGGGTACCTGCCCAGGGGAGATCCGTATTCTGGGATGGGCCTGATTATGAGAGCCCAATGGACTGCTGGGTAGCTGCACAGGTGAGCTCCATTCCCTGGGAGGGACTTGATCACGAGAGCCCCGTGGGCTGTGTGGTGGGCTGTGTGGTGGGCGGTGCAGCCCAGGTGAGCTCCATATCCTGGGATTGGCCTGACCACGAGAACCCCATGGGCTGCTGGAGACCTGGTGAAGTATATCAGGACAGTCAGTGAAGGCACCGAGGATATATATCCAGTAGCTCCTATTTCCTACACCCTGCTGGTCATTCTACCATCAACTAGGCCATGGCATTCTGTATTAGACTTCAATGATGCCTTCTTCTGTATTCCATTCATCTCAGAGTCACAAGAATTTTTGGCTTGTGAGTGGCAGGACACAACATGCAACAAAAGCAATAATGCTGGGCCGTCCTGCCCCAATGGTTCAAAAATCCCCACACCATCATTGGGGAAATGTCCTCTAAAGACCTAAAAGTTCTACCTCTGTAAAAGGGAACCCTCCTTCAATATGAAGATGACATTCTGATTGCCAGGCCTACTAAAGACGCCTCTGAACTACCTAGCCAAGAAAGGAAAGAAGGTGTCCAAGAAAAAGGCTCAAATATCCCAGGCTCAGGTGACATGACTGGGCTTCATTCTCACAGATATTCGGAGAAACGCATCCCAGGATAGGGAAGAAGCCATTTGCAGCCTTACCGCTTCTAAAACTAGAAGACAGCTTAGGGGTTCCTTGGGAGGCCAAGGTTTTCTGCATCTGGATCCTTAACTACAGTCTAATAGCTGGGCCTCTACATGAAACACTGACACGAAAAGATGATGATCCTTTTGAGTAGAATCCAGAAGCAGCCTCTCAAGAATGGAAAGAGCAGTCAATTCAGACCCTTGCCCAGGAACACCCTAATTTAGCTAAACCCTTTGACCTTTACATACCCGGTCAAAGGTTAATCGCCCTTGGAGCCTTAGTGCCAAAACTGGGTCCACTTGAAATGGAGCAACACAAGAATGCCCTTCAGGTATGATAAACTATCGTCACCAAGGGCTTTGCCACAGAATCATCAGGCCAGGATACTGGGGTATCTAAAAAGCTGAAAATCAGCAGCCCACAATGCCAGCTCGCTCCTAAACGAAAAGGACCCCACGTGGTGATCCTAACCACCCATCATGCCCTGAAGTTGCAGGGGTCGCTCTGTGGACACACTGACCTCGATTGAGGAGGACCTCCAACTCAAACCTCCAGAGAGACAAACAGGGGCAACGGGCTCCCAAGGTGACTTGTGTGACCATCACTTGACCTGGAGTTTCTCTCAGAAAACAACAAGACAGTGCCCCGAAAGAACAGACTACTGCTTGCTGGACTTACTGCACCCAGAGGGGAGCTAATAAGCTTGGAGGGAGAAAGGTATATCACGCTTTCACCATAGAAAACCCTACAGACAACACGGTGATGGTGGCCAATATGACCGGCTGGACTGCTGGTTATTTCTAAAGGCCGTTGACTCAGTGGACGTCATGGTCCTGGATCACCACTGACACTGGACTGTCTGGGAGTTGTGCGGGCAGGGCTCTGACACATGGTGCTGTTTGTACATTAATTCAGGGACCTAATTAAAGAAAGCACAGATTACAGGTCAGAGTATCTAGGATGGCAAAAACCATTTTCCTAAGGTCGCCGAACAAATGTGGTGTGGGGTGAAACCTGCCACCTCAGCATCTCTGCACATCTCTTTCCTGGACCCTTAAAGGTCATTAGAATCTATAACACTTCCAATGCTGGTGCTCAGGCGGACGAGAAGTGAGGAAGGAGGCCTTGGGACAATCAACCTCACCTGGAGGCTGCTGGGGAGACGTTTTGTCCCTCCCCCCAGGTATCAGGGCTCCCACCATAGCATGAAGCAGTTACAAAAGAGGGGTCTACACCCTCAACACCCCAAGAATGTGGAACAGAACAAAAAGCAGAGGAGGTGTTTGTCTCTGGCAACGTTCATTAAAAAATCCTGGGAGATAAAAAGAGAATCTGGGCAATAAAATAAAGTCTTACCTGTTTTTCCTTTGTGCTTTGTCTAATGTCACATGCTCCTAGGGTTCCGCATGCAGAGGTCCCACACCTGGCACTTCAGACCCGATTTCCTAGAACTGAATGAATGGGTCGACACCTCAGCTAGCGGGGTCCCATGCAGACTCCGTGGCATAGAGCCTGAGCTGCAGCCAACCCAGCCCTCGAGAGCTCCATCCCCTCCCTCGCACTGACGCTGCTGGGATCCCTACACAGCAGCCCCGCCCGCAGCCCGTGGGGGAGTGCACACTCTCACCTCTCCATTCTGTTTTCAAAATAATGTTTCCTTTGCTTCTGAACCAAACTCAGTCTTGATCTGTTGGCTCCAATGACACTGGGCACGGGGACTCCTGTTGGGGTCCACTCTGGAGGATCAGTAACAGAAATTGAGAACATCGTAACTTCAATGAACAGATGTGTGAGCCAAACTGTAGTTAACATAGAGCAGTGTATAATGCTCGGGTAAAATAAAATGTTTCTAAGTCTTACATTTGATAATTCCATCACTTTCCTATAAGCAAGTTCAGTGAAGACGTCTGTCTTATTTGTCAGGTCAACATTAGAGAAATGAAGTGATTTATTTCCATGGATGTACATCAAATATTCTAGGCTGAAACTTCAATCATGTTTTGAATGCTTTTCCATTAAAAAGGATACATCTCTTTCAGTTCCCCCATTTCTGAGATGTATAAAATCTTATAATTTATTATTACCAAAGGGGAAAGTTAGGAGAAGGGATAAATTAACAGTTTGGGATTAACACATACACACTACTATGTATAAAATAGATCATCAACAAGGAACTACTGTATAGCACAGGGAACTACACTGCATATTTTGCAATAACCTATAAGGGGAAATAATCTGAAAAATAATCGATATTTTTATTGACATCATCTATCAATGACAGATAAAATGTAACCTAAGCAGGGCCGATGGTGAGCGCTTCTGACCCTGAAGATTTCAATCATCTAAAGTTTGGGCTCTGCCTATTTCCCAAGGCCCTTAATGTTAACACGTGTAGCCGTAGCTTAAAAATTCCCCAGTTTGGGGTTCAGGGAGGCACTGCTTTGGAAAAATCCCTGGTGTTCTCCTTACATGCCCAGGACCCTTCCTACAGCTCAAATATGCCTGCCACACCTAGAGGATGGTACACCGTTTGATCGGAAAGAGTTTGGAAAAGGCACCTCATCTCCTCATCACCTGGTGCTCGGGTTCAACCCTCCAGCATCTTTCCTAACAATCTCCTCACTTGGGGATATCAGCACCGTCAACATCCTCTTGCACACAGTTTGGAATTTCTCCAGAGGAAGAAGCGGAAGGATGAGAAAAATTTAGAGACAAGTCTTAGTTGTTTGGACAGGCACATGCCACTCCAATTTCCCATTAGGAACAAGAATTAACCAAAGGCTCAGCCTGCTTCCTCAGAACCAGAATAGGGCCTGAAGCAATCCAATGGTTTTGCGGCCAGCTCACAAAAAAAAGCGAGTTGCAACATGGAGCACAGGAGCAGACAATTCAAAGACATGCAAAGATATAAATGATAACCAACGTCCAAAAATATATTCAGGTAAGGCAACGAAGAGGATCTGAATGCGAGGCAGAATGGCAGGAAACAGATTTCAAAAGGTAGGTTGTACTCACATTTAAAGCATATGAAAAGCAGCAGAATTTCTAAAATGATGCAGTTGGGCAAAAAGGTGTATGTGTTTTTTTTTCGTGAAATCTTCAGGAAAATAAAACACATACAGAGTTTTTGGCCAACCAAGCAAGCGGGAAATGCAAATCCGCACAACAAAGAAGTCTCAATATACACTGCTTAGAAAGGCCATCCAAAAAATGTGTACAAACCAGAAATGCAGGAGAGGCCAGGGAGAACAGGGAGCCCAGTCACGCTGATTGGTGGGGTATAAATATCCAAGAGCCACTCTGAAGAAGTGTATGCTGTTTCCTAAAACATCTAAAATACAAAGCCCCCGAGCAAAGGGGACTTCAACTCATGGGCATGTAACTTGGGAAGACTAAATATCGACAAGACACAGGCACCCCAAAGTTTAGGGCTGCTCTGCATACAAGAACCTCAACTTCAGAACACCTAAATTATCCCAGGAAAAAGAGAAATGCATAAACAACTTGTGGTAATTTTGTACAACGGAATATCATTCAGACGTGAAATCAATGCCATAAGGACAGTAGCAGCATAATGAGTGGATTTAGGTATGATGATTCTAAGTGAAATTAGTCACACAGAAAAAAAGAATCTTATCATAAGATATCACTTACAGAGGGAATGTCAACATCACAACACATGAACTGAATTAAGAAAGAGAACAGAGTCTCACATTTAGAAAACACTCTTATGCCTGCTTAAAGGGAAAGGAGAGGTGGGGTGATGCATAAAACCAGAGTTTGATATTAGCACAGGTAACATTCCATAAACCAAATACAGACGAGACAAGACCTACACCTTCCTCAGTGAACGGGACTGAAAACCCCTATACCCCACAGAGGAATATATCTGACTAGTAAGAATCTTAAAACCTATGTATTGATATGTCTCTGTAAGGGAATCAAGTGTGTCTAGACCGGCATAAACACGTCAGTGAAAATCAGCTCAACCCCATTATAAAAATGAATTTCAAAAACAAAACAAAAAAACAGCGAAATTCTTACACAATTCCTTCAGGTGTTCTGATGAAACCTGGAATGACCCTATCTGCAAAGACAACTGGATGAGACATAAGGCTGGACACTTGGGACTGAGAGGACTGGTGAGATTGGGAGAGAAAATGCAGACCCTTTAAAGTAGTAGTGCATGACACCATTCCATGAGTCCCAAATCTCCATGTAGAAGGGAATATCACTACAGTTATAACATGTATGGGAAACCTAGAGAATGGACACACTGTGATGGCGAAAGGTTTCTGAAAGTCTCCTAATTTGTCCTCTCCTTGTGCTCCAGGTTGGCATTCCAACTGCCTTACTATCAATCTCCCAACTTAGGAGAGTTAGCCCCTATAACCTCCTGGTTCGTACAGTTTGCTAATTGTGCAGAGGATGAAAGGGAAGAGGGAGAACCAATCAGAGAGTAGATGTAGGCATTTGGACGGGCACATGTCACTCTAAATTCCCGTCAGGAAGAATTAACCAAAGCCTCAGCCACCCGTAGGGAACAGTATAGCCACCCCTGGAACCAGTAGAGGTCCTGAAGCAAATTTGTGGATTTGCGGTCAGCTCCCAAAAATGGGATTTGAAAATTGGAGCTCAGGGGCACAGCAATTCACAAACCTGCAGAGTTATAATGGACTACTCTCTTCCAAAAATCTGTTGAAGGAAGGCAACGAAGCGGACTTTAAAATGAGGCAGAATTGCACAAAACATATTTCATGTGGTAAATTGCAATCGATTTTAAAGCACAGGAAAAGCATCACAACTTCGACAGTGATGCACTTGGCCAAAAACGGCGTATGGCTTTTCTCCTGAATATATTCAAGAGAAAACGCATACACCCTTTTTGGCCAATCAAGCAAACGTGCAGTGCAAATCCACACTACAAAGAATTGTCACTATCCAGCGGTCAAAAGGAACATCCGAAAATCTGTAAAAATCAGAAAGGCAAGAGAGACATGACAAGGACATGAAGCAATGTGATCCCAAGGGTCATGGAGGATTGTGATGACAAGATTATGTAGCATTTTGCTGACAAAGGCATGGAGCATTGTGATGACAATGTTCATGGAACACTGTGATGACAAGCATCACGGAGCATTGCGATTAAAGGTATCATGGAGCAGTGGGATGACAAGGGCATGAAGCATTTTGATGACAGGAGTCCCGGATCATTGTGTTGTCAGGGTTCATGGAGCGTTGTGATGAGAGTGGTCATGGAGCATTGTGATGAGAAGGTCATGTAGCATTGGGCTGAAAATGTTCATGGAGTATTGTGATGACAGGTGTCATGGAGCACTGTGATGACAAGGTACTGGAACATTGTGATGAGAAGACCATGGAGCCTTGTGATGACAAGTCTCATGGAGCATTCTGATGAAAAGGGGCATGGAGCATTGTGATTACAGGGGTCGTGGAGCATTGTGATGACAACGGCATGGAGCATGGGATGAGAAGGCCAGGGAGCGTTCTGATGACATGCATCACGGAGCTTTGTGATGACAAGGGCATGGAGCATTGTGATTACAGGGGGCTTGGAGAACTGTGAGGAAAAGGGCATGGAACATTGTGATGAAAAATGCTTGCAGCCTTATCATGACAGGGTTCATGGAGGATACTGGCTTCAAGTGTCAGGGAGCATTGTGATGACAAGGGTATTGAGCACTGTGATTACAAAGTTCATGGAGCAATGTGATGAGAAGACCATGGATAATTGTGATGATGAGCGTCATGGGGCGTTGTGATGATAAGTGTTATGGAACATTTTGATCACAAGGATTTGGAGCATTGTGATGACAGAGGTCATGGAGCATTTTGATTTCATTGTGATGACAATTGCATGAAGCATTATGATGTTGGGCATGATGCATTGTGATGACAGGGTTCATGGAGCATTGAGATGAAAAGGGGCATGGAGCATTGTGATTACAAGGGTCTTGGAGCATTTTAATGACAAGGGCATGGAGCATCTTGAATGAGAAAGCCATGGAGCATTCTGATGACATGCGTCATGAAGCTTTGTGATGACAAGGGCATGGAGCATTGTGCTTCCAGGGATTTTGGAGCATTGTGATGACAAGGGTCATGGAGCCTTGTGATGACAAAGCTTTGGAACATTGTGATGGCAGGGGTCATGGAGCATTGTTATGACATTGGTAATGGAGAATTGTGATGACAAGGGCATGGAGCATTGGTGTGAAATATTTCATGGATTATTGTGATGAGAGGGGCCAAGGAGCATTTTGATGACAAGGACACGGAACACTGTGATACTTGGGTCGTGGAGGATTGAAATGAGAAGCCCATGGAGCATTGTGAGAAGAATGGCATCGAGCATAGTGATGAAAAGCATCATGGAGCCTGTAATGACAAGGGCATGTAACAATGTGATGAGAGGGTTCATGGAACATAATGATGACAATGGCATAGGGCATTGTGATTCAAAGTGTCATGGAGCTTTTTGATGACAAATGTCAGGGAGCATTTTGATGACAAGGCTGTGGTGCATTCTGTTGTGAAGGGAAGGGAGCATTGTGATGACAGGGTCATGGAGAAATTTGATGAAAAATGTCATGGAACATTTCGATGACAGGGGTTATGGAACATTGTGATATCAGGGGTCATGGAACATTTTCATGACAGGGTTTATGGAACACTGTGATGATAGGGGAGTGGGTGTATTGTGATGACTAGTGAGGGAACATGTTGATACCAGTGGTGAGAGAGCATTTTTATAAGAAGTGCATGGAGCATTGTGATGACAAGGTTTATGGAGCATTGTGATGACAGTGTTGTGGAGCATTGTGATGTCAAGTGCATGGCGCATTGTGATGGCATGGGTCAGGGAGCACTGCGCTGACAAGCGCATGGAACATTGTGATGACAAGTGTCAAGGCGCATTGAGTTGACAAAGGGACGGAGCATTGTGATGACAAGTGTCACGGAGCATTGTGATGAAAAGTTCAAGGAGAATTGTGGTGACAAAGTTCACAGAACCTTGTGATGATGAGGGCATGGACCATTGTGATGACACAAGTCATGAAGCCTTGTGATGACTGGAGTCATGGAGCATTGTGAAGACAAGGGCATGGAGCACGGTGATGACAGTGGCATAGAGCATTGGTCTGACAAATTTCATGGATAATTGTGTTGACAGTTGGCACGGCACACTGTGATAACAAGGGCATGGAGCATTGTGATGACAAGGTCATGGAGTATTGTGAAGATGTGTCAGGGAGCATTGTGATAACATATTTTATGGTCCATTGTGATGACAATGGCATGGAGCATTGTGATGCCAATTGTTATGGAGGATTGTGATGACAAAGGTAAGGGAGCATTGTGATGACAAGAGTTTGGAGCATTGTGATGATAAGGGTCATGGAGCATTGTGATGACAACGGCCATTGAGAATTTTGATGAAAATGTCGTGAAACATTGTGATGACAAAGGCATGGAGCTTGCTATGACAGGGTTCATGGGGCATTGCGATGACAAGTGCATGGAGAATTGTGATGACAAGAGCATGTAACATTGTGATGAGAACTATCATGGAGCATTGTGATGACAAGGACGTGGAGAATTGTGATGACAATGGACATGAGCATTGTGATAACAAGGGTCATGGAGCATTTTGATGACAAGGGCGTGGAGAATTGTGATGAGAAGACCATGGATAATTGTGATGACGAGCGTCATTGAACATTGTAATGACAAGGGGTATGGAGCATTGTGATGACAGGGGTCATAGAGCATTGTGATGACAAGTGTCATGGAGCATTCTAATGACAAGCTTGTGGAGTACTGTGATTACAATGGCATGGAGCATTGTGATGAAAAGGGCATGGAGCATTGTGATGAAAAAGACATGGAGCCTTTTCATGTCAGGGTAAAATGAACATTCTGACGACAAGTGTTAGGGAGCTTTGTGATGACAAGTGTATTGAAAATTGTGATGACAAAGTTCATGGAGCACTGTGACGACAAGGACATGAAGTATTGTGATGACAGGCATCATGGAGCGTTTTGATGACAACTGTTATGGAACATTGTGTTTACAAGTGTTTGGAGCATTGTGATTACAGAGGTCATGGATCATTTTGATTTCAAGGAGCATGGAGCATTCTGATGACAGCGTTCATGGAGCATTGTGATATCAGGGGTCATGGAGCATTTTGATGAAAAGGCTCAAGGAGCATTTTGATGACTGTGGTTATGGAACATTGTGATGTCAGGGGTCATCGAACATTTTGATGATAAGTGCATGTAGCATTGTGATGACAGGAGTCATGGAATATTGTGATGAGAGGGGTGAAGGAATATTGTGATGAATACTGATGTAACATTGTGATATCAGTGGTGAGAGAGAATTTTGAGGAGAAGTGCATGGAGCATTTTAATCACAAGGTTTATGGAGCACTGTGATGACAAAATTGTGGAGCACTCTGATGACAAGTGCATGTTGTATTGTGGTGACATGTGTCATGGAGCATTGTGCTGACAAGCGCATGGAGCATTGTGATGACAACGGTCATGGAGCATTGTGCTGAGAAAGGCATAGAGCATTGTGATGACAATGGTCAAAGAGCATTGTGATGAAATATCATGGAGCATTGTGGTTAAAAAGGTCACAGAGACTGTTGATGACGAGGGCATGGACCATTGTGATGACAAAGGTCATGAAGCATTGTGATAACTGGAGTCACGGAGCATTGTGATGACAGGGGTAATGGAGCATTGTGATAAAAAGGGCATGGAGCATTGTGAAGACAAAGGCATGGAACATTGGTCTAATAAGTTCAATGTATTATTGCAATGACAGTTGAATTGGTGCATTCTGATGAAAAGGGCATGGAGCATTTTGATGACCAGGTCATGCAGTATTGTGAAGACAGGTGTCAGGGAGCATTGTGATGACATATGTAATGGCCCATTGTGATGACAATGGCATGGAGCATTGTGATGCCAAGTGTCATGGAGGATTCTGATGACAAAGGTAATGGAGCACTGTGATGACAATGCCTTGGAGGATTGTGATGACAAGGGTAAGGGAGCATTGTGCTGGCAAGTGCATGGAGCATTGTGATGACAAACTTGTGGAGTATTTTGATGAAAAGTGCATAGAGAATTGTAATGACAAGGTCATGTAGCATTTGGCTGACAAAGGCATGGAGCATTGTGATGACAGGTGTCACGGAGCACTGTGAATACAGGGGTCATGGAGCATTGGGATGACAAGTGCATGAATCATTGTGATGACAAGTGTCATAGAGCATTGGGATGAAAATGTTCATGGAGTATTGTGATGACAAGGGACATGGAGCGTTGTGATGACAGGGGTCATGGAGCATTGTAATGACAGGAGTCATGGAGCATTGTGATGAGAAGCTCATGGAGAATTTGGCTGAAAATGTTCATGGTGTATTGTGATAACAGGTGTCATGGAGCATTGTGATGACAAGGTACTGGAGCATGGTGATGAGAAGACCATGGAGCCTTTTGATGATATGTCTCATGGAACATTTTGATGAAAAGGGGCATGGAGCATTGTGATTACAGGGGTTGTGGAGCACTGTGATGACAAGGGCATGGAGCATTGGGATGAGAATGCCATGGAGCCTTGTCATCACAGGGTTCAAGGAGCATACTGACGACAAGTGTCAGGGAGCATTGTGATGACAAGGGTATTGAGCATTGTGGTGACAAAAGTCATGGAGCATTGTGATGAGAAGACCATGGATAATTGTGATGACGAGCGTCATGGGGCATTGTGATGATAAGTGTTATGGAAAATTTTGATCACAAGGATTTGGAGCATTGTGATGACAGAGGTCATGGAGCATTATGATTTCATTGTGATGACAATAGCATGAAGCATTATGATGGTGGGCATGGTGCATTGTGATGACAGGGTTCATGGAGCACTGAGATGAAAAGGGGCATGTATCATTGTGATTACAGGGGTCTTGGAGCATTGTGATGACAGGTGTAATGGAGCATTGTGATGGCAAGCTTTATGGAGCATTGTGATGACATGGGTCATGGAGCACTGCGCTGACAAGCCTATGGAACATTGTGATGACAAAGGTCATGGAGCATTGAGTTGACAAAGGGACGGAGCATTGTGATTACAAGTGTCACGCAGCATTGCGATGAAAAGTTCATGGAGCATTGTGGTGACAAAGTTCACAGAGCCTTGTGATGATGAGGGCATGGATCATTGTGATGACAGAGGTCATAAAGCCTTGAGATGACTGGAGTCATGGAGGATTGTGAGAACTGAGGTCATGGAGCATTGTGATGACAAGGGCATGGAGCTCTGTGATGACAGGGACATGGAGCATTTGTCTGACATGTTTCCTGGATAATTGTGTTGACAGTGGGTATGGCACATTGTGATGACAAGGTCATGGAGTATTGTGAAGACAGGTGTCAGGGATCATTGTGATGACATATTTCATGTTCCATTGTGATGACAATTTCATGGAGCATTGTGATGCCAAGTGTTTGGAGGATTGTGATGACAAATGTAATGGAACATTGTGATGACAAGGGCTTGGAGCATTGTGATGACAAGGGTCAAGGAGCATTGTGATGACAACGGCCATTGAGAATTTTGATGAAAAGTTCGAGAAGCATTCTGATGACACAGGCATGGAACTTGCTATGACAGGGGTCATGGGGCATTGCGATGACATGTGCATGGAGAATTGTGATGACAAATGCATGTAGCATTGTGATGAGGACTATCATGGAGCATTGTGATGACAAGGACGTCGAGAATTGTGATGAAAAGGGATAGGGAGCATTGTGATGACCAGGCCATGGACATTGTGATGGCAAGACAGTGGAGCATTGTGATGAGAAGACCATGGATAATTGTGATGACGAGCGTCATGGAGCACTGTAATGAAAAGGGCTATGGAGCATTGTGATGTCAGGGGACATGGAGCATTTTGATGAAAAGGATCATGGAGCATTTTGATGACAGGGGTTATGGAACATTGTGATGTCATATGTCATCGAACATTGTGATGATCAGTGCATGTAGCATTGCGATGACAGGAGTCATGGAACATTGTGATGACAGTGGTGAGGGAGTATTGTAATGAATAGTGATGTAACATTGTCATATCAGTGGTGAGAGAGCATATTGATGAGAAGTGCATGCAGCATTGTGATGACAAGGTTAATGGAGCATTGTGATGACAAGATAGTGGAGCACTGTGATGACAAGCACATGGTGCATTGTGATGACATGTCATGGAGCATTGTGCTGGCAAGCGCATGGGACATTGTGATGACAATGGTCATGGAGCATTGTGCTGAGAAAGACATAAAGTATTGTGATGACAAGTGTCAAAGAGCATTGTGATGAAAAGTTCATGGAGCATTGTGGTTAAAAAGGTCACAGAGACTGTTGATTACGAGGGCATCGACCATTTTGATGACAAAGGTCATGAAGCATTGGGATGACTGGACTCACGGAACATTGTGATGACATCGGTCATGAAGCATTGTGATAACAATTGCATGGAGCCTTGTGATGACAAGGGCATGGAGCATTAGTCTAATAAGTTTCATAGATTATTGCAATGATAGTTGGAATGGCGCATTGTGATGACAAGGGCATGGAACATTGTGAAGACCAGGTCATGAAGTATTGTGAAGACTGATGTCAGGGAGAATTGTGATGACATATGTAATGGCCCACTGTGATGACAATGGCATGGAGCATTGTGATGCCAAGTGTCATGGAGGATTCTGATGACAAAGGTAATGGAGCATTGTGATGACAATGGCTTGGAGCATTGTGATGAAAAGGGTCAGGGAGCATTGTGCTGACAAGTGCATGGAGAATTGGGATGACAAAGGTCATGGAGCATTGTGATGACAAGCTTGTGGAGTATTTGATTACAATGGCATGGAGCATTGTGATGAAAAATGCATGGGACATTGTGATTAAAAATGCATGGAGCCTTTTCGTGACAAGGTTCAAGGAGCATTCTTACGACAAGTGTCAGGGAGCATTGTGATGACAAAGGTCATGGAGCATTGTGATGAAAAGGGCATGGAGTATTGTGATGAGAGGCATCATGGAGCCTTGTGATGACAAGGGCATGGAGCATTAGTCTAATAAGTTTCATAGATTATTGCAATGATAGTTGGAATGGCGCATTGAGATGACTAGGGCATGGAGCATTGTGAAGACCAGGTCATGCAGTATTGTGAAGACTGATGTCAGGGAGCATTGTGATGACATATGTAATGGCCCATTGTGATGACAATGGCATGGAGCATTGTGATGCCAAGTGTCATGGAGGATTCTGATGACAAAGGTAATGGAGCATTGTGATGACAATGGCTTGGAGCATTGTGATGAAAAGGGTCAGGGAGCATTGTGCTGACAAGTGCATGGAGAATTGGGATGACAAAGGTCATGGAGCATTGTGATGACAAGCTTGTGGAGTATTTTGATTACAATGGCATGGAGCATTGTGATGAATAATGCATGGGACATTGTGATTAAAAATGCATGGAGCCTTTTCGTGACAGGGTTCAAGGAGCATTCTTACGACAAGTGTCAGGGAGCATTGTGATGACAAAGGTCATGGAGCATTGTGATGAAAATGGCATGGAGTATTGTGATCAGAGGCATCATGGAGCGTTTTGATGACAAGTGTTATGGAACACTGTGACCAAAAGTGTTTGAGCATATTGATGACAGAGGTCATGGATCATTTAGATTTCAAGGAGCATGGAGCATTGTGATGACAAGGGCATGAAACAATGTGATCCCAAGATTCATGGAGGATTGTGATGACAATGGTAATGGAGTATTGTGATGACAAGTGCATAGAGCATTGTAATGACAAGATCATATAACATTTTGCTGACAAAGGCATGGAGCATTGTGATGACAGGTGTCATGGAGCACTGTGATGACAAGCGTCATGGAACATTATGAATACAGGGGTCATGGAACATTGGGATGACAAGGGCATGGATCATTGTGATGACAAATGTCATGGAGCATTGGGATGAAAATGTTCATGGAGAATTGTGATGACAAGGGACATGGAGCGTTGTGATGACAGGGGTCATGGAGCATTGTAATGACAGGGCTCATGGAGCATTGTGATGAGAAGTTCATGGAGCATTGGGCTGAAAATGTTCATGGATTATTGTTATGACAGGGTTCATGAAGCATTGTGATGACAAGGTACTGGAGCACTGTGATGAGAAGACCACGGAGCCTTTTTTTGATATGTCTCATTGAACATTGTGATGAAAAGGGGCATGGAGCATTGTGATTACAGGGGTTGTGGAGCACTGTGATGACAAGGGCATTGAGCATTGGGATGAGAATGCCATGTAGCCTTGTCATCACAGGGTTCAAGAAGCATACTGACGACAAGTGTCAGGGAGCATTGTGATGACAAGGGTATTGAGCATTGTGGTGACAAATGTCATGGAGCATTGTGATGAGAAGACCATGGATAATTGTGATGACGAGCGTCATGGGGCGTTGTAATGATAAGTGTTATGGAAAATTTTGATCACAAGGATTTAGAGCATTGTGATGACAGAGGTCATGGAGCATTATGATTTCATTGTGATGACAATAGCATGAAACATTATTATGGTGGGCATGGTGAATAGTGATGACAGGGTTCATGGAGCATTGAGATGAAAAGGGGCATGGAGCATTGTGATTACAGGAGTCTTGGAGCATTGTGATGACAGGTGTAATGGAGCATTGTGATTGCAAGGGCATGGAGCACTCTGATGAGAAGGCCATGGAGCATTCAGATGACATGCGTCATGGAGCTTTGTGACGACAGGGGCATGGAGCAGTGTGATGAGAGTGATTATGGAGCATTGTGATGACAGTGACATGGAGAATTGTGATGCCAAGGGTCATGTTTTTTTGTGATGACAAAGTCATGGAGCATTTTGATGACACGGGCGTTGTGCATTGTGATGAGAAGGGCAGGGAGCATTGTGATGACAGGGTCATGGAGCAATTGGATGAAAATGGTAATGGAACATTTTGATGACAGGGGTTATGGAACATTGTGATGTCAGGGGTCATGGAACATTTTCATGACAGGGGTTATGGACCATTGTGATGACAGGAGAGTGTGGGTATTGTGATGAAAATGAGGGAACATTATGATATCAGTGGTGAGAGAGCATTTTGATAAGACGTGCAAAGAGCATTGTGATGACAAGGTTTCTGGAGCATTGTGATTACATGGGTCATGGAGCACTGCGCTGACAAGCGCATGGAACATTGTGATGACAAGGGTCATGGAGCAGTGAGTTGACAAAGGGACGGAGCATTGTGATAACAGTTGTCACGGAGCATTGTGATGAAAAGTTCATGGAGCATTGTGGTGACAAAGTTCACAGAGCCTTGTGATGTTGAGGGCATGGATCATTGTGATGACACAGGTCATGAAGCCTTGTGATGACTGGAGTCACGGTGCATGGTGAGAACTGGGTTCATGGAGCATTGTGATGACAAGGGCATGGAGCATTGTAATGACAGATGCATGGAGTATTTTGAAGACAGGTGTCAGGGAGCATTGTGAGGACATATTTCATGTTTCATTGTGATGAAAATGGCATGGAGTATTGTGATGCCAAGTGTTTTGGAGGATTGTGATGACAAAGCTAATGGAGCATTGTGATGACAAGGGCTTGGAGCATTGTGATGACAAGGGTCATGGAGCATTGTGATGACAACGGCCATTGAGTATTTTGATGAAAAGGTCGTGAAGCATTGTGATGACACAGGCATGGAGCTTGCTATGACAGGGGTCATGGGGAACTGCGATGAATTGTGTATGGAGAATTGTAATGACAAAAGCATGTAACATTGTGATGAGGACTGTCATGGAGCACTGTGATGACTAGGACGTGGAGAATTGTGATGACAAGGGACATGGAGCCTTGTGATGGCAAGACCGTGGAGCATTGTGATGAGAAGACCATGGATAATTGTGATGACGAGTGTCATGGAGCACTGTAATGACAAGGGCTAAGCAGCATTGTGATGTCAGGGGACATGGAGAATTTTGATGAAAAGGATCATGGAGCATTTTGATGACAGGTGTTATGGAACATTGTGATGTCATAGGTCATCGAACATCGTGATGATAAGTGCATGTAGCATTGTGATGACAGGAGTCATGGAACATTGTGATGACAGGGGTGATGGAGTATTGTGATGAATAGTGATGTAACATTGTGATATCAGTGTTGAGAGAGCATATTGATGAGAAGTGCATGCAGCATTGTGATGACAAGGTTAATGTAGCATTGTGATGACAAGATTTTGGAGCACTGTGATGGCAAGCGCATGGTGCATTGTGATGACGTGTCATGGAGCATTGTGCTTACAAGCGCATGGAGCATTGTGATAACAACGGTCATGGAGCATTGTGCTGAGAAAGGCATAGAGTATTGTGATGGCAAGGGTCAAAGAGCATTGTGATGAAAATTTCACGGAGCATTGATGTTAAAAAGATCACAGAGACTGTTGATGATTAGGGCATGGACCATTGTGTTGACAAAGGTCATGAAGAAATGTGATGACTGGAGTCAATGAGCATTGTGATGACATGGGTCATGGAGCATTGTGATAAAAAGGGCATGGAGCATTGTGATGACAAGGGCATGGAGCATTGGTCTAATAAGTTTCATGGATTATTGAAATGACAGTTGGAATGGCGCATTGTGATGACAAGGTCATGGAGCATTGTGAAGACCAGGTCATGCTGTATTGTGAAAACAGGTGTCAGGGAGCATTGTGATGACATATATAATGGCCCATTATGATGACAATGGCATGGAACATTGTGATGCCAAGTGTCATGGAAGATTCTCATGACAAAGGTAATGGAGCATTGTGATGACAATGGCTTGGAGCATTGTGATGACAAGGGTCAGGGAGCATTATGCTGGCAAGTGCATGGAGAATTGTGAAGCCACGGGTCATGGAGCATTTGTATGACAAGCTTGAGGAGTATTTTGATGACAATGGCATGGATTATTGTGATGAAAATAACATTGGGCATTGTGATGAAAATGGCATGGAGGCTTTTCGTGACAGGTTTCAAGGAGCATTCTGACGACAAGAGTGAGGGAGCATTGTGATGACAAGTGTATTGAGAATTTTCATGACAAAGGTCATGGAACATTGGGATGAAAAGAGCATGGAGTATAGTAATGACAGGCATCATGGAGCGTTGTGATGACAAGTGTTATGGAACATTGTGATCACAAGGTTTTGGAACATTGCTATGACAGAGGTCATGGATCATTTTGATTTCAAGGAGCAAGGAGCATTGTGATGCCAAAGAATGAAGCAATGCGATCCCAAGGTTCATGGAGGATTGTGATGACAATGGTAATAGAGTATTGTGATGACAAGCTCATAGAGCATTGTAATGACAAGGTCATGTAGCATTTGGCTGACAAAGACATGGAGCATTGTGATGACAGGTGTCATGGAGCACTGTCATGACAAGTGTCACAGAGCATAGTGAATACAGAGTTTACGGAGCATTGGGATGACTAGGGCATGGATCATTTTGATGACAATGTTCATGGAGTTTGGGCTGAATATATTCACGGAGTATTGTGATGACAGGGGTCTTGGAGCATTGTGATGACTAGGTAATGGGGCATTGTAATGACAAGAGTCCCGAATCATTGTGTTGTCACGTGTCATGGAGTGTTGTGATGACAGTGGTCATGGAGCATTGTGATGATATTGGTCATGGAGCATTGCGATGAGAAAGTCATGGAGCATTGGGCTGAAAATGTTCATGGAGTACTGTGATGACAGGGGTCATGGAGCATTGTGATGACAAGGGCATGGAGCTTTGTGATGACAGGGACATGGATAATTGTGATGACAAGGGTCATGGAGCATTCTGATGACAAGTTTGTTGAGTATTGTGCTGACAAATCATGTAACACTGTGATGAGAAGTGTCATGGAACACAGTGATACCAAGAACTTGGAGAATTGTGATGACCAGGGAATGGAGCATTGTGATGGCAAGACCGTGGAGCACTGTGATGAGAAGACCATGGATAATTGTGATGAAGAGAGTCATGGAGCACTGTAATGACAAGGGCTATGGAGCATTGTGATGTCAGGGGACATGGAAAATTTTGATGACAAGGGTCATAGAGCATTGTGATAAGAAGGTCATGGAGCATTGGGCTGAAAATATTCATGGAGTATTGTGATGACAGGGGTCATGGAACATTGTGATGACAACGAAATGTAGCACTGTGAATAGAAGACCACGGAGACTTGTGATGACAAGTCTCCTGTAGCATTCTGATTAAAAGGGGCATGGAACATTGTGATTACAGGAGTCTTGGAGCATTGCTATGACAAGGGCATGGAGCATTGTGAGGAGAAGGCCATGGAGCATTCTGATGACATGCGTCATGGAGCTTTGTGATGACAAGTGCATGGAGCACTGTGATTACAGGGATCTTGAAGAATTGTGATGAAAAGGGCATGGAGCCTTGTCATGACAGGGTTCAAGGAGCATACTGATGACAAGTGTCAGGGAGCATTGTGATGATAAGTGTATTGAGCATTGTGATGGCAAGGGTTATGGAGCATAGTGATGAGAAGACCATGGATAATTGTGATGATGAGCGTCACGGGGTGTTGTGATGATAAGTGTTATGGAACATTGTGATCAAAAGTGTTTGAATCATTGTGATGACAGAGGTCATGGAGCATTTTGACTTCATTGTGATGACAATAGCCTGAAGCATTATGATGATGGGCATGGTGCATTGTGATGACAGGGTTCATGGAGCATTGAGATGAAAAGGGACATGGAGGATTGTGATTACAAGTGTCTTGGAGCATTGTGATGACAAGGGCAAGGAGCATTGTGATGACAAGAGCATGGAACATTCTGATGACATGCGTCATGGATCTTTGTGATTACAAGGGCATGGAGAATTTTGATTACACGGGTCTTGGAGCATTGTGATGACAAGTGTCATGGAGCCTTGTGAATGACAAAGCCTTGGAACACTGTGATGGCAGGGGTCATGGAGCATTTTTATGACAAGGTTAATGGAGCATTGTGATGAGAAGGACATGGAGCATTGGTCTGAAATATTTCATGGATTATTGTGATGAGAGTGGGCATGGAGCATTTTGATGAGAAGGGAACGGAACACTGTGATACATGAGTCAAGGAGGATTGTAATGACAAGGTCATGGAGCACTGTGATGAGAAGGGCATCGAGCATTGTGATGACAAGTGTCATGGAGCTTTGTGATGACAATGACATGGAACATTTTATGCCAAGGGTCATGGAGCTCTGTGATGACAAAGGTCATGGAGCATTTTGATGACAAGGGTGTGGTGCATTGTGATGAGAAGGCCAGGGAGTATTTTGGTGACAATGTTATGCAGGAATTTGATGAAAATTGTAACTGAACATTTTGATGACACGGGTTATATAACATTGTGATGTCAGGTATCATGGAGCTTTGGGAAGAAAAGGATCATGGAGCATTTTTTTGACAGGTGTTATGGAACATTGTGACATCAGGGGTCATGGAATATTGTGATTATAAGGGGATGTAGAATTGTGATGACAGGGGTCATTGAATATTGTGATTACAGGGGTGAGGGAGTATTGTGACGACTAGTGATGGAACACTGTGATATCTCTGGTGAGAGAGCATGTTGATGAGAAATGCATGGAGCATTGCGATTACAAGGTTTATGGAGCATTGCAATGAAAAGTTTGTGGACCGTTGTGAGGAAAAGTGCGTGGCACTTTGTGATGACAAGGGTCATGGAATATTTTTCTGCCAAAGGCATGGAGCACGGTGATGACAGTGGTCGTGGGGCATTGTGATGAAAAGTTCATGGAGCATTGTGGTTACAAAGGTCACAGAGCCTTGTGATGATGCGGGCATGGACCATTGTGATGACAAACGTTATGTAGCATTGTGATGAATGGAGTCACGGAGCACTGTGATGACAGGGGTCATGGAGCATTGTGATGACTAGGACATGGAGCATTGTGATGACAGGGTCATGAAACTTTGGTCTGACAAGTTTCATAGATTATTGTGATGACAGTGGGCATGGTGCATTGTGATGACAAGGGCATGGAGCATTGTGATGAGAAGTTCATGGAGTATTGTGAAGACAGGTGTCATTGAGCACTGTGATGACATATGTCATGGTCCATTACAATCACAATGGCAGGGAGCATTGTGATGCCAAATGTAATGGAGGATTGTAATGACAAATATAATGGAGCATTGTGATGACTAGGGCTTTGAGCATTATGAAGAGAATGGCCATTGAGAATTTTCATGACAAGGGCAAGATGCATTGTGATGACAAGGTCCTGGAGCATTGTGATGAGAAAATCATGGATCCTTGTGATGACAAGTCTCATGGAGCATACTGATGAAGAGGGTCATGGAGCATTGTGATTACAGGGGTCTTGGAGCATTGTGATGAGAAGGGTCATGGAGCCTTGTTATGACAAGGCCATGGAACATCGTGATGGCACGGGTCAAGGAGCATTGTAATGACAGGTGTAATGGAGCATTATGATGGCATGGGCATGGATCATTGTGATGAGAAGGCCATGGAGCATTCTGATGACATGCGTCATGGAGTTTGTGATGACAAGTGCATGGAGCATTGTGATTACAGGGTCTTGGAGCATTGGGATGAAAAAGTAATGGATCATTTTGATGAAAACGGTATGGAGCCTTGTCATGACTGGGTTCAAGGAGCATACAGACAACAAGTGTCAGGGAGCATTTTGATGACAAGTGTATTGAGCATTGTGATGACAAAGGTCATGGAGCATTGTGATGAGAAGACATTGGATAATTGTGATGACGAGCGTCATGGGGCATTGTGAGGACAAGATTTATGGAATATTGGGATCACAAGGGTTTGGAGCGTTGTTATGACAGAGGTCATGAGGAATTTTGATTTCATTGTGATGACAATAGCATGAAGCATTATGATGATTGGCATGGTGCAATCTGATGAGAGTGTTCATGGATCCTTGGGATGAAAAGGAGCAGGGAGCATTGTGATTACAGGGTTCTTGGAGCCTTGTGATTACAAGTCCATGGAACATCATGAAGGCAGGGGTCATGGAGCATTGTGAGGAGAAGGGATGGAGCATTCTGATGACATGCGTCATGGAGCTTTCTGATGACACGGGCATGGAGCAATGTGATGCGAGCTTTCATGGAGCATTTTGATGACAATGACATGGAGCACTGTGATGCCAAGAGTCATGGATCTTTGTGTTGACAAACGTCATTGAGCATTTTGATGACAAGGGTTTTGTGCAATGTGATGAGAAGGGCAGGGAGCATTGTGATGACAGGGTCAAGGAGCAATATGATGAAAAGGGTCATGGAACATTTTGATGACAGGGGTTATGGAACATTGAGATGTCAGGTGTCATGGATCAATTTGATGAAAAGGGTCATGGAGCATTTTGATGACAGGGGTTATGGAACATTGTGATGTCAGGGGTCATCGAACATTGTGATAATAATTGCATGTGGCATTGTGATGACAGGAGTCATGGAACATTGAGATGACAGGGGTGAGGAAGTATTGTGATGAACAGTGATGTAACATTGTGATATCATTGTTCAGAGAGCATTTTTATGAGACGTGCATGGAACTTTGTGATGACAAGTTTTATGGAGCATTGTGATGACAAGATTGTTGAGCACTTTGTTGACAAGCAGATGGCACATTGTGATGACATGTGTCATGGAGCATTTTGCTGACAAGCGCATGGAGCACTGTGATGAAAAGGGTCATGGAACACTGTGCTGAGAAACGCATAGAGCATTGTGATGACAAGGGTCAAAGAGCATTGTGATGAAAAGTTCATGGAGCATTGTGGTTAAAAAGTCAGAGACTGTTGATGACAAGGGCATGGACAATTGTGATGACAAAGACATGAAGCATTGTGATGACAGGAGTCAAGGAGCATTGTGATGACAGGGGTCATGAAGCATTGTGATGAAAAGGGCATGGAGCATTGTGATGACCAGGTCATGCAGTATTGTGAAGACAGGTGTTAGAGAGCATTGTGATGACATATGTAATGGCCCATTGTGATGACAATGGCATGGAGCATTGTGATGACAAGGGTCAGGGAGCATTGTGCTGACAAGTGCATGGAGAATTGTGATGAAAACGATCATGGAGCATTCTGATGACAAGCTTGTGGAGTATTTTGATGACAATGGCATGGAGCACTGTGATGAAAATGGCAGGTGGCATTGTGATGAAAAAGGCATTTAGACTTTTCATGACAGGCTTCATGGAGCATTCTTACGACAACTGTCAGGGAGCATTGTGATGACAATTGTATAGGGAATTGTGATGACAAATGTCATGGAGCACTGTGATGCAAAGGGCATGGAGTATTGGTATGACAGGCATCATGGAACGTTGTGATGAAAAGTGTTATGGAACATTGTGATCAGAAGGGTTTGGAGCATTGTGATGACAGAGGTCATGGATCATTTTGATTTCAAGGAGCATGGAGCATTGTGATGACAAGGGCATGAAGCAATGTGATCCCAAATTTCATGGAGGATTGTGATGAAAATGGTAATGGAGTATTGTGATGACAAGCGAATAGAGCATTGTAATGACATGGTCATGTAGCATTTTTTTTGACAAAGGCATGGAGCATCGTGATGACAGGTGTCATGGAGCACTGTGATAACAAGCGTCACGGAGCATTGTGAATACTGGGGTCATGGAGTATTGGGATGACAAGGGCATGGATCATTGTGATGATAAGTGTCATGGAGCATTGGGCTGAAAATATTCATGGAGTATTGTGATGACAGGGGTCATGGAGCATTGTGATGACAGGGTTCATGGAGCATTGAGATGAAAATGGGAATGGAGAATTGTGATTACAGGGGTCTGGGAGCATTGTGATAACAAGGTCATGGAGCATTGTGATGAGAAGGCCATGGAACATTCAGATGACATGTGTCATGGAGTTTGTGATGATAAGGGCATGGAGCATTGTGATTACATGGGTCTTGGAGCATTGTGATGACAAGTTTCTTGGAGCCTTGTGATGACAAGGCCGTGGAACATTGTGATTGCAGGTGTCATTGAGCATTGTTATGACAGGTGTAATGGAGCATTGTGATGAGAAGGGCATGGAGCATTGAGATTACAAGGTTTATGGAGCATTGCAATGAACAATTTGTGGACCGTTGTGATGAAAAGCGTGTGGCACATTGTGATGACAAGGATCATGGATCATTTTTCTGACAAAGGCATGGAGCATTGTGATGACAAGGGTCACGGAGCATTGTGATGAAAAATTCATGGAACATTGTGGTTACAAAGGTAAAAGAGCCTTGTGATGACGTGGGCATGGACGATTGTGATGCCAAACGTTATGAAGCATTTTGATGACTGGAGTCACGGAGCATTGTGATGACAGGGGACATGGAGCATTTTGATGACAAGGAAATGGAGCATGGTGATGACAAGGTACTGGAGAATTGTGATGAGAAGACCTTGGAGACTTGAAATGACCAGTCTCATGGAGAATTCTGATGAAAAGGGGCATGGAGCATTGTGATTACAGGGGTCTTGGAGCATTGTGATGACAAGGTCATGGAGCATTGTGAGGAGAAGGCCATGGAGCATTCTGATGACATGTATCTTGGAGCTTTGTGATGAAAAGTGCATGGAGCATTTTGATTACAGGGGTCTTGGAGCATTGTGATGAAAAGGGCATGGAGCATTGTGATGAAAAATGCATGGAGCCTTGTCATAACAGGGTTCAATGAGCATACAGACAACAAGCGTCAAGGAGCATTTTGATGACAAGTGTATTGAGCATTGTGATGACAAAGGTCATGAAGCACTGTGATGAGAAGACCATGGATAATTGTGATGACGAGCGTCATGGGGCATTGTGAGGACAAGTGTTAGGGAATACTGTGATCACAAGTGTTTGGAGCATTGCTATGAGAGAGGTCATGGAGCATTTTGATTTCATTGTGATGAAAAAAGCATGAAGCATTATGATGATGGGCATGGTTCATTGTGATGACAGGGTTCATGGATCATTGAGATGAAAAGGGGCATGGAGCATTGTGATAACAGGGGTCTTGGAACATTGTGATGAGAAGGGTCATGGAGCCTTGTGATGAAAAATCCATGGAACATCGTGATGGCAGGTGTCATGGAGCATTGTGATGAGAAGGCCATTGGACATTCTGATGACATGCGTCACGGAGCGTTTTGATGAGAAGGGCATGGAGCAATGTGATGAGAGCGTTCCTGGAGCATTGTGATGACAACGACATGGAGCACTGTGATGCCAAGCGTCATGGATCTTTGTGATGACAAATGTCATGGAACATTTTGATGACAAGGGCGTTGTGCATTGTGATGAGAAGGGCAGGGAGCATTGTGATGAGAGGGTCATGGAGCAATTTGATGGAAAGTGTCATGGAACATTTTGATGACAGGGGTGATGGAAGATTGTGATGTCAGGGGTCATGGAGCATTTTGATGACAGGTGTTATGGAACATTGTGATTTCAGCGGTCACGAACATTGTGATGATAATTGCATGTAGCATTGTGATGACAGGAGTCATGGAACATTGTGATGACATGGGTGAGGGAGTATTGTGATGAAAAGTGATGTAACATTGTGATATCAGTGGTGAGAGAGCATTTTGATGAGAAGTGCATGGAGCATTGAGATGACAAGGTTTATGGAGCATTGTGATGACAAGTTTGTGGAGCACTGTGAAGACAAGCACATGGCACATTGTGATGACATGTGTCATGGAGCATTGTGATGAGAAGACCATAGATAATTGTGATGACGGGCGTCATGGGGCATTGTGATGACACGTGTTATGGAATATTGTGATCACAAGGGTTTGGATCATGGTTATGCCCGAGGTCATGGAGCATTTTGATTTCATTGTGATGACAATAGCATGAAGCATTATGATGATGGGCATGGTGCACTGTGATGAGAGGGTCCATGGATTATTGAGATGAAAAGGGGCATGGATTATTGTGATTATAGAGGTCTTGGAGCATTGTGATGAGAAGGGTCATGGAGCCTTGTGATGACAAGACCATGGAACATCGTGATGTCAGGGGTCATGAAGCATTGTGATGACAGGGATAATGGAGCATTGTGATGGCAAGGGCAAGGAGCATTGTGATGAGAAGGCCATGGAGCATTCTGATGACATGCGTCATGGAGCTTTGTGATGACAAGTGCATGGAGCACTGTGATTACAGGGATCTTGAAGAATTGTGATGAAAAGGGCATGGAGCCTTGTCATGACAGGGTTCAAGGAGCATACTGATGACAAGTGTCAGGGAGCATTGTGATGATAAGTGTATTGAGCATTGTGATGGCAAGGCTTATGGAGCATAGTGATGAGAAGACCATGGATAATTGTGATGATGAGCGTCACGGGGTGTTGTGATGATAAGTGTTATGGAACATTGTGATCAAAAGTGTTTGAATCATTGTGATGACAGAGGTCATGGAGCATTTTGACTTCATTGTGATGACAATAGCCTGAAGCATTATGATGATGGGCATGGTGCATTGTGATGACAGGGTTCATGGAGCATTGAGATGAAAAGGGACATGGAGGATTGTGATTACAAGTGTCTTGGAGCATTGTGATGACAAGGGCAAGGAGCATTGTGATGACAAGAGCATGGAACATTCTGATGACATGCGTCATGGATCTTTGTGATTACAAGGGCATGGAGAATTTTGATTACACGGGTCTTGGAGCATTGTGATGACAAGTGTCATGGAGCCTTGTGAATGACAAAGCCTTGGAACACTGTGATGGCAGGGGTCATGGAGCATTTTTATGACAAGGTTAATGGAGCATTGTGATGAGAAGGACATGGAGCATTGGTCTGAAATATTTCATGGATTATTGTGATGAGAGTGGGCATGGAGCATTTTGATGAGAAGGGAACGGAACACTGTGATACATGAGTCAAGGAGGATTGTAATGACAAGGTCATGGAGCACTGTGATGAGAAGGGCATCGAGCATTGTGATGACAAGTGTCATGGAGCTTTGTGATGACAATGACATGGAACATTTTATGCCAAGGGTCATGGAGCTCTGTGATGACAAAGGTCATGGAGCATTTTGATGACAAGGGTGTGGTGCATTGTGATGAGAAGGCCAGGGAGTATTTTGGTGACAATGTTATGCAGGAATTTGATGAAAATTGTAACTGAACATTTTGATGACACGGGTTATATAACATTGTGATGTCAGGTATCATGGAGCTTTGGGAAGAAAAGGATCATGGAGCATTTTTTTGACAGGTGTTATGGAACATTGTGACATCAGGGGTCATGGAATATTGTGATTATAAGGGGATGTAGAAATGTGATGACAGGGGTCATTGAATATTGTGATTACAGGGGTGAGGGAGTATTGTGACGACTAGTGATGGAACATTGTGATATCTCTGGTGAGAGAGCATGTTGATGAGAAATGCATGGAGCATTGCGATTACAAGGTTTATGGAGCATTGCAATGAAAAGTTTGTGGACCGTTGTGAGGAAAAGTGCGTGGCACTTTGTGATGACAAGGGTCATGGAATATTTTTCTGCCAAAGGCATGGAGCACGGTGATGACAGTGGTCGTGGGGCATTGTGATGAAAAGTTCATGGAGCATTGTGGTTACAAAGGTCACAGAGCCTTGTGATGATGCGGGCATGGACCATTGTGATGACAAACGTTATGTAGCATTGTGATGAATGGAGTCACGGAGCACTGTGATGACAGGGGTCATGGAGCATTGTGATGACTAGGACATGGAGCATTGTGATGACAGGGTCATGAAACTTTGGTCTGACAAGTTTCATAGATTATTGTGATGACAGTGGGCATGGTGCATTGTGATGACAAGGGCATGGAGCATTGTGATGAGAAGTTCATGGAGTATTGTGAAGACAGGTGTCATTGAGCACTGTGATGACATATGTCATGGTCCATTACAATCACAATGGCAGGGAGCATTGTGATGCCAAATGTAATGGAGGATTGTAATGACAAATATAATGGAGCATTGTGATGACTAGGGCTTTGAGCATTATGAAGAGAATGGCCATTGAGAATTTTCATGACAAGGGCAAGATGCATTGTGATGACAAGGTCCTGGAGCATTGTGATGAGAAAATCATGGATCCTTGTGATGACAAGTCTCATGGAGCATACTGATGAAGAGGGTCATGGAGCATTGTGATTACAGGGGTCTTGGAGCATTGTGATGAGAAGGGTCATGGAGCCTTGTTATGACAAGGCCATGGAACATCGTGATGGCACGGGTCAAGGAGCATTGTAATGACAGGTGTAATGGAGCATTATGATGGCATGGGCATGGATCATTGTGATGAGAAGGCCATGGAGCATTCTGATGACATGCGTCATGGAGTTTGTGATGACAAGTGCATGGAGCATTGTGATTACAGGGTCTTGGAGCATTGGGATGAAAAAGTAATGGATCATTTTGATGAAAACGGTATGGAGCCTTGTCATGACTGGGTTCAAGGAGCATACAGACAACAAGTGTCAGGGAGCATTTTGATGACAAGTGTATTGAGCATTGTGATGACAAAGGTCATGGAGCATTGTGATGAGAAGACATTGGATAATTGTGATGACGAGCGTCATGGGGCATTGTGAGGACAAGATTTATGGAATATTGGGATCACAAGGGTTTGGAGCGTTGTTATGACAGAGGTCATGAGGAATTTTGATTTCATTGTGATGACAATAGCATGAAGCATTATGATGATTGGCATGGTGCAATCTGATGAGAGTGTTCATGGATCCTTGGGATGAAAAGGAGCAGGGAGCATTGTGATTACAGGGTTCTTGGAGCCTTGTGATTACAAGTCCATGGAACATCGTGAAGGCAGGGGTCATGGAGCATTGTGAGGAGAAGGGATGGAGCATTCTGATGACATGCGTCATGGAGCTTTCTGATGACACGGGCATGGAGCAATGTGATGCGAGCTTTCATGGAGCATTTTGATGACAATGACATGGAGCACTGTGATGCCAAGAGTCATGGATCTTTGTGTTGACAAACGTCATTGAGCATTTTGATGACAAGGGTTTTGTGCAATGTGATGAGAAGGGCAGGGAGCATTGTGATGACAGGGTCAAGGAGCAATATGATGAAAAGGGTCATGGAACATTTTGATGACAGGGGTTATGGAACATTGAGATGTCAGGTGTCATGGATCAATTTGATGAAAAGGGTCATGGAGCATTTTGATGACAGGGGTTATGGAACATTGTGATGTCAGGGGTCATCGAACATTGTGATAATAATTGCATGTGGCATTGTGATGACAGGAGTCATGGAACATTGAGATGACAGGGGTGAGGAAGTATTGTGATGAACAGTGATGTAACATTGTGATATCATTGTTCAGAGAGCATTTTTATGAGACGTGCATGGAACTTTGTGATGACAAGTTTTATGGAGCATTGTGATGACAAGATTGTTGAGCACTTTGTTGACAAGCAGATGGCACATTGTGATGACATGTGTCATGGAGCATTTTGCTGACAAGCGCATGGAGCACTGTGATGAAAAGGGTCATGGAACACTGTGCTGAGAAACGCATAGAGCATTGTGATGACAAGGGTCAAAGAGCATTGTGATGAAAAGTTCATGGAGCATTGTGGTTAAAAAGTCAGAGACTGTTGATGACAAGGGCATGGACAATTGTGATGACAAAGACATGAAGCATTGTGATGACAGGAGTCAAGGAGCATTGTGATGACAGGGGTCATGAAGCATTGTGATGAAAAGGGCATGGAGCATTGTGATGACCAGGTCATGCAGTATTGTGAAGACAGGTGTTAGAGAGCATTGTGATGACATATGTAATGGCCCATTGTGATGACAATGGCATGGAGCATTGTGATGACAAGGGTCAGGGAGCATTGTGCTGACAAGTGCATGGAGAATTGTGATGAAAACGATCATGGAGCATTCTGATGACAAGCTTGTGGAGTATTTTGATGACAATGGCATGGAGCACTGTGATGAAAATGGCAGGTGGCATTGTGATGAAAAAGGCATTTAGACTTTTCATGACAGGCTTCATGGAGCATTCTTACGACAACTGTCAGGGAGCATTGTGATGACAATTGTATAGGGAATTGTGATGACAAATGTCATGGAGCATTGTGATGCAAAGGGCATGGAGTATTGGTATGACAGGCATCATGGAACGTTGTGATGAAAAGTGTTATGGAACATTGTGATCAGAAGGGTTTGGAGCATTGTGATGACAGAGGTCATGGATCATTTTGATTTCAAGGAGCATGGAGCATTGTGATGACAAGGGCATGAAGCAATGTGATCCCAAATTTCATGGAGGATTGTGATGAAAATGGTAATGGAGTATTGTGATGACAAGCGAATAGAGCATTGTAATGACATGGTCATGTAGCATTTTTTTTGACAAAGGCATGGAGCATCGTGATGACAGGTGTCATGGAGCACTGTGATAACAAGCGTCACGGAGCATTGTGAATACTGGGGTCATGGAGTATTGGGATGACAAGGGCATGGATCATTGTGATGATAAGTGTCATGGAGCATTGGGCTGAAAATATTCATGGAGTATTGTGATGACAGGGGTCATGGAGCATTGTGATGACAGGGTTCATGGAGCATTGAGATGAAAATGGGAATGGAGAATTGTGATTACAGGGGTCTGGGAGCATTGTGATAACAAGGTCATGGAGCATTGTGATGAGAAGGCCATGGAACATTCAGATGACATGTGTCATGGAGTTTGTGATGATAAGGGCATGGAGCATTGTGATTACATGGGTCTTGGAGCATTGTGATGACAAGTTTCTTGGAGCCTTGTGATGACAAGGCCGTGGAACATTGTGATTGCAGGTGTCATTGAGCATTGTTATGACAGGTGTAATGGAGCATTGTGATGAGAAGGGCATGGAGCATTGAGATTACAAGGTTTATGGAGCATTGCAATGAACAATTTGTGGACCGTTGTGATGAAAAGCGTGTGGCACATTGTGATGACAAGGATCATGGATCATTTTTCTGACAAAGGCATGGAGCATTGTGATGACAAGGGTCACGGAGCACTGTGATGAAAAATTCATGGAACATTGTGGTTACAAAGGTAAAAGAGCCTTGTGATGACGTGGGCATGGACGATTGTGATGCCAAACGTTATGAAGCATTTTGATGACTGGAGTCACGGAGCATTGTGATGACAGGGGACATGGAGCATTTTGATGACAAGGAAATGGAGCATGGTGATGACAAGGTACTGGAGAATTGTGATGAGAAGACCTTGGAGACTTGAAATGACCAGTCTCATGGAGAATTCTGATGAAAAGGGGCATGGAGCATTGTGATTACAGGGGTCTTGGAGCATTGTGATGACAAGGTCATGGAGCATTGTGAGGAGAAGGCCATGGAGCATTCTGATGACATGTATCTTGGAGCTTTGTGATGAAAAGTGCATGGAGCATTTTGATTACAGGGGTCTTGGAGCATTGTGATGAAAAGGGCATGGAGCATTGTGATGAAAAATGCATAGAGCCTTGTCATAACAGGGTTCAATGAGCATACAGACAACAAGCGTCAAGGAGCATTTTGATGACAAGTGTATTGAGCATTGTGATGACAAAGGTCATGAAGCACTGTGATGAGAAGACCATGGATAATTGTGATGACGAGCGTCATGGGGCATTGTGAGGACAAGTGTTAGGGAATACTGTGATCACAAGTGTTTGGAGCATTGCTATGAGAGAGGTCATGGAGCATTTTGATTTCATTGTGATGAAAAAAGCATGAAGCATTATGATGATGGGCATGGTTCATTGTGATGACAGGGTTCATGGATCATTGAGATGAAAAGGGGCATGGAGCATTGTGATAACAGGGGTCTTGGAACATTGTGATGAGAAGGGTCATGGAGCCTTGTGATGAAAAATCCATGGAACATCGTGATGGCAGGTGTCATGGAGCATTGTGATGAGAAGGCCATTGGACATTCTGATGACATGCGTCACGGAGCGTTTTGATGAGAAGGGCATGGAGCAATGTGATGAGAGCGTTCCTGGAGCATTGTGATGACAACGACATGGAGCACTGTGATGCCAAGCGTCATGGATCTTTGTGATGACAAATGTCATGGAACATTTTGATGACAAGGGCGTTGTGCATTGTGATGAGAAGGGCAGGGAGCATTGTGATGAGAGGGTCATGGAGCAATTTGATGGAAAGTGTCATGGAACATTTTGATGACAGGGGTGATGGAAGATTGTGATGTCAGGGGTCATGGAGCATTTTGATGACAGGTGTTATGGAACATTGTGATTTCAGCGGTCACGAACATTGTGATGATAATTGCATGTAGCATTGTGATGACAGGAGTCATGGAACATTGTGATGACATGGGTGAGGGAGTATTGTGATGAAAAGTGATGTAACATTGTGATATCAGTGGTGAGAGAGCATTTTGATGAGAAGTGCATGGAGCATTGAGATGACAAGGTTTATGGAGCATTGTGATGACAAGTTTGTGGAGCACTGTGAAGACAAGCATATGGCACATTGTGATGACATGTGTCATGGAGCATTGTGATGAGAAGACCATAGATAATTGTGATGACGGGCGTCATGGGGCATTGTGATGACACGTGTTATGGAATATTGTGATCAAAAGGGTTTGGATCATGGTTATGCCCGAGGTCATGGAGCATTTTGATTTCATTGTGATGACAATAGCATGAAGCATTATGATGATGGGCATGGTGCACTGTGATGAGAGGGTCCATGGATTATTGAGATGAAAAGGGACATGGATTATTGTGATTATAGAGGTCTTGGAGCATTGTGATGAGAAGGGTCATGGAGCCTTGTGATGACAAGACCATGGAACATCGTGATGTCAGGGGTCATGAAGCATTGTGATGACAGGGATAATGGAGCATTGTGATGGCAAGGGCAAGGAGCATTGTGATGAGAAGGCCATGGAGCATTCTGATGACATGCGTCATGGAGCTTTGTGACGACAAGGGCATTGAGCAATGTGATGAGAGCGTTTATGGAGCATTGTGATGACAATGACATGGAGCATTGTGATGTCAAGGGTCATGGATCTTTGTTATGACAAAATCATGGAGCATTTTGATGACAAGGGCATTGTGCATTGTGATGAGAAGGCCAGGGAGCATTGTGATGACAAGTGCATGAACCAATGTGATCCCAAGATTCATGGAGGATTGTGATGACAAAGGTAATGCAGTGTTGTGATGACAATCACATAGAGCATTGTAAAGACAATGTCATTTAGCATTTTGCTGACAAAGGCATGGACCATTGTGATGACAGGTGTCATGGACCATTGTGATGACTAGGGAATGGAGCATTGTGATGACAAGAGTCATGGATCATTGTGCTGTCAGGTGTCATGGAGTGTTTTCATAACAGTGATCATGGAGCATTGTGATGATATTGGTCATGGAGCATTGTTATGAGAAGGTAATGGAAGACTGGGCTGAAAATGTTCATGTAGTATTGTGATGATAGGGGTCATGGAGCTTTGTGATGACAAGGAAATGGAGCATTTTGATGACAATGTCCTGGAGCATTGTGATGAGAAGACCGTGGACACTTGTGATGACCAGTCTCCTGGAGAATTCTGATGAAAAGGTGCATGGAGCATTGTGATTACAGGGGTCCTGGAGCATTGTGATAACAAGGGCATGGAGCATTGTGATTAGAAAGCCATGGAGCATTCTGATGACATGCATCATGGAGCTTTGTGATGACAAGGGCATGGAGCATTTTGATTACAGGGATCTTGGAGCATTCTCATGAAAACTTCATGGATCACTGTGATGAAAAAGGCATGGAGCCTTGTTATGACAGGGTTCAAGGAGCATACTGATGACAACGGTCAGGGAGCATTGTGATGACAAGTGTATTGAGCATTGTGATGACAAAAGTCATGGAACATTGTGATGAGAAGGCCATGGATAATTGTGATGATGAGCGTCATGTGGTGTTGGGATGATAAGTGTTATGGAACATTGTGATCACAAGGTTTTTGAGCACTGTGATGACAGAGGTCATGGAGCATTTTGATGTCATTGTGATGACAATAGCCTGAAGCATTATGATGATGGGCATGGTGCACTGTGATGACAGGGTTCATGGTGCATTGAGATGAAAAGAGGCATGGAGCATTCTGATGAGAAGGCCAAGGAACATTCTGATTACATGCGTCATGGAGCTTTGTGATGACAAACTCATGGAGCATTGTGATTAAAGGGGTCTTGGAGCATTGTGATGACAGGTGTCATGGAGCAATGTGATGAGAAGTGCATGGAGCATTGGTCTGAAATATTTCATTTATTATTGTGATGAGAGAGGGCATGGAGCATTGTGATGACAGGGGCACTGAACACTGTGATACATGGGTCATGGAGGATTGTAATGACAAGGGCAAGGAGCATTGTGATTAGAAGGGCATCGAGCATTGTGATGAAAAGTGTCATAGAGCTTTGTGATGACAAGGGCATGGAGCAATGTGATGAGAGGGTTCATGGAGCATTGTGATGACAATGACATGGAGCATTGTGATGCAAAGTGTCATGGAGCTTTGTGATGACAAAAGTCATGGAGCATTTTGATGACAAGCGTGTGGTGCATTGTGATGAGTAGGGCAGGTAGCATTTTGATGACAGGGTCATGCAGCAATTTGATGAAAAGTGTAATGGAATATTTTGATGAATGGGGTTATAGAACATTGTGATATCAGGGGTCATGGAGCTTTGGGATGAATATGGTCATGGAGCATTTGGATGACAGGTGTTATGGAATATTGTGATGTCAAGGGTCATGGAACATTGTGATGATAAAGTAACGTAGCACTGTGATGACAGGAGTCATGGCACATTGTGTTTACAGGTGTGAGGGTGTATTGTGATGACTAGTGATGGAACATTGTGATATCTCTGGTGAGAGAGCAATTTGATGAGAAGTGCATGGAGCATTGTGATTACAAGGTTTATGGAGCATTGCAATGACAAGGTTGTGGAACGTTTTGATGAAAATCGTGTGACATATTGTGATGACAAGGGTCATGGAGCATTGTGATGAAAATTTCATGGAGCATTTTGGTTACAAATGTCAGAGAGCCTTGTGATGACGCGGGTATGGACATTTTTGATGACAAACGTTATGAATCATTGTGATGACTGGAGTCACGGAGCATAGTGATGACAGGGGTCATGGAGCATTGTGATGACAAGGGCATGGAGCATTTTGATGACAGGGGCATGGAACATTGGTCTGACAAGTTTCATAGATTATTGTGATGACAGTGGGAATGGTGCATTGTGCTGACAAGCGCATGGCGCATGTGATGAGAAGGTCATGGAGTAATGTGAAGACACTTGTCAGGGACCATTGTGATGATATATGTCATGGTCCATTGCGATGACAATGACATGGAGCATTGTGATGCCAAATGTAATGGAGGATTGTGATGACAAATATAAT
The DNA here is from genome assembly GCF_964165515.1 of Mesoplodon bidens. NCBI lineage: Eukaryota > Metazoa > Chordata > Mammalia > Artiodactyla > Ziphiidae > Mesoplodon > Mesoplodon bidens. The sequence goes on from NW_027672423.1 coordinate 328,660, forward strand.
GGAGCATTGTGATGACTAGGGCTTGGAGCATTATGATGACAAGGGCCATTGAGAAGTTTGATGACAATGTCGTGAAGCATTGTGATGACAATGTCCTGGAGCACTGTGATGAGAAAACCATGAAGCCTTGTGATGACAAGTCTCATGGAGCATACTGATGAAAAGGAACTTGCAACATTGTGATTACAGGGGCCTTGGAACCTTGTGATGACAAGGGCATGGAGCATTGTGAAGAGAAGGCCAATGAGCATTCTGATGACATGTGTCATTGACCATTCTGATGACAAGGGCATGGAGCATTGTGATTACAGTGTTCTTGGAGCATTGTGATGAAAAGGGCATGGGTCATTGTGATGAAAATGGCATGGAGCCTTGTCATGACAGGGTTCAAGGAGCATACAGACAACAAGTTTCAGGGAGCATTTTGATGACAAGTGTATTGAGCATTGTGATGACAAAGGTCATGGGGAACTGTGATGAGAAGACCACGGATAATAGTGTTGACGAACGTCATTGGGCATTGTGATGACAAGTGTTATGGAATATTGTGATCACAATGGTTTGGAGCAATGTTATGACAGAGGTCATGGAGCATTTTGATTTCATTTTGATGACAATAGCATGAAGCATTATGATGATGGGCATGGTGTATTCTGATGAGAGGGTTCATGGATCATTGAGATGAAAAGGGGTATGAAGCATTGTGATTACAGGGTTCTTGGAGCATTGTGATGAGAAGGGTCATGGAGTCTTGTGATGACAAGGCCATGGAACATCGTGATGGCAGGGTTCATGGAGCATTTTTATGACAGGGATAAGGGAGAATTGTAATGGCAACTGCATGGAGCACTGTGATGAAATGTCCATGGAGTATTCTGATGGCATGAGTCATGGAGCTTTGTGATGACAAGGGCATGGAGCAATATGATGAGAGCGTTCATGGTGCGCTGTGATGACAATGACATGGAGCATTGTGATGCTAAGGGTCATGGATCTTTGTGATGACAATGTTCATGGACTATTTTCATAACAAGGGCATTGTACATTGTGATGAGAAGGGCAGGGAACATTGTAATGACAGGGTCATGGAGAAATTTGATGAAAAGGGTCATGGAATATTTTTTAACATCTTTTTTTAATTTTTTTTGCTTTATAACAAATTAAATCAGTTATACATATACATATGTTCCCATATCCCCTCCCTTTTGCATCTGCCTCTCACCCTCCCTATCCCACCCCTCCAGGCGGTCCCAAAGCACCGAGCTGATCTCCCTGTGCTATGTGGCTGCTTCCCACTAGCTATCTACCTTACGTTTGGTAGTGTACATGCCGCTGTTTCACTTTGTCACAGCTTACCCTTCACCCTCCCCATATCCTCAAGTCCATTCTCTAGTAGGTCTGTGTCTTTATTCCTGTCTTACCCCTATGTTCTTCATGACATTTTTTTTCTTAAATTCCATATATATGTGTCAGCATACAGTATTTGTCTTTCTCTTTCTGACTTACTTCACTCTGTATGACAGACTCTAGGTCCATCCACCTCATTACAAATAGGTCAATTTCATTTCTTTTTATGGCTGAGTAATATTCCATTGTATATATGTGCCACATCTTCTTTACCCATTCATCCGATGATGGACACTTAGGTTGTTTCTATCTCCGGGCTATTGTAAATAGGGCTGTTATGAACATTTTGGTACATGTCTCTTTTTGAATTATGGTTTTCTCAGGGTATATGCCCAGTAGTGGGATTGCTGGGTCATATGGTAGTTCTATTTGTAGTTTTTTAAGGAACCTCCATACCGTTCTCCATAGTGGCTGTACCAATTCACATTCCCACCAGCAGTACAACAGTGTTCCCTTTTTTCCACACCCTCTTCAGGATTTATTGTTTCTAGATTTTTTGATGATGGCCATTCTGACTGGTGTGAGATGATATCTCATTGTAGTTTTGATTTGCATTTTTCTGATGAGTAAAGATGTTGAGCATCCTTTCATGTGTTTGTTGGCAGTCTGTATATCTTCTGTGGAGAAATGTCTATTTAGGTCTTCTGCCCATTTTTGGATTGGGTTGTTTGTTTTTTTGTTATTGAGCTGCCCGAGCTGCTTATAAATTTTGGAGATTAATCCTTTGTCAGTTGCTTCATTTGCAAATATGTTCTCCCATTCTGAGGGTTGTATTTTCGTCTTGATTATGTTTTCCTTTGCTGTGCAAAAGCTTTTAAGTTTCATTAGGTCCCTTGTGCTTATTTTTGTCTTTATTTCCATTTCTCTAGGAGGTGGGTCAAAAAGGATCTTGCTGTGATTTATGTCATAGAGTGTTCTGCCTATGTTTTCCTCTAAGAGTTTGATAGTTTCTGGCCTTACATTTAGGTCTTTAATCCATTTTGAGCTTATTTTTGTGTATGGTGTTAGGGAGTGATCTAATCTCATATTTTTACATGTCCCTATCCAGTTTTCCCAGCACCACTTATTGAAGAGACTGTCTTTTCTCCACTGTACATTCCTGCCTCCTTTATCAAAGATAAGGTGAACATATGTCCACGGGTTTATCTCTGGGCTTTCTATCCTGTTCCATTGATCTATCTTTCTGTTTTTGTGCCAGTACCATACTGTCTTGATTACTGTAGCTTTGTAGTATAGTCTGAACTCAGGGAGCCTGATTCCTCCAGCTCCATTTTTCGTTCTCAAGATTGCTTTGGCTATTCGGGGTCTTTTGTGTTTCCATACAAATTGTGAATTTTTTTGCTCTAGTTATGTGAAAAATGGCAGTGGTAGTTTGATAGGGATTGCACTGAATCTGTCGATTGCTTTGGGTAGTAGAGTCATTTTCACAATGTTGATTCTTCCAATCCAAGAGCATGGTACATCTCTCCATCTATTTGTATCATCTTTAATTTCTTTCATCAGTGTCTTATAATTTTCTGCATATAGGTCTTTTGTCTCCTTAGGTAGGTTTATTCCTAGATATTTTATTCTTTTTGTTGCAATGGTAAATGGGAGTGCTTACTTGATTTCACTTTCAGATTTTTCATCATTAGTATATAGGAATGCCAGAGATTTCTGTGCATTAATTTTGTATCCGGCAACTTTACCAAATTCATTGATTAGCTCTAGTAGTTTTCTGGTAGCATCTTTAGGATTCTCTATGTATAGTATCATGCCATCTTCAAACAGTGACAGCTTTACTTCTTCTTTTCCGATTTGGATTCCTTTTATTTCCTTTTCTTCTCTGATTGCTGAGGCTAAAGCTTCCAAAACTATGTTGAATAAGAGTGGTGAGAGTGGGCAACCTTGTCTTGTTCCTGATCTTAGTGGAAATGGTTTCACTTTTTCACCATTGAAGACGATGCTGGCTGTGGGTTTGTCATATATGGCCTTTATTATGTTGAGGAAAGTTCCCTCTATGCCTACTTTCTGCAGGGTTTTTATCATAAATGGGTGTTGAATTTTGTCGAAAGCTTTCTCTGCATCTATTGAGATGATCATATGGTTTTTCTGCTTCAATTTGTTAATATGGTGTATCACGTCGATTGATTTGCTTATATTGAAGAATCCTTGCATTCCTGGAGTAAACCCCACTTGATCATGGTGTATGATCCTTGTAATGTGCTGTTGGATTCTGTTTGCTAGGATTTTGTTGAGGATTTTTGCATCTATGTTCATCAGTGATATTGGCCTGTAGTTTTCTTTCTTTGTGACATCCTTGCCTGGTTTAGGTATCAAGGTGATGGTGGTCTCGTAGAATGAGTTTGGGAGTGTTCCTCCCTCTGCTATATTTTGGAAGAGTTTGAGAAGGATAGGTGTTAGCTCTTCTCTTAATGCTTGATAGAATTCGCCTGAGAAGCCATCTGGTCCTGGGCTTTTGTTTGTTGGAAGATTTTTTATCACAGTTTCAATTTCAGTGCTTGTGATTGGTCTGTTCATATTTTCTATTTCTTCCTGATTCAGTCTTGGCAGGTTGTGCATTTCTAAGATTTTTTCCATTTCTTCCAGGTTGTCCATTTTTTTGGCATAGAGTTGCTTGTAGTAATCTCTCATGATCTTTTGTATTTCTGCAGTGTCAGTTGTTACTTCTCCTTTTTCATTTCTAATTCTATTGATTTGAGTCTTCTCCCTTTTTTTCTTGATGAGTCTGGCTAATGGTTTATCAATTTTGTTTATCTTCTCAAAGAACCAGCTTTTAGTTTTATTGATCTTTACTATCGTTTCCTTCATTTCTTTTTCATTTATTTCTGATCTGATTTTTTATTATTTCTTTCCTTCTGCTAACTTTGGGATGTTTTTGTTCTTCTTTCTCTAATTGCTTTAAGTGCAAGGTTAGGTTGTTTATTCGAGATGTTTCCTGTTTCTTAAGGTGGGATTGTATTGCTATAAACTTCCCTCTTAGAACTGCTTTTGCTGCATCCCATAGGTTTTGGGTCGTCGTGTCTCCATTGTCATTTGTTTCTAGATATTTTTTAATTCCCTCTTTGATTTCTTCAGGGATCACTTCGTTATTAAGTAGTGTATTGTTTAGCCTCCATGTGTTTGTATTTTTACAGCTCTTTTCCTGTAATTGATACCAAGTCTCATAGCATTGTGGTCGGAAAAGATACTTGATACAGTTTCAATTTTCTTAAATTTACCAAGGCTTGATTTGTGACCCAAGTTATGATCTATCCTGGAGAATATTCCATGAGCACTTGAGAAAAATGTGTATTCTGTTGTTTTTGGATGGAATATCCTATAAATATCAATTAAGTCCATCTTGTTTAATGTGTCATTTAAAGCTGGTGTTTCCTCATTTATTTTCATTTTGGATGATCTGTCCATTGGTGAAAGTGGGGTGTTAAAGTCCCATACTATGGTTCTGTTACTGTCAATTTCTCCTTTTATGGCTGTTAGTATTTACCTTATGTATTGAGCTGCTCCTATGTTGGGTGCATAAATATTTACAATTGTTATATCTTCTTCTTGGATTGATCCCTTGATCATTATGTAGTGTCCTTCTTTGTCTCTTCTAGTAGTCTTTATTTTAAAGTCTATTTTGTCTGATATGAGAATTGCTACTCCAGCTTTCTTTTGGTTTCCATTTGCATGGAATATCTTTTTCCATCCCTTTACTTTCAGTCTGTATGTGTCTCTAGGTCTGAAGTGGGTCTCTTGTAGACAGCATATATATGGGTCTCGTTTTTGTATCCATTCAGCCAATCTGTGTCTTTTGGTGGGAGCATTTAGTCCATTTACATTTAAGGTAATTATCGATATGTATGTTCCTATTCCCATTTTCTGAATTGTTTTGGGTTCGTTATTGTAGGTCTTTACCTTCTTTTGTGTTTCTTGCCTAGAGAAGTTCCTTTAGCATTTGTTGTAAAGCTGGTTTGGTGGTGCTGAACTCTCTCAGCTTTTGCTTGTCTGTAAACGTTTTAATTTCTCCATCAAATCTGAATGAGATCCTTGCTGGGTAGAGTAATCTTGGTTGCAGGTTTTTCTCTTTCATCACTTTAATTATGTCCTGCCACTCCCTTCTGGCTTGTAGAGTTTCTGCTGAGAGATCAGCTGCTATCCTGATGGGGATTCCCTTGTGTGTTATTTGTTGTTTTTACCTTGCTGCTTTTAATATGATTTCTTTGTGTTTACTTTTTGACAGTTTGATTAATATGTGTCTTGGCATATTTCTCCTTGCATTTATTCTATATGGGACTCTCTGTGCCTCCTGGACTTGATTAACTATTTCCTTTCCCATATTAGGGAAGTTTTCAACTATAATCTCTTCAAATATTTTCTCAGTCCCTTTCTTTTTCTCTTCTTCTTCTGGAACCCCTATAATTCGAATGTTGGTGTGTTTAATGTTGTCCCAGAGGTCTCTGAGACTGTCCTCTGTTTTTTTCATTCTTTTTTCTTTATTTTGCTCTGCAGCAGTTATTTCCACTATTTTATCTTCCACCTCACTTATCCGTTCTTCTGCCTCAGTTATTCTGCTATTGATCCCATCTAGAGTATTTTTTATTTCATTTATTGTATTTTTAATCGAAGCTTGATTCATGTTTAGTTCTTCTAGGTCCTTGTTAACTGTTTCTTGCATTTTGTCTATTCTATTTCCAAGATTTTGGATCTGGGAAATAGAATCTTGGATCATCTTTACCATCATTATTCTGAATTCTTTTTCAGGTAGACTGCCTATTACCTCTTCGTTTGTTAGGTCTGGTGGGTTTTTTATCTTGCTCCTTCTCCTGCTGTGTGTTTTTCTGTCTTCTCATTTTGCTTATGTTACAGTGTTTGGGGTCTCCTTTTTGCAGGCTGCAGGTTCGTAGTTCCCGTTGTTTTTGGTGTCTGTCCCCAGTGGCTAAGGTTGGTTTAGTGGGTGTAGGCTTCCTGGTGGAGGGTACTTGTGCCTGTGTTCTGGTGGATGAGGCTGGATCTTGTCTTTCTGGTGGGCAGGTCCACGTCTGGTTGTGTGTTTCGGGGTGTCTGCGGACTTTTTATGATTTTCGGCCACCTCGCTGCTAATGGGTGGCGTTGTGTTCCTGTCTTGCTAGTTGTTTGGCATAGGGTGTCCAGCACTGTAGCTTGCTGGTCGTTGAGTGAAGCTGGGTGCTGGTGTTGAGATGGAGATCTCTGGAAGATTTTCGCCGTTTGATATTATGTGGATATGGGAGGTCTCTTGTGGACCAGTGTCCTGAAGTTGGCTCTCCCACCTCAGAGGCACAGCACTGACTCCTGGCTCCTCAATTTGCTATGATTTGTTGTCTATTCATGTATTCCACAGATGCAGGGTACATCAAGTTGATTGTGGAGTTTTAATCCGCTGCTTCTGAGGCTGCTGGGAGAGGTTTCCCTTTCTCTTCTTTGTTCTCACAGCTCCTGGCTCTCAGGTTTGGATTTGGCCCCGCCTCTGCGTGTAGGTCGCCGGAGGGCGTCTGTTCTTCGCTCAGACAGGACAGGGTTAAAGGAGCAGCCTCTTCGGGGTCTCTGGCTCACTCAGACCGGGAGGGAAGGAGGGGCACGGAGTGCAGGGCGAGCCTGCAGCGGCAGAGGTCGGCGAGACGTTGCACCAGCCCGAGGTACGCCGTGCGTTCTCCCAGGGAAGCCGCCCCTGGATCCCGGGACCCCGGCAGTGGCGGGCTGCTGAGGCTCCCGGCAGGACGGTGTGGACAGAGACCTGCGCTCACAGACAGGCTTCTTGGCGGCGGCAGCAGCAACCCCAGTGTCCCACGCAGGTCACTGGGCTCCGTGCTTTCCGTCGTGACTCTCGCCTGTCTGTGGAGCCCCTTTAAATAGCGCTCTTAATCCCCTCGCACCGTGCACCAGGAAACCAAGAGGGAAGAAAAAGTCTCTTGCCTCTTCAGCAGCTCCAGAGTTTTCCCGGACTCCCTGCTGGCTAGCTGTGGCACATTAGCACCCTTCAGGCTGAGTTCTCACCGCCAGCCCCAGTCCTCTCCCTGCGCTCTGACCAAAGCCTGAGCCTCAGCTTCCAGCGCCGCCTGCACTGGCGGGCGAGCAGACAAGACTCTTGGGCTGGTGAGTGCCGCTCGGCACTGATCCTCTGTGCGGGAATGTCTCCACTTTGCCCTACCAAGGTATGTGGGGAGTTTCTTGCCTTTTGGGAGGTCTGGGGTCTTCGGCCAGCATTCAATAGGTGTTCTGTAGGAGTTGTTCCACGTGTAGCTGTATTTCTGGTGTATCCGTGGAGAGGAAGGTGATCTCCACGTCTTACTCTTCCGCCATCTTACCCGGAAGTCGGTCATGGAATATTTTGATGACAGGGTTTATGGAACACTGTGATGTCAGCGGTCATGGAGCATTTTGATGAAAAGGGTCATGGAGCATTTTTATGACAGGGGTTAAGGAACATTGTGATGTCAGGGGTCATCGAACATTGTGATGATAAATGCATGTAGCATTGTGATGACAGGAGTCATGGAACATTGTTTTGACAGGGGTGAGGGAGAATTCTGATGAATAGTGATGTAACATTGTGATATCAGTGGTGAGAGAGAATTTTGATGAGAAATGCATGGAGCATTGTGAAGACAAGGGTTATGGAGCATTGTGATGACAAGATTGTGGAGCACTGTGATGACAGGTGCGTGGCGCATTGTGATGACATGTGTCATGGAGCACTGTGCTGACAAGCGCATGGAGCATTGTGATGAAAAGGGTCATGGAGCATTGTGCAGAGAAAGGCATAGAGCATTGTGATGACAAGGGTCAAAGAGTATTGTGATGAAAAGTTCATGGAGCATTGTGGTTAAAATGGTCACAGAGACTGTTGATGACGAGGGCATGGACCATTTTGTTAACAAAGGTCATGAAGCATTGTGATGAATGGAGTCACGGAGTATTTTGATAACAGGGGTCATGGAGCGTTGTGACAACAAGGGCATAGAGCACTGTGATGACAAGGGCATGGAGCATTGGTCTAATAAGTTTCATTGATTATTGCAATGACAGTTGTATTGGCGCAGTGTGATGACAAGGGCATGGAGCATTGTGATGAACAGGTCATGCAGTATTGTGAAGACAGGTGTCAGAGAGCATTGTGATGACATATGTAATGGCCCATTGTGATGACAATGGCATGGAGCATTGTGATTCCAAGTGTCATGGAGGATTCTGATGACAAAGTTAATGGACCATTGTGATGACAATGGCTTGGAGCATTGTAATGACAAGGGTCAGGGAGCATTGTGCTGACAAGTGCATGGAGAATTGTGATGACAAGGGTCATAGAGCATTCTGATGACAAGCTTGTGGAGCATTGTGATGACAATGGCATGGAGAATTGTGAAGAAAACGGCATGGGGCATTGTGATCGAAAAGGCATGAAGCCTTTTTGTGACAGGGTTCAAGGAGCATTCTGACGACAAGTGTCAGGGAGCATTGTGATGACAAGTGTATTGAGAATTGTGATGACAAAAGTCATTGAGCATTGTAATGAAAAGGCATGGAGTATAGTGATATCAGGCATCATGGAGTGTTGTCATGACAAGTGTTATGGAACATTGTGATCACAAGTGTTTGGAGCATTGTGAGGACAGACGTCATGGATCATTTTGATTTCAAGGAGCATGGAGCATTGGATGACAGGGGTCATGGAGCATTGTGATATCAGGGATCACGGAGCATTTTGATGCAAAGGGTCATGGAGCATTTTGATGACAGGGGTTATGGAACATTGTGATGTCAGTGGTCATCGAACATTGTGATGATAATTGCATGCAGCATTGTGATGACAGGAGTCATGGAACATTGTGGTGATAGGGGTGAGGGAATATTGTGATGAATAGTGATGTAACATTGTGATATCAGTGGTGAGAGAGCATTTTGATGAGAAGTGCATGGAACATTGTGATGACAAGGTTAATGGAGCGTTGTGATGACAAGACTGTGGTGCACTGTGATGACAAGCGCATGGTGCATTGTGAAGACATGTGTCATGGAGCATTGTGCTGAAAAGCGCATGGAACATTGTGATGACAAGGGTCATGGAGCATTGTGCTGAGAAAGGCATAGAGCATTGTGATTAAAAGGGTCAAAGAGCATTGTGATGAAAAGTTCATGGAGCATTGTGTTTTAAAAGGACACAGAGACTGTTGATGAGGAGGGCATGGACCATTGTGATGACAAAGGTCATGAAGCATTGTGAGGACTGGACACACGGAGCATTGTGATGACAGGGGTCATGGAGCATTGTGATAAGAAGGCTATGGAGCATTCTGATGAAATGGGCATGGAGCATTGGTCTAATAAGTTTCATGGATTATTGTGATGACAATTGGAATGGCGCATTGTGATTACAAGGGCATGGAGCATCGTGTTGACCAGGTCATGCAGTATTGTGAAGACAGGTGTCAGGGAGCATTGTGATGACATATGTAATGGCCCATTGTGATGACAATGGCATAGAGCATTGTGATGCCAAGTGTCATGGAGGATTCTGAAATCAAAGGTAATGGAGCATTGTTATGACAATGGCTTGGAGCACTGTGATGACAAGGTTCAGGGAGCATTGTGCCCTCAACTGCATGGAGAATTGTGATGACAATGGCATGGCGCATTGTGATGAAAATGGCATCGGGCATTGTGATGGAAAAGGCATGGAGCCTTTACGTGACAGGGTTCAAGGAGCATTCTGACGACAAGTGTCAGGGAGCATTGTGATGACAAGTGTATAGAGAATTGTGATGACAAAGGTCATGGAGCATTGTGATGAAAAGGGCATGGAGTATTGTGATGACAGACATCAGGGTGAGTTGTGATGACAAGTGTTTTGGAATATGGTGATCACAAGGGTTTGGAGCACTGCGATGACAGAGGTCATGGATCATTTTGATTTCAAGGAGCATGGAGCATTGTGATGACAAGGGCATGAAGCAATGTGACCCCAAGGTTCATGGAGGATTGTGATGACAATGGTAATGGAGTATTGTGATGGCAAGCACATAGAGCATTGTAATGACAAGGTCATGTAGCATTTTGCTTACAAAGGCATGGAGCGTTGTGATGACAGGTGTCATGGAGCACTGTGATGACAAGTGTCATGGAACATTGTGAATACAGGGGTCATGGAGCATTGCGTTGACAAGGGCATGGATCATTGTGATGACAAGGGTCATGGAGCATTGGGCTGAAATGTTCATGGAGTATTGTGATGACAGGGGTCATGAAGTATTGTGATGACTAGGGAATGGAGCATTGTAATGCCAAGAGTCCCGTATCATTGTGTTGTCAGGTGTTAGGACGTGTTGCGATGACAGTGTCCATGGAGCATTGTGATGATATTGGTCATGGAAAATTGTGATGAGTAGGTCATGGATCATTGGGCTGAAAATGTTCATGGAGTATTGTGATGACAGGGGTCATGGAGCATTGTGATGACAAGGGAATGGAGCATGGTGATGACAAGGTCCTGGAGCACTGTGATGAGAAGTCCATGGAGACTTCTGATGACAAGTCTCCTGGAGCATTCTGATGAACAGGGACATGGAGCATTGTGATCACAGGAGTCTTTTAACACTGTGATGACTAGGGCATGGAGCATTGTGATTGGAAGGCCGTGGATCATTCTGATGACATGCATCATGGAATTTCGTGATGACAAGTGCATGGAGCATTGTTATTACAGGGATATTGGAGCATTGTGATGAAAAGGGCATGCACCATTGTGATGAAAAAGGCATGGAGCCTTGTCATGACAGGGTTCAAGGAGCATAATGATGACAAGTGTCAGGGAGCATTGTGATGACAAGTGTATTGATCATTGTGATGACAAAGAACATGGAGCATTGTGATGAGAGGACCATGGATAATTGTTATGATGAGCGTCATGGGGTATTGTGATGATAAGTGTTATGGAACATTGTGATCACAAGGGTTTGGAGCATTATGATGACAGAGGTCATGGAGCATTTTGATTTCATTGTGATGACAATAGCCTGAAGCATTATGATGATGGGCATGGTGCATTGTTATGAGAGCGTTCATGGAGCATTGACATGAAAAAGGGCATGGAGCATTGTGATTACATGGGTCTTGGAGCATTGTGATGACAAGGGCATGGCGTCTTGTGAGGAGTATTCCAAGGAACATTGTAATGACATGTGTCATGGAGCTTTGTGATGACAAGGTCATGGAGCATTGTGATGACAAGGGTCGTGGAGCATTGGGCTGAAAATGTTGATGGAGTATTGTGATGACAGGGTCATGAAACATTGTGATTACAGGGGTGAGGGAGTATTGGGATGACTAGTGATGGAACATTGTGATATCTCTGGTGATAGAGCATTTTGATGAGAAGTGCATGGACCATTGTGATTACTATGTTTATGGAGCATTTCAATGACAAGGATGTGGACCGTTGTGATGAAATGCGCGTGGCACATTGAGATGACAATGGTCATGGAGCATTGTTACGACAGAGACATGGAACTTTGTGATAACAAGGGCATGGAGCATTGTGATGACAAGGACATGGAGCATTGGTCCTATAAGTTTCATGGATTATACTGATGACATTTGGAAAGGCGCATTTTGATGACAAGAGCATGGAGCATTGTGATGACCAGGTCATGCAATATAGTGAAGGCAGTTGTCAGGGAGCATTGCAATGACATATGTAATGGCCCATTGTGATGACAATGGCATGGAACATTGTGATGCCAACTGTCATGGAGGATTCTGATGACAAAGGTAATGGAGCATTGTGATGACAATGGCTTGGAGCATTGTGATGACAAGGGTCCGGGAGCATTTTGCTGACAAGTGCATGGAGAATTGTGATGACAAGGGTCATGGAGCATTCTGATGACAATCTTGTGGTGTGTTTTGATGACAATGGCATGGAGCATTGTGATGAAAATGGCATGGGGCATTGTGATGAAAATGGCATGGGGCATTGTGTTGAAAAAGGCATGGAGACTTTTTGTGATAGGGTTCAAGGAGCATTCTGACGACAAGTGTCAGGGAGCATTGTGATGACAAGTGTATTGATAATTGTGATGACAAAGGTCATGGAGCACTGTGATGACAAGGGCATGGAGTATTGTGATGACAGGCAGCATGGAACATTGTGATGACAAGTGTTATGGAACATTGTGACCACAAGAGTTAGGAGAATTTTGATGACAGAGGTCATGGATCATTTTGATTTCAAGAAGCATGGAGCATTGTGATGACAAGGGCATGAAGCAATGTGATCCCAAGGTTCATGGAGGATTGTGATGAAAATAGTATTGGAGTATTGTGATGACAGGTGCATAGAGCATTGTAATGACAAGGTCATGTCGCATTTTGCTGACAAAAAAATTGAGCATTGTGATGACACGTGTCTTGGAGCACTGTGATGACAAGCGTCACGGAGCATTTTGAATACAGTAGTCACGGAGCATTTGGTTGAAAAGTGCATGGATCATTGTGATGACGAGGATCATGGAGCACTGGGCTGAAAATGTTCATGGAGTGTAGTGATGACAGGGGTCATGGAGCATTGTGATGACTAGGGATTGGAGCATTGTGATGAAAAGAGTCCTGGATCATTGTGTTGTCAGGTGTCATGGAGTGTTGTGATGACAGTGGTTATGGAGCATTGTGATGATATTGGCCATGGAGCATTGAGATGTGTAGGTCGTGGAACACTGGGCTGAAAATTTTCATGGATTATTGTGATGACAGGGGTCATGGAGCATTGTGATGACAAGGGAATGGAGCATGGTGATGACAAGGTCCTGGAGCATTGTGATGAGAAGATCATGGAGACCTGTTATGATAAGTCTCATGGAGCATTCTGATGAAAAGTGAATGGAGCATTGTGATTACTGTGGTCTTGGAGTATTGTGATGACAAGGGCATGGAGCATTGTGATGAGAAGGCCATAGAGCCTTCTGATGACATGCGTCATGGAGCTTTGTGATGACAAGTGCATGTAGCATTGTGATTAGAGGGGTCTTGGAGCATTGTGATGAAAAGGGCATGGATTATTGTGATGAAAAAGGCATGGAGCCATGTCATGACAGGGTTCAAGGAGCATACTGACGACAAGTGTCAGGGAGCATTGTGATTACAAGTGTATTGAGCATTGTGATGAAAAAGTTCATGGAGCATTGTGATGAGAAGACCATGGATAATTGTGATGATGAGCAACATGGGATGTTGTGATGACAAGTGTTATGGAACATTGTGATAACAAGTGTTTGGAGCATTATGATGAAACATGTCATGGAGCATTTTGATTTCATTGTAATGACAACAGCCTTAAACATTATGATGATAGGCATGGTGCATTGTAAGGACAGGGTTCATGGATCATTGAGATGAAAAGGGGCATGGAGCATTGTGATTACAGGTGTCTTGGAGCATTGTGATGACAAGGGCATGGAGCATTGTGATGAGAAGGCCATGGGACATTCTGATGACATGCATCATAGAGCCTTGTGATGACAAGGCCGTGGAACATTTTAATGGCAGGGGTCATGGAGCATTGTTTTGAGAGAGGTAATGGAGCATTGAGATGAGAAGGGCTTTGAGCATTGGTCTGAAATGTTTCATTGTTTATTGTTCGAGAGTGGGCATGGTGCTTTGTGATGACATTGGCATGGAACACTGTGATACATGGGTCATGGAGGATTGTAATGACAAGGGCATGGAGCATTGTGATGACAATGACATCGAGCATTGTGATGACAAGGACATGGAGCACTGTGATGCCAAGGGTCATAGAGCTTTGTGATGACAAATGTCATGGAGCATTTTTAGGACAAGGGTGTGGTGCATTGTGATGAGAAGGCCAGGGAGCATTTTGATGACAGGGTCATGCAGCAATTTGATGAAAAGTGTAAAGGAATATTTTGATGACAGGGGTTATAGAACATTGTGATGCCAGGGGTCATGGAATATTGTGATTACAGGGTTGAGGGAGGATTGTGATGATTAGTGATGGAACATTGTGATGTCTCAGGTGAGAGAGCATTTGGATGAGAAGTGCATGGAGCATTTTGATTACAGGGTATATGGAGCATAGTGATGACAAGGTTGTCGATTATTTTGATGAAAAGCACGTGGCACATTGTGATGACAAGGGTCATGGATCATTGTTCTGAAAAAGGCATGGAGCATTGTGGTTACAAAGGTCACAGAGCCTTGTGATGACACCGACATGGACCGTTGTGATGACAAACGTTATGAAGCATTGTGATGACTGGAGTCATGGAGCATTGTGATGACAAGGGTCATGGAGTATTGTGATAACAAGGGCATGGAACATTGGTCTGACAATTTTCATAGATTATTGTGATGACACTGGACATGGTGCATTTTGTTGACAAGGGCATGGATCATTGTGATGAGAAAGTCATGGAGTATTGTGAAGACAAGTGTCAGGGAGGATTGTGATGACATATGTCATGGTCCATTGCGATGACAATGGCAAGGACCATTGTGATGCCAAATGTAATGGAGGATTGTGATGAGAAATATAATGGAGCATTGTGATTACTAGGGCTTGGAGCATTATGATGACAAGAGAAATTTAGAATTTTCATGACAAGGTCGTGAAGCAATGTGATGACAAGTTCCTGGAGCATTGTGATGAGAAATCCATGGGGCCTTGTGATGACAAGTCTCATGGAGCATACTGATGAAAAGGGGTATGGAGCATTCTGATTGCAGGGGTCTTGGAACATTGTGATAAGAAGGGCATGGAGCATTGTGATGACAAATGCAGGGAACATTGTTCTAATAAGTTTCATGGATTATTGCGACGATAATTGGAATGGCACATTGTATTTACAAGGTCATGGAGCATTGTGATGTACCGGTAATGCAGTATTGTGAAGACAGCTGTCAGGGAGCATTGTGATGACATATGTAATGGCCCATTGTGATGACACTGGCATGGAGCATTGTAATGCCAAATGTCATGGAGGACTCTGATGACAAAGGTAATGGAGCATTGTGATGATAATGTCTTGGAGCATTGTGATGACAGGTGTCAGGGAGCATTGTGCTGACAAGTGCATGGAGAATTGTGAGTACAAAGTTCATGGAGCATTCGGATGACAAGCTTGTGGAGTATTTTGATGACAATGGCATGGAGCATTGTGATGAAAAATGCATGGAGCCATTTTGTGACAGTGTTCAAGGAGCATTCTGAAGACAAGTGTCAGGGAGCATTGTGATAACAAGTGTATTGAGAATTCTGATGACAAAGGTCATGGAGCATTGTGATGAAAATGGCATGGAGTATTGTGATGACAGGCATCATGGATTGTTGTGATGACAAGTGTTATGGAACATTGTGATCAAAAGGGTTTGGAGCATTTTGATGACAGAGGTCATGGATCATTTTTATTTCAAGGAGCATGGAATATTGTGATTACAAGGGCATGAAGCATTGTGATCCCAAGGTTCATGGAGGATTGTGAGGACAATGGTAATAGAGTATTTTGATGACAAGCACATAGAGCTTTGTAATGACAAGGTCATATAGCATTTGCTGACAAAGGCATGGAGCATTGTGATCAAAGGTGTCATGGAGCTCTGTGAGGACAAGTGACAAGGAGCAATGTGAATACAGGGGTCATGGAGCATTGGGATGAGAATGGCATGGACCATTGTGATGACAAGTGTCATGGAGAATTGGGCTGAAAATGTTCATGGAGTATTGTGGTGACAGGGGTCATGGAGCATTGTGATGCCTAGGGAATGGAGCATTGTGATGACAAGTGTCTTGGATCATTGTGTTGTCAGGTGTCATGGAGTGTTGTGATGACAGAGGTCATGGAGCATTGTGATGATACTGGTCATGGAGCATTGTGATGAGAATGTCATGGAGCATTGGTCTGAAACTGTTCATGGATTATTGTGTTGACAGGTGTCATGGAGCATTGTGATGACAAGGGAATGGAGCATGGTGATGAAAAGGTCCTGGAGCATTGTGATGAGATGACCATGGAGAACTGTGATGACAAGTCTCATGGAGCATTCTGATGAAAAGGGGCATGGAGCATTGTGATTACAGGTGCCTTGGAGCATTGTGATGACAAGGTCCTGGAGCATTGTGATGAGAAGTTCATGGAGACCTGTTATGACAAGTCTCATGGAGCATTCTGATGAAAAGGGAATGGAGCATTGTGATTACTGTGGTCTTGGAGCATTGTGATGACAAGGGCATGGAGCATTGTGATGAGAAGGCCATAGAGCCTTCTGATGACATGCGTCATGGAGCTTTGTGATGACAAGTGCATGTAGCATTGTGATTACAGGGGTCTTGGAGCATTGTGATGAAAAGGGCATGGATCATTGTGATGAAAAAGGCATGGAGCCATGTCATGACAGGTTTCAAGGAGCATACTGACGACAAGTGTCAGGGAGCATTGTGATTACAAGTGTATTGAGCATTGTGATGAAAAAGTTCATGGAGCATTGTGATGAGAAGACCATGGATAATTGTGATGATGAGCAACATGGGGTGTTGTGATGACAAGTGTTATGGAACATTGTGATAACAAGTGTTTGGAGCATTATGATGAAACATGTCATGGAGCATTTTGATTTCATTGTAATGACAACAGCCTTAAACATTATGATGATAGGCATGGTGCACTGTAAGGACAGGGTTCATGGATCATTGAGATGAAAAGGGGCAAGGAGCATTGTGATTACAGGGGTCTTGGAGCATTGTGATGACAAGGGCATGGAGCATTGTGATGAGAAGGCCATGGGACATTCTGATGACATGCATCATAGAGCCTTGTGATGACAAGGCCGTGGAACATTTTAATGGCAGGGGTCATGGAGCATTGTTTTGAGAGAGGTAATGGAGCATTGTGATGAGAAGGGCATTGAGCATTGGTCTGAAATGTTTCATTGTTTATTGTTCGAGAGTGTGCATGGTGCTTTGTGATGACATTGGCACGGAACACTGTGATACATGGGTCATGGAGGATTGTAATGACAAGGGCATGGAGCATTGTGATGACAATGACATCGAGCATTGTGATGACAAGGACATGGAGCACTGTGATGCCAAGGGTCATGAAGCTTTGTGATGACAAATGTCATGGAGCATTTTTAGGACAAGGTTGTGGTGCATTGTGATGAGAAGGCCAGGGAGCATTTTGATGACAGGGTCATGCAGCAATTTGATGAAAAATGTAAAGGAACATTTTGAAGACAGGGGTTATAGAACATTGTGATGCCAGGGGTCATGGAATATTGTGATTACAGGGTTGAGGGAGGATTGTGATGATTAGTGATGGAACATTGTGATGTCTCAGGTGAGAGAGCATTTGGATGAGAAGTGCATGGAGCATTGTGATTACAGGGTATATGGAGCATAGTGATGACAAGGTTGTTGATTATTGTGATGAAAAGCACGTGGCACATTGTGATGACAAGGGTCATGGATCATTGTTCTGAAAAAGGCATGGAGCATTGTGGTTACAAAGGTCACAGAGCCTTGTGATGACGCCGACATGGACCGTTGTGATGACAAACGTTATGAAGCATTGTGATGACTGGAGTCATGGAGCATTGTGATGACAGGAGTCATGGAGTATTGTGATAACAAGGGCATGGAACATTGGTCTGACAATTTTCATAGATTATTGTGATGACACTGGACATGGTGCATTTTGATGACAAGGGCATGGATCATTGTGATGAGAAAGTCATGGTGTATTGTGAAGACAGGTGTCAGGGAGGATTGTGATGACATATGTCATGGTCCATTGCGATGACAATGGCAAGGACCATTGTGATGCCAAATGTAATGGAGGATTGTGATGAGAAATATAATGGAACATTGTGATTACTAGGGCTTGGAGCATTATGATGACAAGAGAAATTGAGAATTTTCATGACAAGGTCGTGAAGCAATGTGATGACAAGTTCCTGGAGCATTGTGATGAGAAAACCATGGGGCCTTGTGATGACAAGTCTCATGGAGCATACTGATGAAAAGGGGTATGGAGCATTCTGATTGCAGGGGTCTTGGAACATTGTGATAAGAAGGGCATGGAGCATTGTGATGACAAATGCAGGGAACATTGGTCTAATAAGTTTCATGGATTATTGCGACGATAATTGGAATGGCACATTGTATTTACAAGGTCATGGAGCATTGTGATGTACCGGTAATGCAGTATTGTGAAGACAGCTGTCAGGGAGCATTGTGATGACATATGTAATGGCCCATTGTGATGACACTGGCATGGAGCATTGTAATGCCAAATGTCATGGAGGACTCTGATGACAAAGGTAATGGAGCATTGTGATGATAATGTCTTGGAGCATTGTGATGACAAGTGTCAGGGAGCATTGTGCTGACAAGTGCATGGAGAATTGTGAGTACAAAGTTCATGGAGCATTCGGATGACAAGCTTGTGGAGTATTTTGATGACAATGGCATGGAGCATTGTGATGAAAATGGCATGAGGCACTGTGATGAAAAATGCATGTAGCCATTTTGTGACAGGGTTCAAGGAGCATTCTGAAGACAAGTGTCAGGGAGCATTGTGATAACAAGTGTATTGAGAATTCTGATGACAAAGGTCATGGAGCATTGTGATGAAAACGGCATGGAGTATTGTGATGACAGGCATCATGGATTGTTGTGATGACAAGTGTTATGGAACATTGTGATCAAAAGGGTTTGGAGCATTGTGATGACAGAGGTCATGGATCAATTTTATTTCAAGGAGCATGGAATATTGTGATTACAAGGGCATGAAGCATTGTGATCCCAAGGTTCATGGAGGATTGTGAGGACAATGGTAATAGAGTATTTTGATGACAAGCACATAGAGCTTTGTAATGACAAGGTCATATAGCATTTGCTGACAAAGGCATGGAGCATTGTGATCAAAGGTGTCATGGAGCTCTGTGAGGACAAGTGACAAGGAGCAATGAGAATACAGGGGTCATGGAGCATTGGGATGAGAATGGCATGGACCATTGTGATGACAAGTGTCATGGAGAATTGGGCTGAAAATGTTCATGGAGTATTGTGATGACAGGGGTCATGGAGCATTGTGATGCCTAGGGAATGGAGCATTGTGATGACAAGTGTCTTGGATCATTGTGTTGTCAGGTGTCATGGAGTGTTGTGATGACAGAGGTCATTGAGCATTGTGATGATATTGGTCATGGAGCATTGTGATGAGAATGTCATGGAGCATTGGGCTGAAACTGTTCATGGATTATTGTGATGACAGGTGTCATGGAGCATTGTGATGACAAGGGAATGGAGCATGGTGATGAAAAGGTCCTGGAGCTTGTGATGAGATGACCATGGCGAACTGTGATGACAAGTCTCATGGAGCATTCTGATGAAAAGGGGCATGGAGCATTGTGATTACAGGTGTCTTGGAGCATTGTGATGACAAGGGCATGGAGCATTGTGAGGAGAAGGCCATGGAGCATTCTGATGACATGCGTCATGGAGCTTTGTGATGACAAGGGCATGGAGCATTGTGATTACAGGAGTCTTGGAGCATTGTGATGAAAAGGGCATGGAGCATTGTGATGAAAAAGGCATGGAGCCTTGTCATGACAGGGTTCAAGGAGCATAATGAGGACAAGTGTCAGCGAGCATTGTGTTGACAAGTTTATTGAGTATTGTGATGACAAAGATCATGGAGCATTGTGATGAGAAGACCATGGATAATTGTGATGATGAACGTCATGCGGTGTTGTGATGATAAGTGTTATGGAACATTGTGATCACAAGGGTTTGGAGCATTATGATGACAGAGGTCATGGAGAATTTTGATTTCATTTTAATGACAATAGCTTGAAGAATTATGATGTTGTGCATGGTGCATTGTGATGACAGGGTTCATGGAGCATTGAGATGCACAAGGGCAAGGACCATTGTGATTACAAGGGTCTTGGAGAATTGTGATGACAAGGGCATGGAGCATTGTGATGAGAAGGCCATGGAACCTTCTGATGGCATGTGTCATGTAGCTTTGTTATGACAAAATCAATTAGCATTTTGATGACAGGTGTCTTGGAGCATTGTGCTGACAAGGGACATTGAGCATTGTGATGACAAGGCCGTGGACCATTGTGATGGCTGGCGTCATGGAGCTTTGTTATGACAGAGGTAATGGATCATTGTGATGAGAAGGTCATTGAGCATTGGTCTGAAATATTTCATGGATTATTGTGATGAGAGTGGGCATGGAGCATTGTGATAACAAGGGCACAGAACACTGTGATACATGCGTAATGGAGGATTGTAACGACAAGGGCATGGAGCAATGTGATGAGAGGTTTCATTGAGCACTGTGATGACAAGGACATGGAACATTGTGAGGAGAAGGCCATGGAGCATTCTGATGACATGCATCATGGAGCTTTGTGATGACAAAGGCATGGAGCATTGTGGTTACAGGGGTCTTGGAGCATTGTGATGAAAAGGGCATGGAGCATTGTGATGAAAAAGGCATGGAGCCTTGTCATGACAGTGTTCAAGGAGCATACTGACGACAAGAGTCAGGGAGCATTGTGATGACAAGTGTATTGAGCATTGTGATGACAAAGATCATGGAGCATGGTGATGAGAAGACCATGGATAATTGTGATGATGATCGTCATGGGGTGTTGTGATGATAAGTGTTATGGAACATTGTGATCACAAGGGTTTGGAGGATTGTGATGACAGAGGTCATGGAGAATTTTTATATCATTCTAATGACAATAGCCTGAAGCATTATGATGATGGGCATGTTGTATTGTGATGACTGGGTTCATGGAGCATTGAGATGGAAAAGGGCATGGAGCATTGTGATTACAGGGGTCTTGGAGCACTGTGATGACAAGCGCATAGAGCATTGTAATGAGAAGGTGATGTAGAATTTTGCTGACAAAGGCCTGGAACATTGTGAAGACAGGTGTCATGGAGCTGTGTGATGACAAGTGTCATGGAGCATTGTGAATACAGGGGTCATGGAGCATTGGGATGACAAGGGCATGATTCATTGTGATGACAAGGGTCATGGAGTATAGGACTGAAAATGTTCATGGAGTATTGTGATGACAGGGGTAATGGAGCATTTTGATGACAGAGGTCATAGAGAATTTTGATTTCATTGTGCTGACAATAGCCGGAAGCATTATGATGATGGGCATGATGCACTGTGATGACAGGGATCATGGAGCATTGAGATGAAAAGGGGCATGGAGCATTGTGATTACAGGGGTCTTGGAGCACTGTGATGACAAGGGCATGGAGCATTTTGATGAGAACGCCATGGAACATTCTGATGACATGTGTCATGGAGCTTTGTGATGACAAAGGCAGCGAGCAATGTGATTACAGGGGTCTTGGAGCATTGTGATGACCAGTGTCAGGGAGCCTTTTAATAACAAGGCTGTGGAACATTGTGAGGGCAGGTGTCATGGAGCATTGTTATGACAGGTGTAATGGAGCATTGTGATGAGAATGTCATGGAGCATTGTGATTATATGGTTTCTGGGGCATTGCGATGACAAATTTGTGGACCGTTGTGATGAAAAGCGCGTGGCACGCGTGTCACATTGTGATGACAAGGGTCACGGAGCATTTTTCTGTCAAACGAATGGAGCATTGTGATGACAAGAGTCACGAAGCATTGTGATGAAAAGTTCATGGAGCATTGTGGTTACAAAGGTAACACAGCCTTGTGATAACGCGGGCATGGACCATTGTGATGACAAATGTTATGAAGCACTGTGATGACTGGATTCACAGAGCATTGTGATGACAGGGGTCATGGAGCTTTGGGATGACAATGGCATGGAGCTTTGTGATGAGAAGTCAATGGATAATTGTGATAAAGAGTGTCATGGGGCATTGGGATGACAAGTGTTACGGAATATTGTGATCACAAGGGTTTGGAGCATTGTTATGACAGAGGTCATGGAGCATTTTGATTTCACTGTGATGACAACAGCATGAAGCATTATGATGATGGGCATGGTGCACAGTAATGACAGGGTTCATGGAACATTGAAATGAAAAGGGGCATGGAGCATTGTGATTACATGGGTCTTGGAGCATTGTGATGAGAAGGGTCATGGAGCCTTGTTATGACAAGGCCATGGAACATCGTGATTTTAGGGGTCATGGAACATTGTTATGAGTGGGGTAATGGAGCATTGGAATGGCAAGGGCATGGAGCATTGTGATGAGAAGGCCATGGAACATTCTGATGACATGTGTCATGGACCTTTGTGATGACAAGGGCATGGAGCAATGTGATTTGAGAGTTCATGGAGCATTGTGATGACAATGACATGGATCATTGTGATGCCAAGTGTCATGGATGTTTGTGATGACAAAGGTCATGGAGCATTTGGATGACAAAGGCGTTGTGCATTGTGTTGAGTAGGGCAGGGAGCACTGTGATGACAGGGTCATGGAGCAATTTGATGAAATGAGTCATTGAACATTTTGTTGACAGTGTTTATGGAACATTGTGATGTCTGGGGTTATCGAACATTGTGATGATAAGTGCATGTAGCATTGTGATGACAGGAGTAATGGATCATTATGATGACAGGGGTGAGGGAGTATTGTGACGAATAGTGATGTAACATTGTGATATCAGTGGTGAGAGAACATTTTGATGAGAAGTTCATGGAGCATTGTGATGACAAGGTTTATGGAGCATTGTGATGACAAGATTGTGGAGCACTGTGATGACAAGCTCATGGTGCATTGTGATGACATATGTCATGGAGCATTGTGCTGACAAGCACATGGAGCATTGTGATGACAAGGGTCATGGAGCATTGTGCTGAGAAAGGCATGGAACATTGTGATGACAAGGGTCATGGAGAATTGTGCTGAGAAATGCATAGAGCATTGTGATGACAAGGGTCAAAGAGCATTGTGATGAAAAGTTCTTGGAGAATTGTGGTTAAAAATGTCACAGAGACTGTTGATGACGAGGGCGTGGACCATTGTGATGGCAAAGGTCATGAAGCATTGTGATGACTGGAGTCACCGAGCATTTTGATGACAGGGGTCATGGAGCCTTGTGATAAAAAGGGAATGCAGCATTGTGATGACAATGGCTTGGAGCATTGTGATGACAAGGCTCAGGGACTATTGTGCTGACAAGTGCTTGGAGAATTGTGATGACAAGGGTCATGGAGCATTCTGATGACAAGCTTGTGGAGTATTTTGATAACAATGGCATGGATCATTGTGAAGAAAACGGCATGGGGCATTGTGATGAATAAGTTTTGGAGCCTTTTCGTGACAGGGTTCAAGGAGCATTCTGATGAAAAGTGTCAGGGAGCATTGTAATGACGTGTATTTTGTATTGTGATGACAAATGTCTTGGAACATTGTGATGAAAAGGGCATAGAGTATTGTGATGACAGGCATCATGGAGCGTTGTGATGAAAAGTGTTCTGGAACATTGTGATCACATGGGTTTGGAGCATTGTGAAGACAGAGGCCATGGATCATTTTGATTTCAAGGAGCATAGAGCATTGTGATGACAAGGGAATGAAGCAATGTGATCCCAAGATTCATAGAGGATTGTGATGACAATGGTAATGGAGTATTGTGATGACAAGCGCATAGAGCATTGTAATGACAAGGTCATGTAGCATTTTGCTGACAAAGCCATGGAGCATTGTGAATACAGGTGTCATGGTGCATTGGGATGACAAGGGCATGGATCATTGTGATGACTAGTGTCAAGGAGCATTGGGCTGAAAATGTTCATGGAGTATTGTGATGACAGGGGTCATGGAGCATTGTGATGACTAGGGAATGGAGCAATGTGATGACAAGAGTTCCGGATCATTGTGTTGTCAGGTGTCATGGAGTGTTTTTATGACAGTGGTCATGGAGCATTGTGACGATATTCGTCATGGAGCATTGTCATGAGAAGGTCATGGAGCATTGGGCTGAAAATTTTCATGGAGTAGTGTGATGACAGGGTTCATGGAGCATTTTGATGTCAACGGAATGGAGCATGTTGATGACAAGGTCCTGGACCATTGTGATTGATGACCATGAACACTTGTGATGACAAGTCTCATGGAGCATTCTGATGAAAAGGGCCATGGAGAATTGTGATTACAGAGTTTTTGGAACATTGTGATGAAAAGGGGACGTAGCATCGTGATGACAGGTGTCATGGAACATTGTGATTACAGGGGTCAGCGAGTATTATGATGACTAGTGATGGAACATTGTGATATCTCTAGTGAGAGAGTATTTTATTGAGATGTGCATGGAGCATTGTGATTACAAGGTTTATGGAGCATAACAATGAAAAATTTGTGGACTGTTGTGATGAAAAGCGCGTGGCACATTGTGATGACAAGGGACATGGAGCATTGTTCTGACAAAGGCATGGAGCATTGTGATGAAAAGGATCACGGAGCATTGTGATGAAAAGTTCATGAAGCATTGTGGTTACAAAGGTCTCAGAGATTTGTGATGATGCGGGCATGGACCATTGTGATGAAAAACGTTATGAAGCATTGTGATGACTGGAGTCACGGAGCATTGTGATGACAGTGGACATGGAGCATTGTGATGAGAAGGGCATGGAACATTGTGATGACAGGGGCATGGAGCATTACTCTGAAAAGTTTCATAGATTATTGTGATGACAGTTGGCATGGTGCATTGTGATGACAAGTGCATGGAGCATTGTGATGACAAGGGCATGGAGCATTGTGATGAGAAGGTCATGGAGTATTGTGAAGACAGGTGTCAGGGGCATTGTGATGACATATGTCATGGTTCATTCCGATGACAATAGCATGGAGCATTGTGATGCCAAATAAAATGGAGGATTGTCATGACAAATATAATGGAGCATTGTGATGACTAGGGCTTGAAGCATTATGATGACAAGGGCCATTGAGAATTTCCATGACAAGGTCGTGAAGCATTGTGATGACAATGTCCTGGAGCACTGTGATGAGAAATCCATGGAGCCTTGTGATGACAAATCTCATGGAGCATACTGATGAAAAGGGGCATGGAGCACTGTGATTACAGGGGTCTTGGAACATTGTGATGACAAGGGCATGGAGCATTGTGAGGAGAAGGTCAAGGAGCATTCTAATGATATGTGTCATGAGCTTTGTGATGACAAGGGCATGGAGAATTATGATTACAGGGGTCTTAGAGCATTGTGATGAAAAAGGCATGGATCATTGTGATGAAAAAGGCATGGAGCCTTGTCATGACAGGGTTCAAGGAACATACAGACAACAAGTGTCAGGAACATTTTGATGACAAGTGTATTGAGCATTGTGATGACAAAGGTCATGGAGCATTGTGATGAGAAGACTATGGATAACTGTGATGATGATCGTCATGGGGCATTGTGACGGCAAGAGTTACGGTATATTTTGATCACAAGGGTTTGGAACATTGTGAGGACAAGGTTCATGGATCATTTAGATGAAAAGGGGCATGGAGCATTGTGAAAACATGGGTCTTGGAGCATTGTGAATAGAAGGGTCATGGAGCCTTGTGATGACAAGGCCATGGAACATCGTGATGGCAGGGGTCATGGAGCATTCTTATGACAGGTGTAATGGAGCTCTGTGATGGGAAGGCCATGGAACATTCTGATGACATGTGTCATGGAACATTGTGCTGACAAGCGCATGACACATTGTGATGACAAATGTCATGGATCATTGTGCTGAGAAAGGCATAGAGTATTGTGTTGAAAAAGGTCAAAGAGCATTTTGATGAAAATTTCATTGAGTATTGTGGTTAAAAAGGTCACAGAGACTGTGGATGACAAGGGCATGGACCATTGTGATGACAAAGGTCATGAAGCATTTTGATAACTGGAGTCACGGAGCATTGTGGTGACACGGTTCATGGAGCATTGTGAGAACAAGGGCATGGAACATTGTGATGACAAAGGAATGGAGCATTGGTCTAATAAGTTTCATGGATTATTGCGATGACAGTTGGAATGGTGCACTGTGATGACAAGGGCATGGAACACTGTAATGACCAGGTCATGCAGTATTGTGAAGAGAGGAGTCAGGGAGCATTGTGATGACATATGTAATGACCCATTGTGATGAGAATGGCATGGAGCATTGTGATGCCAATTGTCATGGAGGATTCTGATGACAAACGTCATGGAGCATTGTGATGACAATGGCTTGGAGCATTGTGATGACAGTTGTCACGGAGCACTGTGATGACAAGCGTCACGGAGCATTGTGAATACGGGGGTCATGGAGCATTGGGATGACAAAGGCATGGTTCATTGTGATGACAAGTGTCATGGAGCATTGGGCTAAAATGTTCATGGAGTATTGTGATGACAGGGGTCATGGAGCATTGTAATGACAGATTTTCATGGAGCATTTTGATTTCATTGTGATGACAATAGCCTGAAACATTATGATGATGGGCAGGGTGCATTGTGATGGCAGGGTTCATGGAACATTTAGGGGAAAACGGGCATGGAGCATTGTGATTACAGGGGTCTTGAGCATTGTGATGACAAGTGTCATGGAGCCTTGTGAAGACAAGGCCGTGGATCATTGTGATGGCAGGGGTAATGGAGCATTGTTAAGACAGGGGTAATGGAGTATTGTGATGAGAAGGGCATGTAGCATTGGTCTGAAATATTTCATGGATTATTGTGATGAGTGCTGGCATGGAGCACTGTGATGCCAAGGGTCATGGAGATATGTGATGACAAGGGTCAAGGAGCATTTTGAAGACAAGTGCGTGGTGCTTTGTGATGATAAGGGCAGGGAGCATTTTGATGCCAGGGTCACGGAGCAATATGATGAAATGTGTAATGGAATATTTTGCTGACAGGTGTTATAGATCATTGAGATGTCAGGGGTCCTGGAGCTTTGGGATGAAAAGGGTCATGGAGCATTTTGATGACAGGGGTCAAGAAATTTTGTGATGATAAGGGAATGTAGCATTGTGAAGACAGGGGTCATGGAACATTGTGATTACAGGGGTGAGGGAGTATTGTGATGACTAGTGATGGAACATTGTGATATCAGTGGTGAGAGAGCATTTTGATGAGAAGTGCATGGAGCATTGTGATTACAAGGTTTATGGAGCATTGCGATGACAAGGTTGTGGACCTTTGTTATGAAAACCGTGTGGCACATTGTGATGACAAGGGTCATGGAGCATTGTTTTGACAAAGGCATGGAGCATTGTGCTGACAAGGGTCACGGAGCATTGTGATGCAAAGTTCATGGAGCATTGTGGTTACAAAGTCACAGAGCCTTGTGATGACACGGGCATGGACCATTGTGATGACAAATGTTATGAAGCATTCTGATGACTGGAATCACGGAGCATTGTGATGACAAGGGTCATGGAGCATTGTGATGACCAGGTCATGGAGCATTGTGCTGACAAGCGCATGGAGCATTGTGATGACAAGGGTCATGGAGCATTGTGCTGAGAAAGGCATAGAGCATTGTGATGACAAGGGTCAAAGAGCATTGTGATGAAAAGTTCACGGAGCATTGTGGTTAAAAACGTAACAGAGACTGTTGATGATGACGACATGGACCATTGTGATGACAAAGGTCATGAAACATTGTGGTGATTGGAGTCACGGTGCATTGTGATGACAGGGGTCATGGAGCATTGTGATAACAAGGGCATGGAGCATAGTGATGACAAGGGTATGAAGCATTGGGCTGAAATTGTTAATGGAATATTGTGATGACAGACTTCATGGAGCATTGTGATGACAAGGGAATGGAGAATTGTGATGACAAGGTCCTGGAGCATTGTGATGACAAGACCATGGAGCCTTGTGATGACAAGTCTCATGGAGAATTCTGATGAAAAGGGGCATGGTGCAATGTGATTACAGGGGTCTTGGAACATTCTAATGACAAAGGCATGGAGCATTGTGAGGAGAAGCCCAAGGAGCATTCTGATGACATGTGTCATTGAGCTTAGTGATGAGAAAGGCATGGAGCATTGTGATTACAGGGGTCTTGGAGCATTGTGATTAAAGGGGCATGGATCTTTGTCATGAAAATGGCAAGGAGCCTTGTCATGTCAGGGTTCAAGGAGCATACAGACAACAAGTGTCAGGGAGCATTTTGATGACAAGTGTATTGAGCATTGTGATGAAAAAGGTCATGGAGCATTGTGATGAGAAGACCATGGATAATTGTGATGACGAGCCTCATGGGGCTTTGTGAGGACAAGTGTTATGGAATATTGTGATCACAAGGGTTTGGAGCATTGTTATGACAGAGGTCATGGAGAAATTTGATTTCATTGTGATGACAATAGCATGAAGCATTATGATGATGGGCATGGTGAATTGTGATGACAGGTTCATGGATCATTGAGATGAAAAGGTGCATGGAGCATTGTGATTAGAGGGGTCTTGGAGCCCTGTGATGAAAAGGCCATGGAACATCGTGATGGCCGGGGTCATGGAGCATTTTTATGACAGGTGTAATGGAGCATTGTGATGGCACGGGCATGGAGCATTGTGATGAGAAGGCCATGGATAATTGTGATGACAAGCGTCATGGGGCGTTGTGATGTAAAGTGTTATGGAACATTTTGATTACAAGGATATGGAGCATTGTGATGACAGAGGTCATGGAGCATTTTGCTTTCATTGTGATGATAGTAGAATGAAGCATTCTGATGATGGGCATGGTGCATTTTGATGGCAGGGTTCATGGAACATTGAGATGAAAAGGGGCATGGAGCATTGTGATTACAAGAGTCTTGGAGCATTGTGATGCCAAGGGCATGGAGCATCGTGAATGAGAAGGCCATGGAGCATTCTGATGACATGTGTCATGAAGCTTTTTCATGAGAAGGGCAAGGAGCATTGTGATTACAGGGGTCTTGGTGCATTGTGATGACAAGGGTCATGGAGCCTTGTGATGGCAAGGCTGTGGATCATTGTGATGGCGGGGGTCATGGAGCATTGTTATGACAGGGATAATGGAGCATTGTGATGACAAGAGCATGCAGCATTGGTCTGAAATGTTTCATGGATTGTTGTGATGAGAGGGGGCAACGAGCATTGATATGACAAGGGCATGGAACACTGTGATACATGGGTCATGGAGGATTGTAATGACAAGCGCATGGAGCATTGTGAGAAGAATGGCATCGAGCATTGTGATGAAAATTATCATTGAGCCTGTGATGACAAGGGCATGGAACAATGTGATGAGATGGTTCATGGAGCATTGTGATAACAATGTCATGCAGCATTGTGATGCCTAAGGTCATAGAGCTTTGTGATGACAAAGGTCAGGGAGAATTTTGTTGCCAAGGCTGTGGTGCATTCTCTTGTGAAGGAGAGGGAGCATTGTGATGACAGGGTCATGGAGCAATTTGATGAAAAATGTCATGTAACATTTTGATGACAGGGGTTATGGACCATTGTGATGTCAGGGGTCATGGAACATTTTCATGACATGGGTTATGGACCATTGTGATGACAGGGTAGTGAGTGTATTGTGCTGACTAGTGAGGGAACATTTTGATATCAGTGGTGAGAGAGCATTTTGATAAGAAGTGCATGGGGCATTGTGATGACAATGTTTAAGGAGCATTGTGATGACCAGATTGTGGAGCATTGTGATGACAGACGCATGTCACATTGTGATGACATGGGTCATGGGGCATTGAGTTGACAAAGGGACGGAGGATTGTGATGAGAAGTGTCACGGAACATTGTGATGAAAAGTCCATGGAGCATTGTGGTGACAAATTTCACAGAGCCTTGTGATGATGAGGGCATGGACCACTGTGATGACACAGGTTATGAATCCTTGTGATGAGTGGATTCACGGAGCATTGTGATGACTGGGGTCATGGAGCATTGTGATGACAAGGGCAGGGAGCTTTGTGATGACAGGGGCATGGAGCATTGCTCTGACAAGTTTCATGGATAATTGTGTTGACAGTGGGCATGGCATATTGTGATAACAAGGGCATGGAGCATTGTGATTACAAGGTCATGGATTATTGTGAAGACATGTGTCAGGGAGCATAGTGATGACATATTTCATTGTCCATTGTGATGACAATGGCATGGAGCATTGTGATGCCAAGTGTTATGGAGAATTGTGATGACAAAGGTAATGTAGCCTTGTGATGACAAGTGCTTGGAGCATTGTGATGACAAGGTTCATGGAGCATTGTGATGACAAGGGCATGGATCATTTTGATGACAATGGCCATTGAGAATTTTGATGAAAATTTCGTGAAGCATTGTGATGACAAAGGCATGGAGCTTGCTATGACAGGGTAAAGAGGGCATTGCAATGACAAGTGCGTGGAGAATTGTGATGACAAGAGCATGTAACATTCTGATGAGAATTGTCATGGAGCACTGTGATGACAAGGATGTGGAGAATTGTGATGACAAGGGACATGAGCATTGTCATTACCAGGACATGGAGCATTGTGATGGCAAGACCGTGGAGCACTGTGATGACACCATGGATACTTGTGGTGACGAGCATCATGGAGCACTGTAATGACAAGGGACAATGAGCAATGTGATGACAGGTGTCATGGAGCACTGTGATGAGAGGGGTCATGGATCATTGTGATGACAAGGGTCATGCAGCATTTTGATGACAAGGGCGAGGAGCATTGTGATGAGAAGACCATGGATAATTGTGATGACAAGCGTCATGGAGCAGTGTAATGACAAGGTGTATGGAGCATTGTGATGAGAGGGATTATGGAGCATTGTGATGGCAAGGGTCATGGAGCTTTCTGATGACAAGCTTGTGGAGTATTGTGATGACAACGGCATGGAGCATTGTGAAGAAAAGGGCATGGAGCATTGTGATAACAAGGGCATGGAGCATTGTGATGACAAGGGTCATGGAGCATTGTGCTGAGAAAGGCATAGAGCATTGTGATAACAAGGGTCAAAGTGCATTGTGATGAAAAGTTCATGGAGCATTGTGGTTACAAATGTCACAGAGACTGTTCATGATGAGCGCATGTACAATTGTGATGACAAAGGTCATGAAGAATTGTGATGACTGGAACAAGGAGCATTGTCATGACATGGGTCATGGAGCATTGTGATAACAAGGGCATGGAGCATTGTGATGACAAGGGCATGGGACTTTGTTCTAATAAGTTTCATAGATTATTGTGATGACAGTTGGAATGGTGCATTGTGATGACAAGGTAATGGAGCATTGTGATGACCAGGTCATACAGTATTTTGAACAGAGGTGTCAAGGAGCATTGTGATGACATATGTAATGGCCCATTGTGATGACAATGGCATGGAGCATTGTGATTCCACGTGTCATGGAGGATTCTGATGACAAAGGTAATGGAGCATTGTGATGACAATGGCTTGGAACATTGTGATGACAAGGGTCAGGGAGCATTGTGCTGACAAGTGCATGGAGAATTGTGATGACAAGTGTCATGGAGCATTCTGATGACAAGCTTGTGGAGTATTTTGATGACAATGGCATGGAGCATTGTGATGAATAAGGCATGGAGCCATTTTGTGACATGGATAAAGCAGCATTCTGACGACAAGTGTCAGGAAGCATTTTGATTACAAGTGTATTGAGAATTGTGATGACAAAGGTCATGGAGCTTTGTGATAAAAAGGGCATGGAGTATTGTGATGACAGGCATCATGGAGCGTTGTGATGACAAGTGTTATGGAACATTGTGATCACAAGGTTTTGGAGCATTGTGATGACAGAGGTCATGGATCATTTTGATTTCAAGGAGCATGGAGCATTGTGATGACAAGGGCATGAAGCAATGTGATCCCAAGGTTCATGGAGGATTGTGATGACAATGGTAATGGAGTATTGTGATGAGAAGCGCATAGAGCTTTGTAATGACAAGGTCATGTAGCATTTTGCTGACAAAGGCATGGAGCATTGTGATGACAGGTGTCATGGAGCACTGTGATGACAAGCGTCACGGAGCATTGTGAATACAGGGGTCATGGAGCATTGGGATGACAAGGGCATGGAGCATTGTGAGGAGAAGACCAAGGAGCATTCTAATGATATGCGTCATTGAGCTTTGTGATGACAATGGCATGGAGAATTATGATTACAGGGGTCTTAGAGCATTGTGATGAAAAAGGCATGGATCATTGTAAAGAAAAAGGCATGGAACCTTGTCATGACAGGGTTCAAGGAGCGTACAGACAACAAGTGTCAGGGAGCATTTTGATGACAAGTGTATTGAGCATTGTGATGACAAAGGTCATGGAGCATTGTGATGAGAAGACCATGGATAATTGTGATGACGAGCGTCATGGGGAATTGTGATGACAAGAGTTATGGAATATTGTGATCACAAGGGCTTGGAACATTGTGATGACATGGTTCATGGATCATTTAGATGAAAAGGGGCATGGAGCATTGTGATAACATGGGTTTTGGAGCATTGTGAGGAGGAGGGACATGGGGCCTTGTGAAGACAAGGCCATGGAACATCGTAATGGCATGGGTCATGGATCATTCTTATGACAGATGTAATGGAGCACTGTGTTGAGAAGGCCATGGAGTACTCTGATGGCATGTGTCATGGAGCTTTGTGATGAGAAGGACATGGAGTAATGTGATGAGAGTATTCATGGAGCACTGTGATGACAATGACATGGAGCCTTGTGATGCCAAGGGTCATGGTTCTTTGTGATGACAAATGTCATAGAGCATTTTGATGACAAAGGCGTTGTGCATTGTGATGAGAAGGTCAGGGAGCATTGTGATCACAAGGTCATGGAGCAATTTGATGAAAAGTGTCATGGAACATTTTGATGACAGTGGATATAGAACATTGTGATGTCAGGGGTCATGGATCATTTTGATGAAAAGGGTTTTGGAGCATTTTGATGACAGTGGTTATGGAACATTGTGATGTCAGCGGTCATCGAACATTGTGATGATAAGTGCATGTACCATTATGATGACAGGAGTCACGGAACATTGTGACGACAGTGGTGAGGGAGTATTGTGATGAATAGTGATGTAACATTGTGATATGTTTGGTGAGAGAGCATTTTGATGAGAAGTGCGTTGAGAATTGTGATGACAATGTGTATGGAGCATTGTGATGACAAGATTGTGGAGCACTGTGATGACAAGCACATGGCGCATTGTGATGACATGTGTCATGGAGCATTGTGCTGACAAGCGCAGGGAGCATTGTGATGACAAGGGTCATGGAGCATTGTGCTGAGAAAGGCATAGAGCATTGTGATGACAAGAGTCAAAGAGCATTGTGATGAAAATTTCATGGAGCATTGTGGTTAAAAACGTCACAGAGACTGTTGATGACGAGGGCATGGACCACTGTGATGACAAAGGTCATGAAGCATTGTGATGACTGGAGTCACGGAGCACTGTGGTGACAGGGGTCATTGAGCATTGTGATAACAAGGGCATGGAGCATTCTGATGACAAGGTCATGGAGCATTGTGATGACAAGTGCATGGAGCATTGTGATGAGAAAGTCATGGAGTATTGTGAAGACAGGTGTAAGGGAGCATTGTGATGACATATGTCATTGTCCATTGTGATGACAATGGCAGGGAGCATTGTGATGCCAAATGTAATGGAGGATTGTCATGCAAATATAATGGAGCATTGTGATGACTAGGGCTTGAAGCATTATGATACAAAGGCCATTGAGAATGTTCAGGACAAGGTCGTGAAGCATTGTGATGACAAGGTCCTGGAGCATTGAGATGAGAAATCCATGGAGCCTTGTGATGACAAATCTCATGGAGCATACTGATGAAAAGGGGAATGGAGCATTGTGATTATAGGGGTCTTGGAACATTGTGATGACAAGGGCATGGAGCATTGTGAGGAGAAGGCCAAGCAGCATTCTAATGATATGCGTCATTGAGCTTTGTGATGACAAGGGCATGGAGAATTATGATTACAGGGGTCTTAGAGCATTGTGATGAAAAAGACATGGATCATTGTGATGAAAAAGGCATGGAGCCTTGTCATGACAGGGTTCAAGGAGCATACAGACAACAAGTGTCAGGGAACATTTTGGTGACAAGTGTATTGAGCATTATGATGAAAAAGTTCATGGAGCATTGTGATGAGAAGACCATGGATAACTGTCATGAGGAGCATCATGGGGCATTGTGATGACAAGTGTTATGGAATATTGTGATCACAAGGGTTTGGAGCACTGTTATGACAGAGGTCATGGAGCATTTTGCTTTCATTGTGATGACAATAGCCTGAAGCATTATGATGATGGGCATGGTGCATTGTGATGACAGGGTTCATGGAGCATTGAGATTAAAAGGGGGATGGATAATTGTGATTACAGGGGTCTTGGAGCATTTTGATGACAAGGGCATCGTGCATTTTGATGAGAAGGCCATGGAACATTCTGATGACATGTGTCATGGAGATATGCGATGACAAGTTCATGGAGCATTGTGATTACAAGGGTCTTGGAGCATTGTAATGAGAAGTGTCATCGAGCCTTGTGATGACAAGGCCATGGAGCATTTTGATGGCAGGGTTCATGGAGCATTGTTATTACAGGTGTAATGGAAAATTGTGATGAAAAGGGCATGGATCATTGTGATTACAAGGTTTATGGAGCCATGTGATTACAAATTTGCGGACCATTGTAATGAAAAGCGTGTGGCACATTGTGATGACAAGGGTCATGGAGCATTTTTCTCACAAAGGCATGGAGCATTTTGCTGAGAAATGCATAGAGCATTGTGATGACAAGGGTCAAAGAGCGTTGTGATGAAAAGTTCATGGAGCATTGTGGTGAAAAATGTCACAGAGACTGTTAATGAGGAGGGCATGGACCATTGTGATGACAAAGGTCATGAAGCATTGTGATGACTGGAGTCAAGGAGCATTGTGATGACAGGGTTCATGGAGCATTGTGATAACAAGGGCATGTAGCATTGTGATGACAATGGCATGGGGCATTGTGACGAGAAAGTCATGGAATATTGTGAAGACAGGTGTCAGGGAGCGTTTTGATGAAAAGAGTCCCGGATCATTTTGTTGTCAGGGTTCATGGAGCGTTGTGATGACAGTGGTCATGGAGCATAGTGATGACAGGGGTCATGGAGCATTGTGATGAGAAGGTCATGGAGCATTGGGATGAAAACGTTCATGAAGTATTGTGATGTCAGGGGTCATGGAGCACTGTGATGACAAGGTACTGGAGCATTGTGATGTGAAGACGATGGAGCCTTTTGATGACAAGTCTCATGGAGCATTCTTATGAAAAGGGGCATGGAACATTGTGATTACAGGGGTCTTGGATCATTGTGATGACAAGGTCATGGAGCATTGTGATTACAGGAGTCTTGGAGCACTGTGATGAACAGGGCATGGATCATTGTGATGAAAAAGGCATGGAGCCTTGTCATGACAGGGTTCAAGGAGCATACTGATGACAAGTGTCAGGGAGCATTGTGATGACAAGGGTATTGAGCATTGTGATGACAGTGGTCATAGAGCATTGTGATGAGAAGTCCATGGATAATTGTGATGACCAGCGTCATGGGGCGTTGTGTTGACAAGTGTTATGGAACATTGTGATCACAAGGGTTTGGAGCATTGTTATGATAGAGGTCATGGAGAATTTTGATTTCATTGTGATGACAATAGCATGAAGCATTATGATGATGGGCATGGTGCATTGTTATGACAGGGTTCATGGAGCATTGAGATGAAAAGGGGCATGGAGCATTTGATTACAGGGGTCGTGGAGCCTTGTGATGACAAGGCCGTGGAACATTGTGATGGCAGGGATCATGGAGCATTGTTATGACAGGGGTAATGGAGCATTGTGATGACAAGGGCACGGAACACAGTGATACATGTGTCAAGGAGGAATGAAATGACACGGTCATGGAGCATTGGTCTGAAAAGTTTCATGGATTATTGTGACGAGAGTGGGCATGGAACATTGTGATGACTAGGGCACGGAACACAGTGATACATGTGTCATGGAGGACTGCAATGACAAGGGCATGGAGCATTGTGATTAGAAGGGCATCGAGCATTGTGATGACAAGCGTCATGGAGCTCTGTGATGACAATGGCATGGAGCAATGTGATTCCAAGGGTCATGGAGCTTTGTGATGACATAGGCCATGGAGCATTTTAATGACAAGGGTGTGGTGCATTGTGATGAGAAGTGCAGGGAGCATTGTGATGACAGGGTCATGGAGCAATTGGATAAAAAGGGTCATGGAACATTTTGATGACAGTGTTTATGGAACATTGTGATATCAGGGGTCATGGAGCATTGTGATAAAAGGGTCATGGATCATTGTGATGACTGGGGTTATGGAACATTGTGATGTCATGTGTATGGAGCATTGTGATGATAAGGGCATGTAGCATTGTTGTGAATAGGGTCATGGATCATTGTGATGACGGGGTGAGGGAGTATTGTGATGATTAGTGATGGAACATTGTGATATCAGTGGTGAGAGAGCATTTTGATGAGAAGTGCATGGAGCATTCTGATGACAAGGTTTATGGAGCATTGTGATGACAACGATGTGGAGCATCGTGATGACAAGCGCATGGAGCATTGTGATGCCATGGGTCATGGAGTATTGTGCTGACAAAGGCTTGGAGTATTGTGATGACAAGTGTCACCGAGCATTGTGATGAAATATTCATGGAGCATTGTGGTGACAATTGTCACAGAGCCTCGTCATGACGAGGGCATGGACCATTGGGATGACAATGGTCAAGAAGCATTGTGATGACTGGAGTCACGGAGCATTGTGATGACAGGGGTCATAGAGCATTGTGATGAAAGGGCATGGAGCATTGTGAGGAGAAGGTCATGGAGTATTGTGAAGACAGGTGTCAGGAAGCATTGTGATGACATATGTCATCGTCCATTGTGATGACAATGGAATGGAGCATTGTGATGCCAAGTGTCAAGAAGCGTTGTGATGACAAGGGTCGTGGAGCATTGTGATGAGAAGGGCCATTGAGAATTTTGATGACAAGTTCATGAAGCATATTAATGACAAGCACATTGATCTTGCTACAACAGGGGTCATGGAGCATTGCGATGAGAAGTTCATGGAGAATAGTGATGACAAAGGTCATGGAGCATTCTGATGACAAGCTTATGGAGTATTTTGATGACAGTGGCATGTAGCATTGTGAAGAAAACGGCATGGGGCATTCTGATGAAAAAGGCATGGAGCCTTTTCATGACAGGGTTCAAGGAGCATTCTGACGAATAGTTTCAGGGAGCATTGTGATGACAAGTATATTGAGAACTATGATGACAAATGTCATGGAGCACTGTGATGAAAAGGGCATGGATTATTGTGATGACACGCATCATGGAGCGTTGTGATGACAAGTGTTATGGTACATTGTGATCACAAGGGTTTGGAGCATTGTGATGACAGAGGTTTTAGCTCATTTCGATTTCAAGGAGCATGGAGCATTGTGATGACAAAGGCATGAAGCAATGTGATGCCAAGGTTCATGGAGGATTGTGATGGCAATGGTAATGGAGTATTGTGATGACAAGGGCATAGAGCATTGTAAAGACAAGGTCATGTAGCATTTTGCTGACAAAGGCATGGAGCATTGTGATGACATGTGTCATGGAGCACTGTGATGACAAGCGTCACGGAGCATTTTGAATACAGGGGTCATGGAGCATTGGGATGACAAGGGCATGCATCATTGTGATGAGAAGTTTCATGGAGCATTGGTCTGAAAATGTTCATGGAGTATTGTGATGACAGGGGTCATGGAGTATTGTGATGAAAAGGGAAAGGAGCACTGTGATGACAACGTCCTGGAGCACTGTGATATGAAGACCATGGAACCTTGTGATGACTAGTCTCATGGAGCATTCTGATGAAAAGGAGCAGGGATCATTGTGATCACAGTAGTCTTGGAGCATTGTGATGACAAGGGCATGGAATATTATGATGAGAAGGCCATGTAGCATTCTGATGACATGCGTCATGTAGCTTTCTGATGACAAGTGCAAGGAACATTCTGAACACAGGGGTCTTGGAGCATTGTGTTGAAAAGGGCATGGGTCATTGTGATGAAAAAGGCATGGAGCCTTTTTATGAAAGTGTTCAAGGTGCATAGTGATGGCAATAGTCAGGGAGCATTGTGACAACAAGTGTATTGAGCATTGTGATGACAAAAATCATGGTGCATTGTGATGAGAAGACCATGGATAATTGTGATGACCAGCGTCATGGGGCATTGTGATGACAAGTGTTTTGGAACATTGTGATCACAAGGGTTTGGAGCACTGTGATAACAGAGGTCATGGAGCATTTTGATTTCATTGTGATGACAATAGCATGAAGCATTATGATGATGGGCATGGTGCATTGTGATGACAGCGTTCATGGAGCATTGTGATGAAAAGAGGCATGGAGCATTGCTCTGAAAATTTTCATGGATTATTGTGATAAGAGTGGGCATGGCACATTGTGACAACAAGGGCATGGAGCACTGTGATGACAAGGTCATGGATTATTGTGAAGAAAGGTGTCAGGGAACATTGTGATGAAATATGTCATGTTCCAGTTTGATGACAATATCATGGAGCATTGTGATGCCAAGTGTCATGGAGGATTGTTGTAACAAAATAAAGGAGCACTGTGATGACAAGGGCATGGAGCATTGTGATATCAAGGGCCATTGATAATTTTATTGTCCAGGTCGTGAAACATTCTGATGACAAGCACATGGAGCTTCCTTTGTCAGGCGTCATTGAGCATCGCGATGACAAGTGCATGGAGTATTGTGATGACAAGTGCATATAACATTGTGATGTGAAGTGCCATGGAGAATTGTAATGACATGGACGTGGAGAATTGTGAGGACAAGGGACATTAAGCTTTGAGATGACAAGGCATGGAGCATGGTGATGGCAAAACCGTGGAGCATTGTGATGAGAATACCTTGGGTAATTGTGATGTCGAGGATCATGGAGCACTGTAAGCACAAGGGACATGAAGCATTGTGATGACAGGTGTCAGGGAGCATTGTGATAAGAGGGGTTATGTAGCATTGTGATGACAAGGGCATGAAGCATTGTGATGACAAGTGCATGGAGCATTGTGATGATAAGTGCATGAAGCATTGCAATGACAAGTGCATGGATAATTGTGATGACAAGAGCATGTAACATTGTGATGAGAAGTGTCATGTAGCACTGTGATGACAAGGACGTGGAGAATTGTGATGACATGGGACATGGAGCATTGTGATAACCAGGGCATGGAGCATTGTGATGACAGGGGTCATGGAGCATTATTATGACAAGGGCCATGGGGCATTCTGACAAAAGATATCACTTATGAAGGGAATGTAATCATGGCTACATATGAACTGAATTAGGGAAGAGAAGAGATTCTCAGATTTAGAAAAAAACTCTTATGCTTGCTTAAGGGGAAAGAGAGGTGGGGAAATGCAGAAAACAAAAGTTTGATATTAGAACAGGAACCGTTCCATAATCCAAAAACAGAAGAGACAAGCCCTACTCCTTCCTCAGTGAACGGAACTCAACATCCCAATTCCCCACAGAGAAATATATCTGACTAGTAAGAGTTTTAAAACCTATGTATTGATATGTCTCCGTAAGGGAACCAAGCGTGTCTAGAACAACATAAACATGGCAGTGAGAATCAGCTGAAACCCTCTATAAAAATGAATTTCAAAACAAAACATAAAAACAGTAAAATTCTTACACAATTCCTTCAGGGGTTCTGATGAAACCTGGAATGACCCTATCTACAATGACAGCTGGATGTGGCATAAGGCTGATCACTTGAGACTGAGAGGATTGGTGAGATTGGGTGAAAAAATGCAGACCCTTTAAAGCAATAATGCCTGCCACCCATTCCATTGTTCCCAACTCTCCAGGTAGAAAGAAATATCACTACAGTTATAACATGTATGGGAATGTAGAGACTGGAAACACTCTGATGGTGAAAGGTTTCTAAAACTCTACTACTTTTTTCTCTCCTTGTGCTCCAGTTTGACATTCCAAATGCTTTACTATCAATCTCCCAACTTGGAGAGTCAGCCACTATAACTTCCTAATTCGCACAGTGGACAAATTGTGCAGAGGATATAAGGGAAGAGGGAGAACCAATGAGAGAGTAGCTGTAGGTATTTGGACGGCAACATGTCACTCTAATTTCGCGTCACGAAGAGGAATTAACCAAAGTCTCAGCCTGCCCCGCCAGAACAAGTATAGGTTCTGAAGCAAAATTGTGGATTTACGGTCAGCTCACAAAAACGCGAGTTGAAAAATGGAGCTCAGGGCCACAGCAATTCACTAACCTGCAGAGTTACAAAGGACTACTCTCTTCCAAAAATCTGTTGAGGGAAAGCCACGAGGCGGAATTGAAAATGAGGCAGAATGGCATGAAACAGATTTCAAGAGGTACATTGGAATCACCTTTAAACACAGGAAAAGCATCACAACTTTGAAATTATGGAAACAGCCATAAAGAGGGTAAGGGTTTTCACGTGAATATATTCAGGAGAAAACGCATATGCACTTTTTGGCCAAGCAAGAAACCAGGCAATGCAAATCTGCACTACAAAGAAGTAACAGTTCCCACCTGTCAAAAGGGACATCCGCAAAATGTGTAAAAACCAGAAAGGCAAGACAGGCCCTGGAGAACAGGTAACACTGTTATGCTGATGGGCGGGAGGTAAATTGCCAACTGCGTCTCTCAAGGAATGCATTCTGTTCCCTAAAACAGGTAAACAACAGAGCTACAGAGCCAAGGGCACTTCGAGTCAAGGGAATATACCTTGGGAAAACTGAAAATCAATAAGACAGATCCACACCAAAATTCAGGGCTTCACTGATTACAAGAACCTCAACTTGGGTACACTTTAAATATCCCAGGAAAGAAAAACAAAAATGGTTCAAGAAATTGTGGTACTTACGTATGATGGAATATTCCTCAGCCATGAAATTAATGTCATAAGGCCAGTGGCAGCAAAATGAGTGGATTCAGATACGATAATTCTAAGTGAAATAAGTCACACAGAAAAATAAACTTATCATAAGGTATCACTTATGAAGATCCTGTAAACATGGCTACACATGAACTGAGCTAGGAAAGAGAAGAGAGTCTCATATTTATAAAACACCCTTATGCCTGCTTAAGGGGGAAGGAGAGGTGGGGTGTTGCATAAAACCAGAGTTTGATATTAGTACAGGTACCGTTCCAAAAACCAAATATGGAATAGACAAGACGTACACCTTCCTCAGTGAAAGGGACTCAAAACCCCATATTCAGCGCAGAGTAATATATCTTAATAGTAAGAATCTTAAAACCTATGTATTTATATGTCTCCATAAGGAAATCAAGTGTTTCTAGACTGGCATAAACATGGCAGTGAGAATCAGCTCAAACCCAATATAAAAAGGAATTTCAAAAACAAAACAAAAAAACAGTGATATTCTTTACAAATCCTTCAGGGTCTCTGATGAAACCTGGAATGACCCTATCTACAATGACAGCTAGAAATGGCATAAGGCTGGACACTTGGGGCTGAGAGGATTGGTGAGATTGGGTGGGAAAATGCAGACCCTTTAAGGCAATAATGCATTGCCCCCATTCCATGGGTCCCAACTCTGCAGGTTGAAGGGAATATTACAACAGCTATAACATGTACGGGAAACCTAGAGAATGGAAACACGGTGAATACGAAAGGTTTCTAAACCTCACCGAATAGTCTGTATCCTGGTGATCTGGTTTGACTTTCCAACTGCTTTACTATAAATCTCCCAACTTGGAGAGACAGACCTTTTAACCTCCTGGTTCTAACAGGTTGCCGAATTGGCAGAGGATGAAAGGGAAGAGGGAGAACCAATGAGAGAGTAGCCATGAGGCATTTGGACGGGCACATGTCACTCTAATTTCCCGGCCGGAAGAAGAATTAACCAAAGTCTCAGCCACCCACCGGACACCAGTGTAGGTGCTGAACCAAAATTTGGACTTATATTCAGCTCACAAATAACATATTGAAAAATGGAGCTCAGGGGCACAGCAATTCGCCAACTAGCAGAGTAGTAAAGGACATATCTCGTCCAAAAATCTGTTGAGGCAAGGCTACAAGGTGGACTTGAAAGGGAGGCAGAATAGCAGGAAACAGATTTCAAGAGGTACGTTGGAATAATGTTGAAAGCACAGGAAGAGGGTCTCATCATTGACAATGATGCTCCTGGCCAAAAACTGCCTATGCGTTTTC
Organism: Mesoplodon bidens; assembly: GCF_964165515.1. Lineage (NCBI taxonomy): Eukaryota > Metazoa > Chordata > Mammalia > Artiodactyla > Ziphiidae > Mesoplodon > Mesoplodon bidens. The sequence continues at coordinate 371,402 of NW_027672423.1, forward strand.
TCCTGAATATATTCAGGAGAAGATGCATATGCCCTTTTTGGCCAAGCAAGCAAGCGGGCAATGCAAATCTGCACTACACAGAAATATCACTTCCCACCATTCAAAAGGGACATCCACAAAATGTGTAAAAACCAGAAATGCAAGACAGGCCCTGGAGAACAGGGAGCCTTGTTATGCTGGTGGGCGGGATGTAAATTGCCAAATGCCTCTCTGGAGGAGTGCATTTTGTTCCCTAAAACAATTAAACAACAGAGCCACAGAGCCAAGGGAGCTTCCAGTGTAGGGAATATACCTTGGGAAAACTGAAAATCAATAAGACACAGGCACCACAAAATTTACAGCTGCACCGGTTACAAGAACCTCAACTTGTGTCCACCTTAAATTTCCCAGGAATGATAAAAATCGTTCAAAAATGTGTAGTACTTATGTCCAATGGATTATCCCTCAACCATGAAATCAATGTCATAAGACCAGTAGCAGCAAAATGATTGGATTTAGGTACGATGATTCTAACTGAAATAAATCACACAGAAAAAGAAACATATCATAAGATATCATTTAGGAACATCTTGTAAATATGGGTACACTTAAACTGAGTTAAGGAAGAGAACATAGTCTCACAGTTAGAAAACTCTCTTATGCCTGCTTAAGGGGGAAGGAGAGGTGGGGTGATGCATAAAATCAGAGTTTGATATAAGCACAGGTACCATTCCAAAAACCAACTCTGGAATAGACAAGAGCTAGACCTTCCTCAGTGAAAGGGACTCAAAATCCCATATTTCCCGCAAGGGAATATATCTGACTAGTAAGAATCTTAAAACCTATGCATTGATATGTCTGTGTAAGGGAATCAAGTGTGTCTAGACTGGCATAAACATGGCAGCGAGAATCATTTCAAACCCACTATAAAAAGGAATTTCAAAAACAGAACAAAAAAACAGGGAAATTTTTTACAATTCCTTCAGTGTCTCTGATGAAACCTGGAATGACCCTGTCTACAATGACATCTGGATGTGGCATAAAGCTGGACACTTGGGACTGAGAGTATTGGTGAGATTGGGTGAGCAAATGCAGACCCTTTAAAGCAATAATGCATGGCACCCATTCCATGAGTCCCAACTCTCCAGATTGAAGGGAATATTACTACAGCTATAACATGTAAGGGAAACCTAGAGAATGGACACACTGTGAATACGAAAGGTTTCTAAACATCAACGAATAATCCCTCTCCTTGTGCTCCAGTTTGACTTTCCAACTGCTCTACTATCAATCTCCCAACTTGGAGAGACAGCCCCTTTAACCTACTGTTTCGAATAGGTTGCAAGTTTGGCAGAGGGTGAAAGGGAAGAGGGAGGACCAATGAGAGAGTAGCTGTTAGGCATTTGGACGGGCACATGTCATTCTAATTTCCCGGCAGGAAAAAGAATTAACCAAAGTCTCAACCACGCACCAGGAACAAGTATAGGTCCTGAACCAAAATTTTGGACTTGCGTTCAGCTCACAAAAAACGAGTTGAAAAATGGAGCTCTGGGGCACAGCAATTCACAAACTGGAGGAATAATAAAGGACAACTATCGTCCAAAAATCTGTTGAGGGAAGGCAACTAGGCGGTCTTGAAAGCGAGGCAGAGTAGCAGGAAATAGATTTCAAGAGGTACGTTGGAATCGCCTGTAAAGCACAGGTAGAGGGGCACAGGTTCGAAAATGATGCACTTGGCTAAAAAGAGCGTATGCGTTTTCTCCTGAATATATTCAGGAGAAAAGGCATACGCCCTTTTTGGCCAAGCAAGTAAGCGGGCAATGCAAATCTGCACTATAAAGAAGTATCACTTCCCAAGGGTCAAAAGGGACATCCACAAAATGTGTAAAAACCAGAAAGACAAGACAGGCCCTGGAGAAAAGGGAGCCTTGTTATGCTGATGGGCGGGATGTAAATTGCCAACTGCCTCATTGGAGTCGTGCACTGTGTTCCCTAAAACAAGTAAACAACGGAGCTACAGAGCAAAGGGCATTTCCAGTCTATGGAATATACCATGGGAAAAGTGAAAATCAATAAGACAGAGCCACCCCCAAATTTAGGGCTGCACTGCTTACAAGAATCTCAACTTGGGTACAACTTAAATATCCCAGGAAATATAAAAATGGTTCCAAAAATTGTGCTACTTACGTACGACTGAATATCCCTCAGCCATGAAATCAATGTCATAAGGCCAGTAGCAGCAAAGTGAGTGGTTTCAGGTACGATGTTTCTAAGTGAAATAAGTCACACAGAAAAAGAAACTTATCATAAGATATCACTTATGAAGATCCTGTAAACATGGCTACACATGAAAGGAGTTAGGAAAGAGAACAGAGTCTCACATTTAGAAAACACTGTTTTGCCTGCTTAAGGGGGAAGGAGAGGTGGGGTGAAGCAAAAAACCAGAGTTTGATATAAGCACAGGTACCGTTCCAAAAACCAACTATGGAATAGACAAGACCTACGCCTTCCTCAGTGAAAGCGACTCAATACCCCATATTTCACACAGAGGAATATATCTGACTAGTAATAATCTTAAAACCTATGTATTGATATGTCTCCATAAGGGAATCAAGTGTGTCTAGAGTGGCATAAACATGGCAGCGAAAATCAGCCCAAACCCACTATAAAAAGGAATTTCATAACCAAAACAAAAAACAGGGAAATTCTTTAAAATTTCTTCAGGGTCTCTGACGAAAGCTGGAATGACCCTATATACAATGATAGCCGGATGTGGCATAAGGCTGGACACTTGGGACTGAGTGGAATGGTGAGATAGGGTGAACAAATGCAGAACCTTTAAAGCAATAATGCATGGCACCCATTCCATGGGTCCCAACTCTCCAGGTTGAAGGGAATATTACTTAAGATATAACATGTACGGGAAACCTAGAGAATGGACACACTGTGAATACGAAAGGTTTCTAAAACTCAACGAATAGTCCCTCTCCTGGTGCTCCGCTTTGACTTTCCAACTGCTTTACTATCAATCTCCCAACTTGGAGAGACAGACACTTTTACCTCCTGGTTCCCACAGGTTGCCAATATGGCAGAGGATGGAAGGGAAGAGGGAGAACAAATGAGAGAGTTGTTGTTTGGCATTTGGACGGGCATATGCCACTCTAATTTCCCGGCAGGAAGAATAATTAACCTAAGTGTCAGCCACCCACCGGGAACCAGTATAGGTCCTGAACCAAAATTTTGGATTTGCATTCAGCTCACAAAAAACGAGTTGAAAAGTGGAGCTCAGGGGCACAGCAATTCACAAACTAGCAGAGTAATAAAGGACAACTCTCATCCAAAAATCTGTTGACGGAAGGCAACGAGGCAGACTTGAAAGCGAGGCAGAATTGCACGAAACAGATTTCAAGAGCTACGTAGGAATCCCCCGTAAAGCACTGGAAGAGGGGAACAGCTTCAACAATGATGCACTTGGACAAAAGGGCATATGCATTTTCTCCTGAATATATTCAGGAGAAAACACATATGCCGTTTTTGGCCAAGCAAGCAAGCAGGCAATGCAAATCTGCACTACAAAGAAGTATCTCTTCCCACTGGTCAAAAGGGACACCCACAAAATGTATAAAAACCAGAAAGGCAAGACAGGCCCTGGAGAACAGGGAGGCATGTTATGCTTATGGGCAGGATGTAAATTGCCAACTGCCTCACTGGAGGAGTGCACTGTGTTCCCTAAAACAAGTAAAAAACAGAGCTACAGAGTCAAGGGCACTTCCAGTCTAGGGAATATACCTTGGCAAAACTGTAAATCAATAAGATAGAGCCACCCCCAAATTTAGAGCTGCACTGCTCACAAGAATCTCAACTTGGTTCCACCTTAAATATCCCAGGAAATATAAAAATGATTCAAAAATTTGTGGTATTTACGTACGATGGAATATCCCTAAGCCATGAAATCAATGTCATAAGACCAGTAGCAGCAAAATGAGTGGATTCAGGTACGATGATTCTAAGTGAAATAAGTCACACAGAAAAAGAAACTTATCATAAGATATCACTTATGAAGATCCTGTAAACATGGCTACACATGAAGTGAGTTAGGAAAGAGAACAGAGTCTCACATTTAGAAAACACTGTTACGCCAGGTTAAGGGGGAAAGAGAGGTGGGGAGATGCATAAAAACAGAGTTTGATATAAGCACAGGTACCGTTCCAAAAACCAACTATGGAATAGACAAGACCTACACCTTCCTCAGTGAAAGGTACCCAAAACCCCATATTTCCCGCAGAGGAATATATTTGACTAGTAAGAATATTAAAACCTATGTACTGATATGTCTGTGTAAGGAATCAAGTGTGTCTTCTCTGTCATAAACATGGCAGCGAGAATCAGATCAACCCCACTATAAAAACAAATTTCAAAAACAAAACAAAAAAACGGGGAAATTCTTTACAATTCCTTCAGGGTCTCTGACGAAACCTGGAATGACCCTCTCTACAATGACAGCTGGATAAGGCATAAGGCGGTACACTTGGGACTGAGAGGATTGGTGAGATTAGGTAAGGAAATGCAGACCCTTTAAAGCAATAATGCATGGCACCCATTCCTTGGGTCCCAAATCTCCAGGTTGAAGGGAATATTACTACAGCTATATCATGTACGGGAACCTGAGAGAAAGGAGACACTGTTAATACGAAATGTTTCTAAAACTCAATGAATAATCCCTCTCCTGGTGCTCTTGTTGGACTTTCCAACTCCTTTACTATCAATCTCCCAAATTAGAGAGACAGCCCCTATAACCTCCTGGTTCGCACAGGTTGCCAATTTGGCAGAGGATGGAAGGGAAAAGGGAGAACCAATGAGAGAGTAGCTGTTGGGCATTTGGACGGGCACATGTCACTCTAATTTCCCGGCAGGGAGAAGAATTAACCAAAGTCTCAGCCACCAACTGGGAACCAGTATACGTCCTGAACCAAAATTTTGGACTTGCGTTCCGCTCACAAAAAATGAGTTGAAAAATGGATCTCAGTGGCACAGCAATTCACAATCTAGCAGAGTAATAAAGGACAACTATCGTCCAAAAATCTGTTGCGGGAAGGCAACGAGGCGGACTTGAAAGCGAGGCAGAATAGCAGGAAACAGATTTCAAGAGGTACATAGGAATCGCCTGTAAAGCACAGGAAGACGGGCACATCTTCGATAGTGATGCACTTGGCCAAAAAGGGCATATGCGTTTTCTCCTGAATATATTCAACCATGCTTTTTCGCCAAGCATGCAATCGGGTAATGCAAATCTGCACTACAAACAAGTATCACTTCCCACCGGTCAAAAGGGAAATCCACAAAATGTGTAAAAACCAGAAAAGCAAGACAGGCCCTGGAGAACAGGGAGCCTTGTTATGCTGATGGGCGGGATGTAAATTGCCAACTGCCTCACTGGAGGAGTGCAGTGTGTTCCCTAAAACAAGTAAACAACAGAGCTACAGAGCCAAGAGCACTTCCAGTCTAGGGAGTATACCTTGGGAAAACTGAAAATCAATAAGACAGAGCCACCCCCAAATTTAGGGCTGCACTGCTTACAAGAACCTCAACTTGGGTCCACCTTAAATACACAGGAAATATAAAAATGGTTCAAGTAATTGTGGTACTTACATACAATGGAATATCCCTCAGCCCTGAAATCAATGTCATAAGATCAGTAGCAGCAAAATGTGTGGATTCAGGTACGATGATTCTTAGTGAAATATGTCACACAGAAAAGGAAACTTATCATAAGATATCACTTATGAAGCTCCTGTAAACATGGCTACACATGAACTGAGTTAGGAAAGAGAACAGAGTCTCACATTTAGAAAACACTCTTATGCCTGCTTAAGGGGGAAGGAGAGGTGGGTTGATGCATAAAACCAGAGTTTGATATAAGCACAGGTACCGTTCCAAAAACCAACTACAGAATAGACAACACCTAGTCCTTCCTCAGTGAAAGGGACTCAAAACCAATATTTCCGGCAGAGGAATATATCTGACTAGTAAGGATCTTAAAACCTATGTACTGATATGTCTGTGTAAGCGAATTAAGTGTGTCTAGACTGGCATAAACATGGCAGCGAGAATCAGCTCAAACACACTATAAAAAGTAATTTCAAAAACAAAACAAAAAAACAGGGAAATTCTTTACCATTCCTTCAGGGTCTCTGATGATACTTGTAATGACCCTATCTACAATGACAGCTGGATGTGGCATAAGGCTGGACACTTGGGACTGAGAGGATTGGTGACATTGACTGAGCAACTGCAGACGCTTTAAAGCAATAATGCATGGCACCCATTCCATGGGTCCCAACTCTCCAGCTTGAAGGGAATATTACTACAGCTATAACATGTATGGGAAACCTAGAGAATGGTCACACTGTGAATACGAAAGGTTTGTAAAGCTCAGTGAATTGTCCCTCACCTGGTGCCCCCTTTTGACTTTCCAACTGCTTTACTATCAATCACCCAACTTGGAGAGACAGCCCCTTTAAACTCCTGGTTATCACAGGTTGCCAATTTGGTAGAGGATGGTAGGGAAGAGAGAGAACCAATGAGAGAGTAGCTGTTAGGCATTTGGACAGGCACATGTCACTCTAATTTCCAGGCAGAAAGAAGAATTAACCAAAGTCTCAGCCACCCACCGGGAACCAGTATAGGTCCTGAACCAAAATTTTGGACTTGCGTTCAGCTCACAAAAACGAGTTGAACAATGGAGCTCAGGGCCACAGCAATTCACAAACTAGCAGAGTAATAAAGGACAACTATCATCCAAAAATCTGTTGAGGGAAGGCAACAAGGCAGACTTGAAAGCGAGGCAGCATAGCAGGAAACAGATTTTAAGATGTAAGTTGGAATCACCTGTAAAGCACCAGAAGAGGGGCACAACTTCAACAATGATGCACTTGGCCAAAAAGGGTGTATGTGTTTTCTCCTGAATATATACAGGAGAAAACACATACGCCCTTTATGGCCAAGCAATCAAGCGGGCAATGCGAATCTGCACTACAAAGAAGTATCACTTCCCAGAGTTCAAAAGGGACCTCCACAAAATGTGTAAAAACCAGAAAGGCAAGAGAGGCCCTGGAGAACAGGGAGCCTTGTTATGCTGATGGGCGGGATGTACATTGCCAATGGCCTCTCTGGAGGAGTGTATTGTGTTCCCTAAATCAAGTAAACAACAGAGCTACAGATTCAACGGCGATTCCAGTCTAGGGAATATACCTTGGGAAAACTGAAAATGAATAAGACAGAGGCACCCCAAAATTTAGGGCTGCACTGCTTACAAGAACCTCAACTTTGGTACACCTTAAATATCCCAGGAAATATAAAAATGGTTTTAAAAATTTTGGTACTTAGGTACGATGGAATGTCCCTCAGCCATGATATCAATGTCATAAGACCAGTAGCAGCAAAATAAGTGGTTTCAGATACGATGATTCTAAGTGAAATAAGTCACACAGAAAAAGAAACTTATCATAAGATAACAATTATGAAGATCCTGTAAACATGGCTACACTTAAACTGAGTTAGGAAAGAGAACAGAGTCTCACATTTAGAAAACACTCTTATGCCTGCTTAAGGGGGATGGAAAGGTGGGGTGATGCATAAAACCAGTGTTTGATATAAGCACAGGTACCGTTCCAAAAACCAACAATGGAATAGACAAGGCCTACACCTTCCTCAGTGAAAGGGACTCAAAACCCCATATTTCCCGCAGAGGAATATATCTCACTAGTAAGAATCTTAAAACCTACGTATTGATATGTCTGCGTAAGGGAATCAAGAAAGTCTAGAGTGGCATAAACCTGGCAGCGAGAATCAGCTCAAACTCACTATAAAAAGTAATTTCAAAAACAAAAGAAAAAAAAAACAGGGAAATTCTTTACAATTCCTTCAGGGTCTCTGATGAAACCTGGAATGTCCCTATCTACAATGACAGCTGGATATGGCATAAGGCTGGACACTTGGGACTGAGAGGATTGGTGAGATAGGGTGAGCAAATTTAGACCCTTTAAAGCAATAATTCATGGCACCCATTCCATGTGTCCCAACTCTCCAACTAGAAGGGAATGTTACTACAGCTATAACATGTAAGGGAAACCTAGAGAATGGACACACTGTGAATACGAAAGGTTTCTAAAACTCAACGAATATTCCCTCTCCTGGAGCTCCGGTTTGAATTTCCGACTGCTTTACTATCAATCACCCAAATTGGAGAGACAGCCCCTTTAACCTCATGTTCGCACAGGTTGCCAATTTGGCAGAGGTTGAAAGGGAAGAGGGAGAACCAATGAGTGAGTAGCTGTTAGGCATTTGGACTGGCACATGTCACTCTAATTTCCTGGCAGGAAGAAGAATTAACCAAAGCCTCAGCCACCCACTGGGAACCAGTATAGGTTCTGAAGCAACATTTTGGACTTGCGTTCAGCTGAAAAAAACGAGTTGAAAAATGGAGCTCCGGGGCACAGCAATTCAAAAACTAGCAGAGTAATAACGGACAACTATCGTCCAAAAATCTGTTGAGGGAAGGCAACGAGGCGGAATAGAAAGCAAGGCAGAATAGCAGGAAACAGATTTCAAGATGTAATTTGGAATCGCCTGTAAAGCACAGGAAGAGGGGCACAACTTCGACAATGATGCACTTCGCCAAAAAGGGCGTATGCGTTTTCTCCTGAATATATTCAGGAGAAAACACATACGCCCCTTTTGGACAAGCAAGCAAGCGGTAATGCAAATCTGCACTGCTAAGAAGTATCACTTCCGACCGGTCAAAAGGGACCTCCACAAATGTGTAAAAACCAGAAAGGCAAGACAGGCCCTGGAGAACAGGGAGCCTTGTTATGCTGATGGGCGGGATGTAAATTGCCAACTGCCTCACTGGAGGTGTGCATTGTGTTCCCTAAAACAAGTAAACAACAGAGCTACCGAGCAAAGGGCGCTTCCAGTCTAGGGAATGTACATTGGGAAAACTGAAAATCAGTAAGACAGAACCACCCCAAAATTTAGGGCTGCACTGCTTACAAAAACCTCAACTTGGGTACACCTTAAATATCCCAGGAAATATAAAAATGGTTCAAAAAATTGTGATTCTTAAGTATGATGGAATATCCCTCAGCCATGAAATCAATGTCATAAGACCAGTAGCAGCAAAATGAGTGGATTCAGGTACGATGATTCTAAGAGAAATAAGTCACACAAAAAAAGAAACTTATCATAAGTTATCACTTATGAAGATCATGTAAACATGGCTACACTTGAACTGAGTTAGGAAAGAGAACAGAGTCTCACATTTAGAAAACAATCTTATGCCTGCTTAAGGGTGATGGAGAGGTGGGGTGATGCATACAACCAGAGTTTGATATAAGCACAGGTACCACTTCAAAAACCAACTATGGAATAGACAAGACCTACACCTTCCTCAGTGAAAGGGACTCAAAACCCCATATTTCCCGCACAGGAATATATCTGACTAGTAAGAATCTTAAAACCTATATATTGATATGTCTGCATAAGGGAATCAAGTGTGTCTAGAGTGGCATAAACCTGACATCGAGAATCAGCTCAAACTACTATAAAAAGGAATTTCAAAAAAAAAAAACAGGGAAATTATTTACAATTCCTTCAGGGTCTCTGATGAACCCTGGAATGACCCTATCTACAATGACAGCTGGATGTGGCATAAGGCTGGACACTTGAGACTGAGATGATTGGTGAGATTGGGTTAGCAAATGCAGACCCTTTAAAGCAATAATTCATGGCACCCATTCCATGGGTCCCAACTCTCCAGCTTGAAGGGAATATTACTACAACTATAACATGTACGGGAAACCTAGAGAAAGGACACACTGTGAATACGAATGGTTTCTAAATCTCAATGTATAGTCCCTACCCTGGAGCTCCTGTTTGACTTTCCAACTGCTTTACTACCAATCACCCGACTTGGAGAGACAGCCACTTTAACCTCCTGTTCGTACAGGTTGCCAATTTGGCAGAGGTTGAAAGGGAAGAGGGAGAACCAATGAGAGAGTAGCTGTTAGGCATTTGGACGGGCATATTTCACTCTAATTTCCCGGCAGGAAGAACAATTAACCAAAGTCTCAGCCACCCACTGGGAACCAGTATAGTTTCTGAACCAAAATTTTGGACTTGCGTTCAGCTCAAAAAAACGAGTTGAAAAATGGAGCTCAGGGGCACAGCAATTCACAAACTGGCAGAGTAATAAAGGACAACTATCATCCAAAAATCTGTTGAGGGAAGGCAACGAGGCGGACTTGAAAACGAGGCAGAATAGCAGGAAACAGATTTTAAGACGTAAGTTGGAATCGGCTGTAAAGCACAGGAAGAGGGGCACAACTTCGACAATGATGCACTTGGCCAAAAAGGGCGTATGCGTTTTCTCCTGAATATATTCAGGAGAAAACGCATACGCCCTTTTTGGCCAAGCAATCAAGCAGGCAATGCAAATCTGCACTACAAAGAATTATCACTCCCCACCGGTCAAAAGGGACCTCCACAAAATGTGTAAAAACCAGAAAGGCAAGACAGGCCCTGGAGAACAGGGAGCCTTGTTATGCTGATGGGCGGGATGTAAATTGCCAACTGCCCCTCTGGAGGAGTGCATTGTGTTCCCTAAAACAAGTAAACAAGAGAGCTACAGAGCCAAGGGCACTTCCAGTCTAGTGAATATACCTTGGGAAAACTGAAAATCAATAAGACAGAGCCACCCCAAAATTTAGGGCTGCACTGCTTACAAGAACCTCAACTTGGGTACAACTTAAATATCCCAGGAAATATAAAAATGGTTCAAAAAATTGTGCTACTTAACTACGATGGAATATCCCTCAGCCATGAAATCAATGTCATAAGAACAGTAGCAGCAAAATGAGTGGATTCAGGTACGAAGATTGTAAGTGAAATAAGTCACACAGGAAAAGAAACTTATCATAAGATATAACTTATGAAGATCCTGTAAACATGGCTACACTTGAACTGAGTTAGGGAAGAGAACAGAGTCTCACATTTAGAAAACACTCTTATGCCTGCTTAAGGGTGTTGGAGAGGTGGGGTGATGCATACACCCAGAGTTTGATATAAGCACAGGTACCACTTCAAAAACCAACAATGAAATAGACAAGACCTACACCTTCCTCAGTGAAAGGGACTCAAAACCCCATATTTCCCGCACAGGAATATATCTGACTAGTAAGAATCTTAAAACCTATGTATTGATATGTCTGCGTAAGTGAATCAAGTGTGTCTAGAGTGGCATAAACTTGGCAGCGAGAATCAGCTCAAACCAACTATAAAAAGGAATTTCAAAAACAAAAGAAAAAAACAGGGAAATTCTTTACAATTCCTTCAGGGTCTCTGATGAACCCTGGAATGACCCTATCTACAATGACAGCTGGATGTGGCATAAGGCTGGACACTTGGGTCTGAGAGGATTGGTGAGATTGGGTGAGCAAATACAGACCCTTTAAAACAGTAATTCATGGTACCCATTCCATGGGTCCCAACTCTCCAGCTTGAAGGGAATATTACTACAGCTATAACATGTACGGGAACCCTAGAGAAAGGACACACTGTGAATACGAAAGGTTTCTAAAACTCAACGAATAGTCCCTCTCCTGGAGCTCCGGTTTGACTTTCCAACTGCTTTACTATCAATCACCCGACTTGGAGAGACAGCCCCTTTAAACACCTGTTCGCAAAGGTTGCCAATTTGGCAGAGGTTGAAAGGGAAGAGGGAGAACCAATGAGAGAGTAGCTGTTAGGCATATGGACAGGCACAAGTCACTCTAATTTCCCGGCAGGAAGAACAACTAACCAAAGACTCAGCCACCCACAGGGAACCAGTATAGTTTCTGAACCAAAATTTTGGTCTTGCGTTCAGCTAAAAAAAAACGAGTTGAATAATGGAGCTCAGGGGCACAGCAATTCAAAAACTGGCAGAGTAAAAAAGGACAACTATCATCCAAAAATCTGTTGAGTTAAGGCAACGAGGAGGACTTGAAAGCGAGGCAGAATAGCAGGAAACAGATTTTAAGACGTAAGTTGGAATCGCCTGTAAAGCACAGGAAGAGGGGCACAACTTCGACAATGATGCACTTGGCCAAAAAGGGCGTATGCGATTTCTCCTGAATATATTCAGGAGAAAACGTATATGGCCGTTTTGGCCAAGCAAGCAAGCGGGTAATGCAAATCTGCACTGCAAAGAAGTATCACTTCCGACCGGTCAAAACGGACCTCCAGAAAATGTGTAAAAACCAGAAAGGCAAGACAGGCCCTGGAGAACAGGGAGACTTGTTATGCTGATGGGCGAGATGTATATTGCCAACTGCCTAACTGAAGGTGTGCATTGCGTTCCCTAAAACAAGTAAACAACAGAGCTACAGAGACAAGCGCGCTTCCAGTCTAGGGAATGTACCTTGGGAAAACTGAAATCAATAAGACAGAACCACCCCAAAATTTAGGGATGCACTGCTTACATAAACCTCAACTTAGGTACACCTTAAATATCACAGGAAATATAAAAATGGTTCAAAAAATTGTGGTTCTGAAGTATGATGGAATATCCCTCAGCCATGTAATCAATGTCATAAGACCAGTAGCAGCAAACTGAGTGGATTCAGGTACGATGATTCTAAGTGAAATAAGTCACACAGAAAAAGAAACTTATCATAAGTTATCACTTATGAAGATCATGTAAACATGGCTACACTTGAACTGAGTTAGGAAAGAGAACAGAGTCTTACATTTAGAAAACACTCTTATGCCTGCTTAAGGGGGATGGAGAGGTGGGGTGATGCATACAACCAGAGTTTGATATAAGCACAGGTACTGCTTCAAAAACCAACTATGGAATAGACAAGACCTAAACTTTCCTCAGTGAAAGGGACTCAGAACCCCATATTTCCCGCAGAGGAATATATCTGACTAGTAAGAATCTTAAAACCTATGTATTGATATGTCTGCGTAAGGGAATCAAGTGTGTCTAGAGTGGCATAAACCTGGCAGCGAGAATCATCTCAAACCCACTATAAAAAGGAATTTCAAAAACAAAACAAAAAAAAAAAACAGGGAAATTCTTTACAATTCCTTAAGGGTCTCTGATGAAACCTGGAATGACCCTATCTACAATGACAGCTGGATGTGGCATAAGGCTGGACACTTGGGACTGAGAGTATTCGTGAGATTGGGTGAGCAAATACAGACCCTTTAAAGCAATAATGCATGGCACCCATTCCATGGTTCCCAACTCTCCAGCTTGAAGGGAATATTACTACAGCTATAACATGTACGGGAAACCTAGAGAAAGGACACACTGTGAATACGAAAGGTTTCTAAAACTCAACGAATAGTCCCTCTCCTGTAGCTCCGGTTTGACTTTCCAACTGCCTTACTATCAATCTCCCAACTTAGGAGAGTTAGCCCCTATAACCTCCTGGTTCGCAAAGTTTGCTAATTGTGCAGAGGATGAAAGGGAAGAGGGAGAACCAATTAGAGAGTAGATGTAAGCATTTGGACGGGCACATGTCACTCTAAATTCCCGTCAGGAAGAAGAATTAACCAAAGCCTCAGCCACCCGTAGGGAACAGTATAGCCACCCCTGGAACCAGTATAGGTCCTGAAGCAAAATTGTGGATTTGCAGTCAGCTCCCAAAAATGGGATTTGAAAATTGGAGCTCAGGGGCACAGCAATTCACAAACCTGCAGAGTTATAAAGAACTACTCTCTTCCAAAAATCTGTTGAGAGAAGGCAATGAAGCAGACTTTAAAATGAGGCAGAATTGCACAAAACATATTGCATGAGGTAAATTGGAATCACTTTTAAAGCACATGAAAAGCATCACAACTTCGACAGTGATGCACTTGGCCAAAAACGGTGTATGGCTTTTCACCTGAATATATTCAGGAGAAAACGCATACACCCTTCATGGCCAATCAAGCAAGCGTGCAATGCAAATCCACACTACAAAGAATTGTCACTACCCAGCGGTCAAAACGGACATCCGAAAATCTGTAAAAACCAGAAAGGCAAGAGAGACATGACAAGGACATGAAGCAATGTGATCCCAAGGGTCATAGAGGATTGTGATGACAAGCTCTTGGAGCATTGTGATGACAAGATTATGTAGCAGTTTGCTGACAAAGGCATGGAGCATTGTGATGACAATGTTCATGGAACACTGTGATGACAAGCGTCACGGAACATTGTGATTAAAGGTGTCATGGAGCAGTGGGATGACAAGGGCATGGAACATTTTGATGACAAGAGTCCCGGATCATTGTGTTGTCCGGGTTCATGGAGCGTTGTGATGACAGTGGTCATGGAGCATTGTGATGAGAAGACCATGGAGCCTTGTGATGACAAGTCTCATGGAGCATTCTGATGAAAAGGGGCATAGAGCATTGTGATTACAGGGGTCGTGGAGCATTGTGATGACACGGGCATGGAGCATGGGATGAGAAGGCCAGGGAGCGTTCTGATGACATGCATCACAGAGCTTTGTGATGACAAGGGCATGGAACATTGGGATTACAGGGAGCTTGGAGCGCTGTGAGGAAAAGGGCATGGAACATTGTGATGAAAAAGGCATGGAGCCTTGTCATAACAGGGTTCATGGAGGATACTGATGACAAGGGTCAGGGAGCACTGTGATAACAAGTGTATTGAGCATTGTGATGACAAGGTTCATGGAGCATTGTGATGAGAAGACCATGGATAACTGAGATGACGAGCGTCATGGGGCATTGTGATGATAAGTGTTATGGAACATTTTGATCACAAGGATTTGAGGCATTGTGATGACAGAGGTCATCGAGCATTTTGATTTCATTTTGATGACAATAGCATGAAGCATTATAATGGTGGGCATGGTGCATTTTGATGCCAGTGTTCATGGAGCATTGAGATGAAAAGGGGCATGGAGCATTGTGATTACAAGGGTCTTGGAGCATTGTTATGACAAGGGCATGGAGCATACTGAATGAGAAGTCCATGGAGCATTCTGTTGACATGCGTCATGAAGCTTTGTGATGACAAGTGCATGGAGCATTGTGATTACAGGGGCCTTGGAGCATTGTGTTGACAAGGGTCTTGGAGAATTGTGATGACAAAGGTCACGGAGCATTTTGATGACAAGGCTGTTGTGCATTCTGTTGTGAAGGGCAGGGAGCACTGTGATGACAGGGTCATGGAGCAATTTGATGAAAAATGTCATGGAACATTTTCATGACAGGGGTTATGGAACATTGTGATATCAGGGGTCATGGAACATTTTCATGACAGGGGTTATGGACCACTGTGATGACAGGGTAGTGGGTGTATTTTGATGACTAGTGAGGGAACATTTTGATATCATTGGTGAGAGAGCATATTGATAAGAAGTGCATGGAGCATTGTGATGATAAGGTTTATGGAGCATTGTGATGACAATGTTGTGGAGCATTGTGATGTCAAGTGCATGGTGCATTGTGATGACATGGGTCAGGGAGCACTGCGCTGACAAGCGCATGGAACATTGTGATGACAAGGGTCATGGAGCATTGAGTTGACAAAGGGACGGAGCATTGTGATGACAAATGTCCAGGAGCATTGTGATGAAACGTTCATGGAGCATTGTGGTGACAAAGTTCACAGAGCCTTGTGATGATGAGGGCATGGATCATTGTGATGACACAGGTCATGAAGCCTTGTGATGACTGGAGTCAAGGAGCATTATGATGACTGGGGTCATGGAGCAATTTGATGACAAGGGCATGGAGCATTGTGATGACAGGGGCATAGAGCACTGGTCTGACAAGTTTCATGGATAATTGTGTTGACATTGGGCAAGGCACATTGTGATAACAAGGGCATGGAGCATTGTGATGACAAGGTCATGGAGTATTGTGAAGACATGTGTCAGGGAGCATGGTGATGACATATTTCATGGTCAATTGTGATGGCAATGGCATGGAGCATTGTGATGCCAAGTGTTATGGAGGATTGTGATGACAAAGGTAATGGAGCATTGTGATGACAAGGGTTTGGAACATTGTGATGATAAGGGTAATGGAGCATTGTGATGAGAAGGGCATGGAGCATTGTGATGACAACGGCCATTGAGAATTTTGATGAAAAGTTCGTGAAGCATTGTGATGACAAAGGCATACAGCTTGCTATGACAGGGTTCATGGGGCATTGCGATGACAAGTGCATGGAGAATTGTGATGACAAGAGCATGTAACAGTGTGATGTGAACTGTCATGGAGCACTTTGATGACAAGGATGTAGAGAACTGTGATGACAATGGACATGGGCATTGTGATTACCAGGACATGGAGCACTGAGATGGCAAGACCATGGAGCACTGTGATGAGAAGACCGTGGATAATTGTGGTGACGAGCATCATGGAACTCTGTAATGACAAGGGACATGGAGAATTGTGATGACATGTGTCATGGAGCATTGTGATGACAGGGGTCATGGAGCATTTTGATGACAAGGGCGTGGAGCATTTTGATTACTATGGCATGGAACATTGTGGTGAAAAGGGCATGGAGCATTGTGATGAAAAAGACATGGAGCCTTTTCATGACAGGGATAAAGGAGCATTCTAACGACAAGGGTCAGGGAGCATTGCAATGACAAGTGTATTGAAAATTGTGATGACAAAGTTCATGGAGCATTGTGACGACAAGGACAAGAAGTATTGTGATGACTGGCTTCAGGGAGCGTTTTGATGACAACTGTTAAGGAACATTGTGATTACAAGTGTTTGGAGCATTGTGAGTACAGAGGTCTTGGATCATTTTGATTTCAAGGAGCATGGAGCATTTTGATGACAAGGGCATGAAGCAATGTGATCCCAAGGTTCATGGAGGATTGTGATGACAATGGTAATGGAGTATTGTGATGACAAGCGCATAGAGCATTGTAATGACATGGTCATGTAGCATTTTGCTGACAAAGGCATGGAGCATTGTGATGACAGGTGTCATGGAGCACTGTGATGACAAGCGTCACAGTTCAGTGTGAATACAGAGGTCATGGAGCATTGGGATGACTAGGGAATTGATCATTTTGATTACAAGGGTCATGGAATTTGGGCTGAATATATTCATGGAGTATTGTGATGACAGGGGTCATGGAGCATTGTGATGACTAGGTAATGGGGCATTGTGATGACAAGAGTCCCGGATCATTGTGTTGTCAGGTGTCATGGAGTGTTGTCATGACAGCGGTCATGGAGCATTGTGATGATATTGGTCATGGAGCATTGCGATGAGAAAGTCATGGAGCATTGGGCTGAAAATATTCATGGAGTATTGTGATGACAGGGGTCATGGAGCATTGTGATGACAAGGGCATGGAGCTTTGTGATGACAGGGGCATGGATAATTGTGATGACAAGGGTCATGGAGCATTCTGATGACAAGCTTGTGTAGTATTTTGCTGAAACAGCATGTAACACTGGGATAAGAAGTGTCATGGAACATAGTGATGGCAAGAACTTGGAGAATTGTGATGACCAGGGCATGGAGCATTGTGTTGGCAAGACCGTGGAGCATTGTGATGAGAAGACCATGGATAATTGTGATGAAGATCGTCATGGAGCACTGTAATGACAAGGGGTATGGAGCATTGTGATGTCACGGGACATGGAGCATTTTGATGAAAAGGGTCATGGAGCATTTTGATGACAGGGCTAATGGTACATTGTGATGTCATAGGTCATCAAACATTGTGATGATAAGTGCATGTAGCATTGTGATGACAGGAGTCATGGAACATTGTGATAACAGGGGTGAGGGAATATTGTGGTGAATAGTGATGTAACATTGTGATATCAGTGGTGAGAGAGCATATTGATGAGAAGTGCATGGAGTATTGTGATGACAAGGTTAACGGAGCATTGTGATGAAATGATTGTGGAGCACTGTGATGACTAGCGCATGGAGCATAGTGATGACAACGGTCATGGAGCATTGTGCTGAGAAAGGCATAGAGTATTGTGATGACAAGGTTCAAAGAGCATTGTGATGAAAATTTCATGGAGCATTGAGGTTAAAAAGTTCACAGAGACTGTTGATGACGAGGGCATGGACCATTGTGATGACAAAAGTCATGAAGCATTGAGATTATTGGAGTCAAGGAGCATTGTGATGACAAGGGCCATGGAGCATTGTTATAACAAGGGCATGGAGCATTGTGATGACAAATGCACGGAGCATTGATCTAATAACTTTCATGGATGATTGCAATGACAGTTGGAATGGTGCATTGTGATGACAAGGGCATGGAGCATTGTGAAGAACAGGTCATGCGGTATTGTGAAGACTGGTGTCAGGGAGCATTTTGATGACATATGGAATGGCCCATTGTGATGACAATGGCATGGAGGATTCTGATGACAAAGGTAATGGAGCATTGTGATGAAAATGGCTTGGAGAATTGTGATGACAAGGGTCAGGGAGCATTGTGATGACAAGTGCATGGAGAATTGTGATGACAAACATCATGGAGCATTCTGATGGCAAGCTTGTGGAGTATATTGATGATAATGGCATAGAGCATTGTGATGAAAACGGCATGGGACATTGTGATGAAAAAGGCTTGGAGCCTTTTCTGGACAGGGTTCAAGGAGCATTCTGACGACAAGTGTCAGGGAGCATTGTGATGACAAGTGTATTGAGAATTGTGATGACAATGGTCATGGAGCGTTGTGATGAAAAGGGCATAGTGTATTGTGATGACAGGCATCATGGAGCATTGTGATGACAAGTGTTATGGAACACTGTGATCACAAGGGTTTGGAGCATTGTGATGAGTGAGGTCATGGATCATTTTGATTTCAAGGAGCAAGGAGCATTGTGATGACAAGGACATGAAACAATGTGATCCCAAGGTTCATGGAGGATTGTGAGGACAATGGTTATGGAGTATTGTGATGACAAGTGCATAGAGCATTGTAATGACAAAGTCATGTAGCATTTTGCTGACAAAGGCATGGAGCATTGTGATGACAGGTGTCAAGGAGCACTCTGATGACAAGGGTCACAGAGCATTGTGAATACAGGGGTCATGGATCATTGGGATGACAAGGGTCATGGAGAATTGGGATGAAAATGTTCATGGAGTATTGTGATGAAAAGGGACATGGAACGTTGTGATGACAGGGATCATGGAGCATTGTAATTAAAGGGGTCATGGAGCATTGTGATGAGAAGGTCATGGAGCATTGGCCTGAAAATTATCATGGAATATTGTGATGACAGGTGTCATGGAGCATTGTGATGACAAGGTATTGGAGCATTGTGATTAGAAGACCATGGAGCCTTGTGATGATATGTCTCATGGAAAATTCTGATGAAAAGGGGCATGGAGCAATGTGATTACAGGGGTGGTGGAGCACTGTGATGACAAGGGCATGGATCATTGGGATGAGAAAGACATGGAGCCTTGTCATCACAGAGTTCAAGTTGCATACTGACGACAAGAGTCAGGGAGCATTGTGATGACAAGGGTATTGAGCATTGTGGTGACAAAAGTCATGGAGCATTGTGATGAGAAGACCATGTATAATACTGATGAAGAGCATCATGGGGCGTTGTGATGATAAGTTTTATGGAACATTTTGATCACAAGGATTTGGAGCATTGTGATGACAAAGGTCATGAAGCGTTTTGATGACAAGCGTGTTGTGCATTGTGATGAGAAGGGCTGGGAGCATTGTGATGACAGGTTCATGGAGCAATTTGATGAAAAGAGTCATGGAACATTTTGATGACAAGGGTTATGGAACTTTGTGATGTCAGGGATCATGGAACATTTTCAAGACAGGGCTTATGGACCATTGTGATGACAGGGTAGTGGGTGTATGGTGATGCCTAGTGAGGGAACATTTTGATATCAGTGGTGAGAGAGCATTTTGATAAGACGTGCAAGGAGCATTGTGATGACAAGGTTTATGGAGCATTGTGATGACATGGGTCATGGAGCACTGCGCTGAGAAGGGCATGGAACATTGTGATGACAAGGGTCATGGAGCACTGAGTTGACAAAGGGATGGAGCATTGTGATAACAAGTGTCACGGAGCATTGTGATGAAAAGTTCATGGAGCATTGTGGTGACAAAGTTCACAGAGCCTTGTGATGATGAGGACATGGATCATTATGATGACACAGGTCATGAAGCATTGTGATGACTGGAGTCACGGAGCATTGTGATGACAAGGGCATGGAGCATTGTGATGACAGGGGCATGGAGCATTTGTCTGACAAGTTTCATGGATAATTGTGTTGACAGTGGGCATGGCACATTGTGATGACTAGGTCATGCAGTACTGTGAAGACAGGTGTCAGGGAGCATTGTGATGACCTATTTCATGTTCCAATGTGATGACAATGGCATGGAGCATTGTGATGCCAAGTGTTTTGGAGGATTGTGATGACAAAGGTAATGGAGCATTGTGATGACAAGGGCTTGGAGCATTGTGATGACAAGGGTCATGGAACATTGTGATGACAACGGCCATTGAGAATTTTGATGAAAAGGTCGTGAAGCATTGTGATGACAAAGGCATGGAGCTTGCTATGACAGGGGTCATGGGTCATTGCGATGACATGTGCATGGAGAATTGAGATGGCAAGACCGTGGAGCATTGTGAAGAGAAGAGCATGGATAATTGTAATGACGAGCGTCATCGAGCACTGTAATGACAATGGCTAAGGAGCATTGTGATGTCAGGGGACATGGAGCATTTTGATGAAAAAGGTCATGCAGCATTTTGATGACAGGGGTTATGGAACATTGTGATGTCATAGGTCATCGAACATTGTGATGATAAGTGCATGTAGCATTGTGATGACAGGAGACATGGAACATTGTGATGACAGGGCTGAGGGAGTATTGTGATGAATAGTGATTTAACATTGTGATATCTGTGGTGAGAGATCATATTGATGAGAACTGCATGGAGCATTGTGATGACAATGTTAATGGAGCATTGTGATGACAAGATTGTGGAGCACTGTAATGACAAGCGCATGGTGCATTGTGATGACATGTCATTGAGCATTGTGCTGACAAGCGCATGGAGCATTGTGATAACAACGGTCATGGAGCATTGTGCCGAGAAAGGCATAGAGGATTGTGATGACAAGGGTCAAAGAGCATTGTGATGAAAATTTCATGGAGCATTGAGGTTAAAAAGGACACAGAGACTGTTGATGACGAGGGCATGGACCATTGTGATGACAAAGGTCATGAAGCATTGAGATGACGGGAGTCACGGAGCATTGTGATGACATGGGTCATGTAGCACAGTGATAACAAGGGCATGGAGCACTGTGATGACAAGGGCACGGAGCATTGGTCTAATAAGTTTCATGGATTATTGCAATGACAGTTGGAATGGTGCATTTTGATTACAAGGGCATGGAGCATTGTGAAGACCAGGTCATGCAGTATTGTGAAGACTGGTGTCAGGGAGCATTGTGATGACATATGTAATGGCCCATTGTGATGACAATGGCATGGAGCATTGTGATGCCAAGTGTCATGGAGGATTCTGATGACAAAGGTAATGGAGCATTGTGATGACAATGGCTTGGAGCATTGTGCTGACAAGTGCATGGAGCATTGTGATGACAAAGGTCATGGAGCATTCTGATGACAAGCTTGTGGAGTATTTTGATGACAATGGCATGGAGCATTGTGAAGAAAATGGCGTGGGGCATTGTGATGTAAAAGGCATGGAGCCTTTTCGTGACAGGGTTCAAGGTGCATTCTGATGACAAGTGTCAGGGAGCAATGTGATGACAAGTGTACTGAGAATTGTGATGCCAAAGTTCATGGAGCATTGTTATGAAAAGTGCTTGGAGTATTGTGATGACAGGCATCATGGAGCGTTGTGATGACAAGGGTTATGGAACATTGTGATCACAAGGTTTTGGGGCATTGTGATGGCAGAGGTCATGGATCATTTTGATGTCAAGGAATATGGAGCATTGTGATGACAAGGGCATGAAACAATGTGATCCCAAGGTTCATGGAAGATTGTGATGACAATGGTAAAGGAGTATTGTGATGGCAAGTGCCTAGAGCATTGTAATGACAAGGTCATGTAGCATTTTGCTGACAAAGGCATGGAGCATTGTGATGACAGGTGTCATGGAGCACTGTGATGACAAGCGTCACGGAGCACTGTGAATACAAGGATCATGGAGCATTGGGATGACAAGGGCATGGATCACTGTGATGACAAGGGTCATGGAGCATTGGGATGAAAGTGTCCATGGATTATTGTGATGATAAGGGACATGGAGCATTGTGATGACACGTGTCATGAAGCATTGTAATGACAGGGGTCATGGAGCTTTGTGATGAGAAGGTCAGGGAGCATTGGGCTGAAAATGTTCATGGATTATTGTGATGACAGGTGTCATGGAGCATTGTGAATACAAGGTACTGGAGCATTGTGATGAGAAGACCATGGAGCCTTGTGATGATATGTCTCATGGAACATTCTGATGAAAAGGGGCATGGAGCATTGTGATTACAGGGGTCGTGGAGCACTGTGATGACAAGGGCATGGAGCATTGGGATGAGAAGGCCATGGAGCATTGTCATCACAGGGTTCAAGGAGCATACTGACAACAAGTGTCAGGGAGCATTGTGATGACAAGCGTATTGAGCACTGTGGTGACAGATGGCATGGAGCTTTGCGATGAGAATACCATGGATAATTGTGATGACGAGCATCATGGGGCATTGTGATGATAAGTGTTATGGAATATTTTGATCACAAGGATTTGGAGCATTGTGATGAGAGAGGTCATTGAATATTAAGATTTCATTGTGATGACAATAGCATGAAGCATTATGATGGTGGGCATGGAGCATTGTGATTACAGTGGTCTTGGAGCATTGCGATGACAGGTGTGATGGAGCATTGTGAAGGCAAGGGCATGGAGCACTGTGATGAGAAGGCCATGGAGCATTCTGAAGACATGGGTCATGGAGCTTTGTGACGACAAGGGAATGGAGCAATGTGATGAGAGCGATCAGGGAGCATTGTGATGACAATGACATGGAACATTGTTATGCCTAGGTCATGGATCTTTGTGATGACAAAGTCATGGAGCATTTTGATAACAAGTGCGTTGTGCATTGTGATGCGAAGGTCAGGGAGCATTGTGATGACAGCGTCATTAAGCAATTTGTTGAAAAGGGTCATGGAACATTTTGTTGACAGGGGTTATGGAACATTGTGATGTCATGGGTTATGGAACATTTTCATGACAGGGGTTATGGACCTTTGTGATGACAGGGGAGTGGGTGTATTGTGATGACTAGTGAGGGAACATTTTGATATCCGTGGTGAGAGAGCATTTTGATAAGACGTGCAAGGAGCATTGTGATGACAAGTTTTATGGAGCATTGTGATGACATGGGTCATGGAGCACTGCGCTGACAAGCGCATGGAACACTGTGATGACAAGGGTCAAGGAGCATTGAGTTGACAAAGGGACGGAGCATTTTGATAACAAGTGTCACGGAGCATTGTGATGAAAAGTTCATGGAGCATTGTGGTGACAAAGTTCATAGAGCCTTGTGATGATGAGGGCATGGATCATTGTGATGACACAGGTCATGAAGCCTTGTGATGACTTGAGTCACAGAGCATTGTGAGAACTGGGGTCATGGAGCATTGTGATGACAAGGCCATGGAGAATTGTGATGACACGGGTATGGAGCATTGGTCTGACAAATTTCATGGATAATTGTGTTGACAGTGGACATGGCACATTGTGATGACAAGGTCATGCAGTATTGTGAAGACAGGTGTCAGGGAGCATTGTGATGACATATTTCATATTCCATTGTGATGACAATGGCATGGAGCATTGTGATGACAAGGGCCATTGAGAATTTTGATGAAAAGGTCGTGAAGCATTGTGATGACAAAGGCATGGAGCTTGCTTTGACAGGGGTCATGGGACATTGCGATGACATGTGCAAGGCGAATTGTGATGACAAATGCATGAAATATTGTGATGAGAACTGTCATGGAGCATTGTGATGACAAGGACGGGGAGAATTGTGAGGACAAGGGACATGGAGCATTGTGATGACCAGGGCATGGAGCATTGTGATGGCTAGACCGTGGAGCATTGTGATGAGAAGACCATGGATAATTGTGATGACGAGCGACATGGAGCACTGTATTGACAAGGGCTATAGAGCATTGTGATGTAAGGGGACTTGGAGCATTTTGATGAAAAACGTCATGGTACATTTTGATGACAGGGATTATGGAACATTGTGATATCATGGGTCATGGAACATTTTCATGACAGGGGTTATGGACCATTGTGATGACAGGGGAGTGGGTGTATTGTGATGACTAGTGAGGGAACATTTTGATATCAGTGGTGAAAGAGCACTTTGATAAGACGTGCTAGGAGCATTGTGATGACAAGGTTTATGGAGCATTGTGATGACATGGGTCATGGAGCACTGCGCTGACAAGCGCATGGAACATTGTGATGACAAGGCTCATGGAGCATTGAGTTGACAAAGGGACGGAGCATTGTGATAACAATTGTCATGGAGCATTGTGATGAAAAGTTTATGGAGCATTGTGGTGACAAAGTTCATAGAGCCTTGTGATGATGAGGACATGGATCATTGTGACGACACAGGTCATGAAGCCTTGTGATGACTGGAGTCACGGAGCATTGTGAGAACTGAGGTCATGGATCATTCTGATGACAACGGCATGGGCATTGTGATGAAAGGGGCATGGAGCATTTTGATGACAGGGGTTACGGAACATTGTGATGTCATAGGTCATCGAACATTGTTATGAAAAGTTCATGTAGCATTGTGATGACAGAAGTCATGGAACATTGCAATGACAGGGGTGAGGGAGTATTGTGATGAATAGTGATGTAACATTGTGATATCAGTGGTGAGAGATCATATTGATGAGAAATGCATGGAGCATTGTGATGACAATGTTAATGGAGCATTGTAATGACAAGATTGTGGAGCACTGTGATGACAAGCGCATGGAGCATTGTGATGACAACGTTCATGGAGCATTGTGCTGAGAAAGGCATAGAGTATTGTGAAGACAAGGGTCAAAGAGCATTGTGATGAAAATTTCTTGGAGCATTGAGGTTAAAAAGGACACAGACTGTTGATGACGAAGGCATGGACCATTGTGATGACAAAGGTTATGAAGCATTGAGATGACTGGAGTCACGGACCATTGTGATGACATGGGTCATGGAGCACTGTTATAACAAGGGCATGGAGCATTGTAATGACAAGGTCATGTAGCATTTTGCTGACAAAGGCATGGAGCATTGTGATGACAGGTGTCATGGAGCACTGTGATAACAAGCGTCACGGAGCACTGTGAATACAGGGGTCATGGAGCATTGGGATGACAAGGGCATGGATCATTTTGATGAGAAGGTCATGGAGTATTGAGAAGACAGGTGTCAGGGAGAATTGTGATGACATATGTCATGGTCCATTGCGATGACAATGGCAGGGAGCATTGTGATGCAAATGAAATGGAGGATTGTGATGACAAATATAATGGAGAATTGTGATGACTAGGTCTTGGAGCATTATGATGACAAGGGTCATTGAGAATTTTCATGACATGGTCGAGAAGCATTGTGATGACAAGGTCCTGGAGCATTGTGATTAAAAATCTATGGAGCCTTGTGATGACAAATCTCATGGAGCATACTGATGAAAAGGGCATGAAGCATTGTGATTACAGGGGTCTTGGAGCACTGTGATGACAAGGGCATGGAGCATTTTGATGAGAAGGCCATGGAACACTCTGATGACATGTGTCATGGAGCATTGTGATGACAAGGGCATGGAGCATTTTGATTACAAGGGCTTTGTGCATTGTGATGAGAAGGGCTGGGAGCATTGTGATGACAGGTTCATGGAGCAATTTGATGAAAAGTGTCCTGAAGCATTTTGAGGACAGGGGTTATGGAACATTGTGATGTAAGGGGTCATCAAACATTGTGATGATAAGTGCATGTGGCATTGTGATGACAGGAGTCATGGAACATTGTGATGACAGGGGTGAGGGAGCATTGTGACGAATAGTGATGGAACATTGTGATATCATTGGTGAGACAGCATTTTGTTGAGAAGTGCATGGAGCATTTTGATGACAAGGTTTAAGGAGCAATGTGATGATAAGATTGTGGAGCACTCTGATGACAAGTGCATGGTGCATAGTGATGACATGTGTCTTGGAGCATTGTCCTGACCAGCACAAGGAGCACTGTGATGACAAGATTAATGAAGCATTGTGCTTAGAAAGGCATAGAGCATTGTGATGACAAGGGTCAAAGAGCATTGTAATGAAAAGTTCATGGAGCATTGTGGCTACAAAGGTCACAGAGTCTGTTGATGATGAGGGCATGGACCATTGTGATGACAAAGGTCCTGAACCATTGTGATGACTGGAGTCACGAAGCATTGTGATGACAGGGGTCATGGAGCATTCTGATAACAAGGATATGGAGCATTGTGATGACAAGGACATGGAGCATTGGTCTAAAAATTTTCATGGATTATTGCGATGACAGTTGGAATGGCCCATTGTGATGACAATGGCATGGAGCATTGTGATGAGTAGGTCATGCAGTATTGTGAAGACAGGTGTCCGGGAGCATTGTAATGACATATGTAATGGCCCATTGTGATGACAATGGCATGGAGCATTGTGATGCCAAGTGACATGGAGGATTCTTATGACAAAGGTAATGGAGCACTGTGATGAGAATGGCTTGGAGCATTGTGATGACAAGGGTCAGGGAGCATTGTGGTGACAAGTGCATGGAGAATTGTGATGACAAGGGTTATGGAGCATTCTGATGACAAGTTTGTGGAGTATTTTGATGACAATGGCATGGAGCATTGTGATGAAAACGGCATGGGGCATTGTGATGAAAAAGGCATGGAGCCTTTTCGTGACAGGATTCAAGGAGCATTGTGACAAGTGTCAGGGAGCATTGTGATGACAAGTGTATTGAGAATTGTGATGACAAAGGTCATGGACCATTGTGATGAAAACGGCATGGATTATTGTGATGACAGGCATCATGGAGCGTTGTGATGACAAGCGTTATGTAACATTGTGATCACAATGGTTTGGAGCATTGTCATGACAGAGGTCATGGATCATTTTGATTTCAAGGAGCATGGAACATTGTGATGACTAGGACATGAAACAATGTGATCCCACGGTTCATGGATGATTGTGATGACAATGGTAATGGAGTATTGTGATGACAAGTGCTTAGAGCATTGTAATGACAAGGTCATGTAGCATTTTGCTGACAAAGGCATGGAGCATTGTGATGACAAGCATCACGGAGCATTGTGAATATAGGGATCATGGATCATTGGGATGACAAGGGCATGGATCATTGTGATGACAATGGTCATGGAGCATAGGGCTGAAAATGTTCATGGATTATTGTGATGAGAGGGTTCTTGGAGCATTGTGATGTCTAGGGAAGGAACATTGTGATGAAAAGAGTCTCGGTTCATTGTGTTGTCAGGTGTCATGGAGATTTGTGATGGCAGTGGTCATGGAGCATTGTGATGATATTGGTCATGGAGCATTGTGATTAGAAGGTCATGGAGTTTTGGGCTGAAAATATTCATGGAGTATTGTGAAGACAGGGGTCATGGAGCATTGTGATGACAAGGGAATGGAGCATAGTGCTGACAAGGTCCTGGAGCATTGTGAGGAGTAGACCATGGAGACTTGTGATGACAAGTCTCATGGAGCATCCTGATGAAATGGGGCATGGAGCATTGTGATTACAGGGGTCTTGGAGCATTGTGATAACAAGGGCTTGGATCATTGTGAGGAAAAGGCCATGGAGCACTCTGCTGACAGGCGTCATAGAGCTTTGTGATGACAAGGACATGGAGCATTGTGATTCAAGGCGTCTTGGAGCATTGTGATGAAAAAGGCATGGAGCCTTTCCATGAGAGGGTTCAAGGAGCATACAGGCAACAAGTGTCAGGGAACATTGTGATGACAAGTGTATTGAGCATTGTGATGAGAAGACCATGGATAATCGTGATGATGAGCGTCAGGGCTGTTGTGTTGATAAGTGTTATGGAACATTGTGATCACAAGGGTTTTGAGCATTATGATGACAGAGGTCATTGAGCATTTTGATTTCATTGTGATGACAATAGCCTGAAGCATTATCATGATGGGCATGGTGCATTGTGATGACAGGGTTCATGGAGCATTGAGATAAATAGGGGCAGGGAGCATTGTGATTACAGGGGTTTTGGAGCATTGTGATGAAAAGGGCATGGAACATTGTGATGACTGGGGTGAGGGAGTATTGTGACGAATCGTGATGTAACATTGTGATATCAGTGGTGAGAGAGCATTTTGATGAGAAGTACATTTAACATTGTGAAGACAAAGTTTATGGAGCATTGTGATGACAAGATTGTGGAGAACTGTGATGACAAGTGCATGGCACATTGTGATGACATGGGTAATGGAGCATTGTTCTGACAAAGGCAGGGAGCATTGTGATGACAAGCGCATGGCACATTGTGATGACATGGGTAATGGAGCATTGTTCTGAGAAAGGCATGGAGCATTGTGATGACAAGGGTCATGGAGCATTGTGATGAAAAGTTCATGGAGTATTGTTGTCACAAATGTCACAGAGCCTTGTGATGATGCGTGCTTGGACCACTGTGATGACTAACGTTATGAAGCATTGTGATGAATGGTGTCACGGAGCATTGTGATGACTTGGGTCATGGAGCATTTTTATTTCATTGTGATGAAAATAGCATGAAGCATTATGATTATGTGCTAGATGCATTGTGATGACAGGGTTCATGGAAAATTTTGATGACAAGAGCATGGAGCATTTTGATGAGAAGTCCATGGAACATTCTGATGACATGTGTCATGGAGCTTTGTGATGACAAGGGCATGGAGCATTGTGATTACAGGGGTCTTGGAGCATTGTGATGTCAAGTGTCATGGAGCCTTGTGATGACAAGGCCGTGGAACATAGTGATGTCATGGGTCATGGAGCATTCTTATGACAGGTGTAATGGAGCATTGTGATGAGAAGGGCATGGAGCATTGTGATTACAAGATTTATGAAGAATTGCCATGACAAATTTGTGGAACGTTGTGATGAAAAGTGTGTGGCACATTGTAATGACAAGGGTCATGGAGCATTTTTCTGACAAAGGCATGGAGCATTGTGATGACAAGTGTCACAGAGCATTGTGATGAAAAGTTCATGGAGCATAGTGGTTACAAAGGTCACAGAGCCTTGTGATGATGCGGGTATGGACCACTGTGATGACAAATGTTATGAATCATTGTGATGCCTGGAGTCACGGAACATTGTGATGAAAGGGGTCATGGAGCATTGTGATGACAAGGGCAAGGAACATTGTGATGTCAGGAGCATCGAGCATTGGTCTGACAATTTTCAAAGATTATTGTGATGACAGTGGACTTGGTGCATTGTGATGAAAAGGGCATGGATCATTGTGATGAGTAGGTCATGGATTATTGTGAAGACAGGTGTCAGGGAGCATTGTGATGACATATGTCATGGTCCATTGCGATGACAATTGCAGGGAGCATTGTGATGCTAAACGTAATGGAGGATTGTGATGACAAATATAATGGAGCATTGTGATGAATAGGGCTTGGAGCATTATGATGACAATGGCCATTGAATATTTTCATAACAAGTTCGTGAAGCATTGTGATGACGAGGTCCTGGAGTATTGTGATGAGAAAACCATGGAGCCTTGTGATGACAAATCTCATGGAGCATACTGATGAAAAGGGGCATGGAGCATTGTCATTACAGGGGTCTTGGAGCACTGTAATGAAAAGGGCATGGAACATTTTGATGAGAAGGCCATGGGACATTCCGATGACATGTGTCATGGAGGTTTGTGATGACAAAGACATGGAGCATTGTGATTACAGTGGTCTTGGAGCATTGTTATGACAAGTGTCATGGAGCCTTGTGATGATAAGGCCGTGGAACATTGTGATGGCAGTTGTCAGGGAGCATTGTGATTACAGGGGTCTTGGAGCATTGTGATGAAAAGGGCATGGATCATTGTGATGAAAAAGGCATGGAGCCTTGTCATGACAGGGTACATGGAGCATACAGACCACAAGTGTCAGGGAGCATTTTGATGACAAGTGTATTGAGCATTGTGATGACAATGGTCATGGAGCATTGTGATGAGAAGACCATGGATAATTGTGATGACGAGAGTCATGGGACATTGTGATGACAAGTGTTATGGAATATTGTGATCACAAGGGTTTGGAGCATTGTTATAACAGAGGTCATGAAGCATTTTGATTTCATTGTGATGACAATAGCATGAAGCATTATGATGATGGGCATGGTGCATTGTGATGACAGGGTTCATGGATCATTGAGATGAAAAGGGGCATGGAGAATTGTGATTACAGCGGTCTTGGATCACTGTGATGAGAAGGGTCATGGAGCCTTGTGATGACAAGGCTATGGAACATCGTGATGTCAGGAGTCATGGAGCATTTTTATGACAGGGGTAATGGAGCATTGTGATGGCAAGGGCGTGGTGCATTGTGAGGAGAAGGCCATGGAGCATTCTGATGACATGTGTCATGGAGCTTTGTGATGAGAAGGGCATGGAGCAATGTGATGAGAGCGTTCATAGAGCATCGTGATGACAATGACATGGAGCACTGTGATCCCAAAAGTCATGGATCTTTGTGATGACAAAGGTCATGGAGCATTTTGATGACAAGTGTGTTGTGCATTGTGATGAGAAGGGCAGGGATCATTGTGATGTCAGGGTTCATGGAGAATTTTGATGAAACGGGTCATGGAGCATTTTGATGATGGGTTATGGAACATTGTGATGACAGGGGTCATCGAACATTGTGATGATAATGCATGTAGCATTGTGATGACAGGAGTCATGGAACACCGTGATGAGAGGTTTCAGTGAGTATTGTGACGAATACTGATGTAATATTGTGATATCAATGGTGAGAGAGCATTTTGATGAGAAGTGCATGGAGCATTGTGATGACAAGCTTTATGGAGCATTGTGATGACAAGATTGTGGAGCACTGTGATGACAAGCGAATGGTGCATTGTGATGATATGTGTCGTGCAGCATTGTGCTGACAAGCGCATGGAGCATTGTGATGACATGGGTTAAAGAGCATTATGATGAAATGTTCTTGGAGCATTGTGGTTAAAAAGGTCACAGAGACTGTTGATGATGAGGACATGGACTTTTGTGATGACCAAGGTCATGAAGCACTTTGATGACTGGTGTCACGGAGCATTATGATGACAGGGGACATGGAGCATTGTGACAACAAGGGCATGGAGCATTGTGATGACAAGGGCATGGAGCATTGGTCTAATAAGTTTCATGGATTATTGCGATGACAGTTGGAATGGCGCATTGTGATGACAAGGGCATGAAGCATTGTGATAACCAGGTCATGCAGTATTGTGAAGACAGGTGTCAGGGAGTATTGTGATGACATATGTAATGGCACATTGTGATGACAATGGCAGTTAGCATTGTGATACCAAGTGTCATGGAGGATTCTGATGACAAA
Source organism: Mesoplodon bidens (assembly GCF_964165515.1). Classification (NCBI taxonomy): domain Eukaryota; kingdom Metazoa; phylum Chordata; class Mammalia; order Artiodactyla; family Ziphiidae; genus Mesoplodon; species Mesoplodon bidens. The sequence goes on from NW_027672423.1 coordinate 403,110, forward strand.
TGTAATGGAGCATTGTGATGAAAATGGCTGGGAGCATTGGGATGACAAGGGTCAGGGAGCATTGTGCTGACAAGTGCATGGATAATTGTGATGACAGTGGTCATGGAGCATTCTGATGACAAGCTTGTGGAGTATTTTGATGAAAATGGCATGGAGCATTGTGATGAAAATGGCATGGGTCATTGTGAGGAAAATGGCATGGAGCCTTTTCATGACAGGGTACAAGAAGCATTCTGACGACAAGTGTCAGGGAGCATTGTGATGACAATTGTATTTAGAATTGTGATGACAAAGATCATGGAGCATTGTGATGAAAAGGGCATGGAGAATTGTGATGAGAGGCATCATGGAGCATTGTGATGACAAGTGTTATGGAACTTTGTGATCACAAGGGTTTGGAGCATTGTGATGACAGAGGTCATGGATCATTTTGATTTCAAGGAGCATGGAGCATTCTGATGACAAGAGCATGAAGCAATGTGATCCCAAGTTTCATGGAGGATTGTGATGACAATGGTAATGGAGTATTGTGATGACAAGCGCATAGAGCATTGTAATGAGAAGGTCATGTAGCATTTTGCTGACAAAGGCATGGAGCATTGGGATGAGAGGTGTCATGGAGCACTGAGATGACAAGCGTCTTGAAGCATTGTGAATACAGGGGTCATGGAGCATTGTGATGACAAGCGCATGGAGTATTGTGATGTCAGGGCCATGGAGCATTGGTCGGATAAGTTTCATAGATTATTGTGATGACAGTGGACATGGTGCATGTGATGACAAGGGCATGGATCATTGTGATGAGAAGGTCATGGAGTATTGTGAAGACAGTTGTAAGTGAGCATTGTGATGACATATGACATGATCCATTGCAAAGACAATGGCAGGGAGCATTGTGATAATTGGAGTCACGGAGCATTGTGTTGACAGGGGTCATGGAGCATTGTGATAACAAGGACATGGAGCATTTTGATGACAAGGGCATGGAGCATTGGTCTAATATGTTTCATGGATTATTGCAATGACAGTTGGAATGGCGCATTGTGATGACAAGAGCATGGATCATTGTGATGCCAAGTGTCATGGAGGATTCTGATGACAAAGATAATGGAGCATTTTGATGACAATGACTTGGGTCATTGTGATGACAAGGGTCAGGGAGCATTCTGATGACAAGCTTGTGAAGTATTTTGATGACAATGGCATGGAGCATTGTGACGAAAATGGCATGGGGCACTGTGATGAAAAAGGCATGGAGCATTTTCGAGAGAGGGTTCAAGGAGTATTCTGACGACAAGTGTCAGGTAGCATTGTGATGACAAGTGTATTGAGAATTGCGATGACAAAGGTCATGGAGCATTGTGATGAGAAGACCATGGATAATTTTGATGACGAGCGTCAAGGGGCATTGTGATGACAAGTGTTATGGAATATTGTGATCACAAGGGTATGGAGCATTGTTATGACAGAGGTCATGGAGCATTTTGATTTCAATTTGATGACAATAGCATGAAGCATTATGATGATGGGCATGGTGCATTTTGATGACAGGGTTCATGGATCATTGAGATCAAAAGGGGCATGGAGCATTGTGATTACAGTGGTCTTGGAGAATTGTGATGAAAAGGGAATGGAGTACTTTGATGAAAGGCATCATGGAGCGTTGTGATGACAAGTGTTAAGGAACACTGTGGTCACAAGTGTTTGGAGCATTGTGATGAAAGAGGTCATGGATCATTTTGCTTTCAAGGAGCATGGAGCATTGTGATGTCAAGGGCATAGTGTATTGTGATGACAGGCATCATGGAGCGTTGTGATGACAAGTGTTATGGAACTTTGTGATCACAAGTGTTTGGACCACTGTGGTGACAGAGGTCATGGATCATTTTGATTTCAAGGAGCATGGAGCATTGTGATGTCAAGGGCATGAAGCAATGTTATCCCAAGTTTCATGGAGGATTGTGATGACAGTGGTAATGGAGTATTGTGATGACAAGCGCATAGAGCATTGTCATGACAAGGTCATGTAGCATTTTGCTGACAAAGTCATGGAGCATTGTGATGACAGGTGGCATGGAGCACTGTGATGACAAGCATCACGGAGCCTTGTGAATAAAGGGGTTATGGAGCATTGGAATGACAAGGGCATGGATCATTTTGATGACAAGGGTCATGGAGCATTGGGCTGAAAATGTTCATGGAGTATTGTGATGACAAGGGTCATGGAGCATTGTGATGACAGAGGTCATGGAGAATTTTGATTTCATTGTGCTGACAATAGCCTGAAGCATTATGATGATGGCCATGATGCATTGTGATGACAGGGTTCATGGAGCATTGAGATGAAAAGGGGCATGGAACATTGTGATTACAGGGGTCTGGGAGCATTGCGATGACAAGGACATGGAGCATTTTGATGAGAAGGCCATGGAACATTATGATGACATGTGACACGGAGATTTGTGATGACAAGGTCATGGAGCATTGTGATTAAAGGGGTCTTGGAGCATTGTGATGGCATGTGTCATGGAGCCTTGTGATGACAAGGCCGTGGAACATTGTGATGGCAGGGGTCATGGAGCATTGATATGAAAGGGGTAATGGAGCATTGTGATGAGAAGGGCATGGAGCATTGTGATTAAAAGGTTTATGGAGCATTGCCATGAAAACTTTGTGGACCGTTATGATGCAAAGCGCGTGACACATTGTGATGACAAGGGTGATGGAGCATTTTTTTGACAAAGGCATGGAGCATTGTGATGACAAGGGTAACGGAGAATTGTGATGAAGAGTTCATGGAGCATTGTGGTTACAAAGGTCACAGAGCCTTGTGATGTCACGGGCATGGATCACTGTGATGACAAATGTTATGAAGCATTGTGATGCCTGGATTCACGGAGCATTGTGATGACAGGGGTCATGGAGAATTGTGATGACAAGCGCATGGAGTATTGTGATGTCAGGGGCATGGATAATTGGTCTGACAAGTTCCATAGATTATTGTGATGACAGTGGACATGGTGCATTTTGATAAAAAGGGCATGGATCATTTTGATGAGAAGGTCATGGAGTATTGTGAAGACAGGTGTCAGGGAGCATTGTGATGAAATATATCATGATCCATTGTGATGACAATGGCAGGGAGCATTGTGATGCCAAATGAAATGGAGGATTGTGATGACAAATATAATGGAGCATTGCGATGACTAGGGCTTGGAGCATTATGATGACAAGGGCCATTGAGAATTTTCATGACAATGTCGTGAAACATTGTGATGACAAGGTGCTGGAACGCTGTGATGAGAAAACCATGGAGCCTTGTGATGACAAATCTCATGGAGCATACTGATGAAAAGCAGATGGAGCATTGTGATTACAGGGTTCTAGGAGAACTGTGATGACACGGGCATGGAGCATTTTGCTGAGAAGGCGATGGAACATTCTGATGACATGTGTCATGGAGCTTTGTGGTGACAAGTTCATGGAGCATTGTGATTACAGGGATATTGGAGCTTTGTGATGACAAGTGTCATGGAGACTTGTGATGACAAGGCCATGGAATATTGTGTTGGCAGGGATGATGGATCATTGTTATGATACTGGTAATGGAGCATTGTGATGAGAAGGGCAGGGAGCATTGTGATTACAAGATATATGTAGCATAGCGATGACATATTTGTGGACTGTTGTGATGAAAAGTGCGTGGCACATTGTGATGACAAGGGTCATGGAGCCTTTTTCTGACAAAGGCATGGAGCATTGTGATGACAAGGGTTAAGGAGCACTGTGATGAAAAGTTCATGGAGCATTGTGGTTACAAATGTCACAGATCCTTGTGATGATGCGGGCATGGACCATTGTGATGACAAAAGTTATGAAGCATTGTGATTACTGGAGTCACGGAGCATTGTGATGACAGGGGCCATGGAGCATTGTGATGACAAGTGCATGGAGCATTGTGATGACAGGGGCATGGAGCACACTGATGAGTAGTTCATGGAGTATTTTGAAGAAAGTTGTCAGGGAGCATTGTGATGACATATGTCATAGTCCATTGCAATGACAATTGCAGGGAGCATTGTGATGCCAAATATATTGGAAGATTGTGATGACAAATATAAGGGAGCATTATGATGACTAGGTCTTGGAGCATTATGAGGACAAGGGCCATTGAGAATTTTCATGAGAAGGTCATGAAGCATTGTGATGACAATGTCCTGGAGCATTGTGATGAGAAATCCATGGCGCCTTGTGATGACAAATCTCATGGAGCATAGTGATGAAAAGGGAAATGGACCATTGTGATTACAGGGCTCTTGGAACATTGTGATGACATGGGCATGGTGCATTGTGAGGAGAAGTCCAAGGAGCATTCTAATGACATGCGTCATTGAGCTTTGTGATGACAAGGGCATGGAGCATTGTGATTACAGGGGTCTTGTAGCATTGTGATGAAAAGGGCATGGATCATTGTGATGGAAAAGGCATGGAGCCTTGTCATGACAGGTTTCAAGGAGCATACAGACAACAGGTCTCAGGGAGCATTTTGATGACATGTGTATTGAGCATTGTGATGACAAAGGTCATGGAGCATTGTTATGAGAAGACCATGGATAATTGTGATGACGAGCGTCAAGGGGCATTGTGATGACAAGTGTTATGGAATATTGTGATCACAAGGGTATGGAGCATTGTTATGACAGAGGTCATGGAGCGTTTTGATTTCATTGTGATGACAATAGCATGAAGCATTATGATGATGGGCATGGTGCATTGTGATGACAGTGTTCATGGATCATTGAGATGAAAAGGGGCATGGAGCATTGTGATTACCGGGTTCTTGGAGCATTGTGATGAAAATGGTCATGGAGCCTTGTGATGACAAGGCCATGGACCATCGTGATGGCAGGGGTCATGGAGCATTGTTATGACAGGTGTAATGGAGCATTGTGATGGCAAGGGCGTGGAGCACTGTGATGAGATGGCCATGGAAAATACTGATGACATGTGTCATGGAGCTTTGTGATGACAAGGGCATAGAGCAATGTGATGAGAGCGTTCATGGAGCATCGTGATGACAATGACATGGAGCATTGTGATGCAAAGTGTCATTGATATTTGTGATGACAAAGGTCATGGAGCATTTTGATGACAAGTGTGTTGTGCATTGTGTTGAGAAGGGCAGGGAGCATTGTAATGACAGGGACATGGAGCAATTTGATGAAAAGGGTCATGGAACATTTTGATGACAGGTTATGGAACATTGTGATGTCAGGGATCATCAAACATTCTGATGATAATGCATGTAGCATTGTGATGACAGGTGTCATGGAACACTGTGATGAGAGGGGTGAGGGAGTATTGTGACGAATAGTGATGTAATATTGTGATATCAGTGGTGAGAGAGCACATTGATGAGAAGTGCTTGGATCATTGTGATGACAAGCTTTATGGAGCATGGTGATGACAAGATTGTGGAGCACTGTGATGACAAGCGAATGGTGCATTGTGATGACATGTGTCGTGCAGCATTGTGCTGACAAGCACATGGAGCATTGTGATAAAAAGGGTCAAAGAGCATTGTGATGAAAGTTTCATGGCGCACTGTGTTTAAAAAGGTCACAGAGACTGTTGATAACGAGGGCATGGACCACTGTGATGACAAAGTTCAAGAAGCATTGTGATGACTGGTGTCACGGAGCATTGTGATGACAGGGGTCGTGGAGCATGGTGATAACAAGGGCATGGAGCATTGTGATGACAAGGGCATGGAGCATTGGTCTAATAAACTTCATGGATTATTGCGAGGAGAGTTGGAATGGTGCATTGTGATGACAAGGGCATGGAGCATTGTGATGACCACGTCATGCAGTATTGTGAAGACAGGTGTCAGGGAGCATTGTGATGACATATGTAATGGCCCATTGTGATGACAATGGCATGGAGCATTGTGATGCCAAGTGTCATGGAGGATTCTGATGACAAAGCAAATGGAGCACTGTGATGACAATGGCTTGGAGCATTGTGATGACAAGTGACAGGGAGCATTGTGCTGACAAGTGCATGGAGAATTGTGATGACAACGGTCATGGAGCATTCTGATGACAAGCTTGTGGAGTATTTTGATGAGAATGGCATGGAGCATTGTGATGAAAATGGCATGGGGCATTGTGATGAAAAATGCATGGAGCCGTTTCGTGACAGGGTTCAAGGAGCATTCTGACGACAAGTGTCAGGGAGCATTGTGATGACGAGTGTATTTAGAATTGTGATGACAAAGATCATGGAGCACTGTGATGAAAAGGGCATGGTGTATTTTGATGACAGGCATCATGGAGCGTTGTGATGACAAGTGTTATAGAACATTGTGATCACAAGGGTTTGGAGCATTGTGATGACAGAGGTCATGGATCATTTTGATTTAAAGGTGCATGGAGCATTGTGATGACAAGAGCATGAAGCAATGTGATCCCAAGATTCATGGAGGATTGTGATGAGAATGGTAATGGAGTATTGCGATGACAAGTGCATAGAGCATTGTAATGACAATGTCATGTAGCATTTTGCTGACAAAGGCATGGAGCATTCTGATGACAGGTGTCATGGAGCACTGTGATGACAAGCGTCACGGAGCATTGTGAATAAAGGGGTCAAGGAGCATTGGGATGAAAAGGGCATGGATCATTGTGATGAGAAGGGTCATGGAGCATTGGGCTGAAAATGTTCATGGAGTATTGTGATGACAGGGGTCATGGAGCATTGAGATGGCAGAGGTCATGGAGAATTTTGATTTCATTTTGCTGACAATAGCCTGTAGCATTATGATGATGGGCACGATGAATTGTGATGACAGGTATCATGGAGCATTGAGGTGAAAAGGGGCATGGAGCATTGTGATTACAGGGGTCTTGGAGCATTGTGATGAAAAGGGCATGGAGCATTTTGATGAGAAGGTCATGGACAATTCTTGAGACGTGTCATGGAGATTTGTGATGACAAGGGCATGGAGTGCTGTGATTACAGGGGCCATGGAGCATTGTGATGACAAGGGCATGGAGCATTGTGATGACAGGGGCATGGAGCACACTGATGAGTAGTTCATGGAGTATTTTGAAGAAAGTTGTCAGGGAGCATTGTGATGACATATGTCATAGTCCATTGCAATGACAATTGAGGGAGCATTGTGATGCCAAATGTATTGGAAGATTGTGATGACAAATATAAGGGAGCATTATGATGACTAGGTCTTGGAGCATTATGAGGACAAGGGCCATTGAGAATTTTCATGAGAAGGTCATGAAGCATTGTGATGACAATGTCCTGGAGCATTGTGATGAGAAATCCATGGAGCCTTGTGATGACAAATCTCATGGAGCATAGTGATGAAAAGGGACATGGACCATTGTGATTACAGGGCTCTTGGAACATTGTGATGACATGGGCATGGTGCATTGTGAGGAGAAGTCCAAGGAGCATTCTAATGACATGCGTCATTGAGCTTTGTGATGACAAGGGCATGGAGCATTGTGATTACAGGGGTCTTGTAGCATTGTGATGAAAAGGGCATGGATCATTGTGATGGAAAAGGCATGGAGCCTTGTCATGACAGGTTTCAAGGAGCATACAGACAACAGGCCTCAGGGAGCATTTTGATGACAAGTGTATTGAGCATTGTGATGACAAAGGTCATGGAGCATTGTTATGAGAAGACCATGGATAACTGTGATGACGAGCGTCAAGGGGCATTGTGATGACAAGTGTTATGGAATATTGTGATCACAAGGGTATGGAGCATTGTTATGACAGAGGTCATGGAGCGTTTTGATTTCATTGTGATGACAATAGCATGAAGCATTATGATGATGGGCATGGTGCATTGTGATGACAGTGTTCATGGATCATTGAGATGAAAAGGGGCATGGAGCATTGTGATTACCGGGTTCTTGGAGCATTGTGATGAAAATGGTCATGGAGCCTTGTGATGACAAGGCCATGGACCATCGTGATGGCAGTGGTCATGAAGCATTGTTATGACAGGTGTGATGGAGCATTGTGATGGCAAGGGCTTGGAGCACTGTGATGAGAAGGCCATGGAGCATTCTGATGACATGTGTCATGGAGCTTTGTGATGACAAGGGCATAGAGCAATGTGATGAGAGCGTTCATGGAGCATCGTGATGACAATGACACTGAGCATTGTGATGCACAGTGTCATTGATATTTGTGATGACAAATGTCATGGAGCATTTTGATGACAAGTGTGTTGTGCATTGTGTTGAGAAGGGCAGGGAGCATTGTAATGACAGGGACATGGAGCAATTTGATGAAAAGGGTCATGGAACATTTTGATGACGGGTTATGGAACATTGTGATGTCAGGGATCATCGAACATTCTCATGATAATGCATGTAGCATTGTGATGACAGGAGTCATGGAACACTGTGATGAGAGGGGTGAGGGAGTATTGTGATGAATAGTGATGTAATATTGTGATATCAGTGGGGAGAGAGCATTTTGATGAGAAGTGCATGGATCATTGTGATGACAAGCTTTATGGAGCATGGTGATGACAAGATTGTGGAGCACTGTGATGACAAGCGAATGCTGCATTGTGATGACATGTGTCATGCAGCATTGTGCTGACAAGCACATGGAACATTGTGATAAAAAGGGTCAAAGAGCATTGTGATGAAAATTTCATGGAGCACTGTGTTTAAAAAGGTCACAGAGACTGTTGATAACGAGGGCATGGACCACTGTGATGACAAAGTTCAAGAAGCATTGTGATGACTGGTGTCACGGAGCATTGTGATGACAGGGGTCATGGAGCATTGTGATAACAAGGGCATGGAGCATTGTGATGACAAGGGCATGGAGCATTGTTCTAATAAGCTTCATGGATTATTGCGATGACAGTTGGAATGGCCCATTGTGATGACAAGGGCATGGAGCATTGTGATGACCACGTCATGCAGTATTGTGAAGACAGGTGTCAGGGAGCATTGTGATGACATATGTAATGGCCCATTGTGATGACAATGGCATGGAGCATTGTGATGCCAAGTGTCATGGCGGATTCTGATGACAAAGCAAATGGAGCACTGTGATGACAATGGCTTGGAGCATTGTGATGACAAGGGTCAGGGAGCATTGTGCTGACAAGTGCATGGAGAATTGTGATGACAAGGGTCATGGAGCATTCTGATGATAAGCTTGTGGAGTATTTTGATGAGAATGGCATGGAGCATTGTGATGAAAATGGCATGGCGCATTGTGATGAAAAATGCATGGAGACGTTTTGTGACAGGGTTCAAGGAGCATTCTGACGACAAGTGTCAGGGAGCATTGTGATGACAAGTGTATTTAGAATTGTGATGACAAAGATCATGGAGCACTGTGATGAAAAGGGCATGGTGTATTTTGATGACAGGCATCATGGAGCATTGTGATGACAAGTGTTATAGAACTTTGTGATCACAAGGATTTGGAGCATTGTGATGACAGAGGTCATGGATCATTGTGATTTAAAGGTGCATGGAGCATTGTGATGACAAGAGCATGAAGCAATGTGATCCCAAGATTCATGGAGGATTGTGATGAGAATGGTAATGGAGTATTGCGATGACAAGCGCATAGAGCATTGTAATGACCATGTCATGTAGCATTTTGCTGACAAAGGCATGGAGCATTCTGATGACAGGTGTCATGGAGCACTGTGATGACAAGCGTCACGGAGCATTGTGAATAAAGGGGTCATGGAGCATTGGGATGAAAAGAGCATGGATCATTGTGATGAGAAGGGTCATGGAGCATTGGGCTGAAAATGTTCATGGAGCATTGTGATGACAGGGGTCATGGAGCATTGAGATGGCAGAGGTAATGGAGAAATTTGATTTCATTTTGCTGACAATAGCCTGAAGCATTTCGATGATGGGCACGATGCATTGTGATGACAGGTATCATGGAGCATTGAGATGAAAAGGGGCATGGAGCATTGTGATTACAGGGGTCTTGGAGCATTGTGATGAAAAGGGCATGGAGCATTTTGATGAGAAGGTCATGGACCATTCTTAAGACGTGTCATGGAGATTTGTGATGACAAGGGCATGGAGTGCTGTGATTACAGGTGTCTTGGAGCATTTTGATGACAAGTGTCATGGAGCCTTGTGATAACAAGGCCGTGGAACATTGTGAGGGCAGGGGTCATGGAGCATTGTTATGACAGGGGTAATGGTGCATTGTGATGAGAAGGGCATGGAGCATTGTGATTACAAGGTATATGGACCATTGCAATGACAAATTTGTGGACCGTTGTAATGAAAAGTGCGTGGCACATTGTAATGACAAGGGTCATGGAGCATTTTTCTGACAAATGCTTAGAGCATTGTGAGGACAAGTGTCACGGAGCATTTTGATGAAAATTTCATGCAGCATTGTGGTTACAAAGGTCACATCGCCTTGTGATGACGCGGGCAAGGATTACTGTGATGACAAATGTTATGAAGCATTTTGATGCCTGGAGTCACCGAGCATTGTGATGACAGGTGTCATGGAGCATTGTGATGACAAGGGCATGGAGCATTGTGATGACAGGGGCATGGAGCATTGGTCTGACATGTTTCATAGATTATTGTGATGATAGTGGACATGTTGAATTTTGATGACTAGGGCATGGAGCTTTGTGATGAGAAGGTCATGGAGTACTGTGAAGACAGGTGTCGGGGAGCATTGTGAGGACATACGTCATGGTCCATTGCGATGACAATGACAGGGAGCATTGTGATGCCAAATGTAATGGAGGATTGTGCTGACAAATATAATGGAGCTTTGTGATGACTAGGGCTTGGAGCATTATGATGACAAGGGCCATTGAGAATTTTCATGGCAATGTCGTGAAGCATTGTGATGACAACGTCCTGGAGCATTCTGATGAGAAAACCATGGAGCCTTTTGATGACAAGTCTCATGGAGCATTCTGATGAAAAGGGGCATGGACCATTGTGATTACAGGGGTCTAGGAGCACTGTGATGACAAGGGCATGGATCATTTTGATGAGAAGGACATGGAACATTCTGATGACATGTGTCATGGAGCTTTGTGGTGACAAGGGCATGGAGCATTGTGATTACAGGGATCTTGAGCATTGTGATGACATGTGTCATGGAGCCTTGTGATGACAAGGCCGTGGAACATTGTAATGGCAGGGATCATGGATCATTGTTATGATAGGGGTAATGGCGCTTTGTGATGAGAAGGGCAAGGAGCATTGTGATTACAAGGTTTATGGGGCATTGTGATGACAAATTTGTGAACCGTTGTGATGAAATGCGCGTGGCACATTGTGATGACAAGGGTCATGGAGCATTTTTCTGACAAAGGCAAGGAACATTGTGATGACAAGGGTCACGGAGCATTGTGATGAAACGTTCAAGGAGCATTGTGGTTACAAACGTCACAGATCCTTGTGATGATGCGGGCACGGACCATTGTGATGACAGGAGTCACGGAGCATTGTGATGACAGGGGTCATGGAGCATTGTGATGACAAGGGCACGGAGCATTGTGATGAGAATTTCATGGTGTATTTTGAAGAAAGTTGTCAGGGAGCCTTGTGATGACATATGGCATGGTCCATTGCGATGAGAATGGCAGGGTGCATTGTGATGCCAAATGTAATGGAGGATTGTGATGACAAATATAATGGAGCATTGTGATGACTAGGGCTTGGCGCATTATGAGGACAAGGGCCATTGAGAACTTTCATGACAAGGTCATGAAGCATTGTGATGACATGGTCCTGGAGCACTGTGATGAGAAAACCATGGAGCCTGTGATGACAAATCTCATGGAGCATACTGATGAAAAGGAATATGAACCATTGTGATTACAGGGGTTTTCGAACACTGTGATGACATGGGCATGTAGCATTGTGAGGAGAAGGCCAAGGAGCATTCTAATGACATGTGTCATAGAGCATTGTCATGAGAAGCACATGGAGCATTGTGATGACAAAGGTCATGGAGCATTGTGCTGAGAAAGGCATAGAGCATTGTGATGACAAAGGTCAAAGAGCAATGTGATGAAAAGTTCATGGAGCATTTTGGTTAAAAAGTCACAGAGACTGTTGATGATGAGGGCATGGACCATTGTGATGACAAAGTTCATTAAACACTGTGATAATTGGAGTCACGGAGCATTGTGATGATAGGGGTCATGGAGCATTGTTATAACAAGGGCATGAAGCACTGTGATGACAAGGGAATGGAGCATTGGTCTAAAATGTTTCATGGATTATTGTGATGACAGTTGGAATGGCGCATTGTGATGACAAGGGCATGGAGCATTGTGATGACCAGGTCATGCAGTATTGTGAAGACAGGTGTCAGGGAGCATTGTGATGACATATGTAATGGCCCATTTTGATGACAATGGCATGGAGCATTGTGATGCCAAGTGTCATGGAGGATTCTGATGACAAATGTAATGGAGCATTTTGATGACAATGGCTTGGGGCATTGTGATGACAATGGTCCGGGAGCATTTTGCTGACAAGTGCATGGAGAATTGTGATGACAATTGTCATGGAGCATTCTGATGACAAGCTTGTGGTGTATTTTGATGACAATGGCATGGATTATTGTGATGGAAACGGCATGGGGCATTGTGATGAAAAAGGCATGGAGCCTTTCTGTGACAGGGTTCAAGGAGCATTCTGACGACAAGTGTCAGGGAGCATTGTGATGACAAGTGTATTGAGGATTGTGATGACAAAGGTCATGGAGCACTGTGATGAAAAGGACATGGAGTATTGTGATGATAGGCATCATGGAGCGTTGTGATGACAAGTGTTATGGAACTTTGTGATGACAAGGGTTTGGAGCTTTGTGATGACCGAGGTCATGGATCATTTTGATTTCAAGGAGCATGGAACATTGTGATGACAAGGGCATGAAGCAATGTGATCCCAAGGTTCATGGAGGATTGTGATGACAATTGTAATGGAGTATTGTGATGAAAAGCGCATAGAACATTGTAATGACAAGGTCATGTAGCATTTTGCTGACAAAGGCATGGAGCATTGCCATGACAGGTGTCATGGAGCACTGTGATGACAACCATCACGGAGCATTGTGAATACAGTGGTCATGGAGCATTGGGATGACAAGGGCATGGATCACTGTGATGAAAAGCGTAATGGAGCATTGGGCTGAAAATGTTCATGGATTATTGTGATGACAGGGGTCATGGAGCATTGTGATGAGAGAGGTCATGGAGAATTTTGATTTCATTGCGCTGACAATAGCCGGAAGCTTTATGATGATGGGCATGATGCATTGTGATGACAGGGTTCATGGAGCATTGAGATGAAAAGGGGCATGGAACATTTTGATTACAGTGTTCTTGGAGCATTGTGATGACAAGGGCATGGAGCATTTTTATGAGAAGGCCATGGGACATTCTGTTGACATGTGTCATGGAGCTTTGTGATGACAAGGGCATGGAGCAGTGGGATTACAGGGGTCTTGGAGCATTGTGATGACAAGTGTCATGGAGCCTTGTGATGACAAGACCGTGGAACATTGTGATGGCAAGGGTCATGGAGCATTGTTATGACAGGGGTAATGGAGCACTGTGATGGCAAGGGCATGGAGCATTGTGATGAGAAGGCCATGGAGCATTCTGATGACATGTGTCATGGAGCATTGTGATGAGAAATGCATGGAGCATTGTGATTACAAGTTTTATGGAGCATTGCCAGGACAAATTTGTGGACTGTTGTGATGAAAAGCGCGTGGAACATTGTGATGACAAAGGTCATGGAAAATTTTTATGACAAAGGCATGGAGCATTTTGATGAGAAGGGTCAAGGAGCAATGTGATGGAAATTTCATGGAGCATTGTGTTTACAAATGTCACAGAGCCTTGTGATGACGCGGGCATGGACAATTGTGATGACAAATGTTATGAAGCATTGTGATGACTGGAGTCACGGTGCATTGTGATGACAGGGGTCATGGAGCATTCTGATAACAAGGACATGGAGCATTGTGATGACAAGGGCATGGAGCATTGGTCTAATAATTTTCATGGATTATTGCGATGACAGTGGGCATGGTGCACTGTGCTGACAAGGGCATGGAGCATTGTGATGACTAGGTCATGCAGTATTGTGAAGACAGGTGTCAGGGAGCATTGTAATGACATATGTAATGTCCCGTTGTGAAGACAATGACATGGAGCATTGTGATGCCAAGTGTCATGGAGGATTCTTATGACAAAGGTAATGGAGCACTGTGATGAGAATGGCTTGGAGCATTGTGATGACAAGGGTCAGGGAGCATTGTGCTGACAAGTGCATGGAGAATTGTGATGACAAGGGTTATGGAGCATTCTGATGACAAGCTTGTGGAGTATTTTGATGACAATGGCATGGAGCATTGTGATGAAAACGGCATGGGGCATTGTGATGAAAAAGGCATGGAGCCTTTTCGTGATAGGGTTCAAGGAGCATTGTGACAAATGTCAGGCAGCATTGGGATGACAAGTGTATTGAGAATTGTGATGACAAAGGGCATGGACCATTGTGATGAAAACGGCATGGAATATTGTGATGACAGGCATCATGGAGCGTTGTGATGACAAGTGTTATGGAACATTGTGATCACAAGGGTTTGGAGCATTGTGATGACAGAGGTCATGGATCATTTTGATTTCAAGGAGCATGGAACATTGTGATGACTAGGACATGAAACAATGTGATCCCACGGTTCCTGGATGATTGTGATGACAATGGTAATGGAGTATTGTGAGGACAAGCGCATAGAGCATTGTAATGACAAGGTCATGTAGCAGTTTGCTGACAAAGGCATGGAGCATTGTGATGACAAGCATCACGGAGCATTGTGAATATAGGGGTCATGGATCATTGGGATGACAAGGGCATGGATCATCGTGATGACAAGGGTCATGGAGCATAGGGCTGAAAATGTTCATGTATTATTGTGATGAGAGGGGTCTTGGAGCATTGTGATGTCTAGGGAAAGGAACATTGTGATGAAAAGAGTCTCAGATCATTGTGTTGTCAGGTGTCATGGAGATTTGTGATGACAGTGGTCATGGAGCATTGTGATGATATTGGTCATGGAGCATTGTGATGAGAAGGTCATGGAGCATTGGGCTGAAAATATTCATGGAGTATTGTGAAGACAGGGGTCATGGAGCATTTTGATGACAAGGGAATGGAGCATAGTGCTGACAAGGTCCTGGAGCATTGTGATGAGAAGAACATGGAGACTTGTGATGACAAGTCTCATGGAGCATTCTGATGAAATGGGGCATGGAGCATTGTGATTACAGGGGTCTTGGAGCATTGAGATAACAAGGGCTTGGAGCATTGTGAGGAAAAGGCCATGGAGCAATCTGCTGACAGGCGTCTTAGAGCTTTGTGATGACTAGGACATGGAGCATTGTGATTAAATGGGTCTTGGAGCATTGTGATGAAAAAGGCATGGAGCCTTTCCATGAGAGGGTACAAGGAGCATACAGACAACAAGTGTCAGGGAACATTGTGATGACAAGTGTATTGAGCATTGTGATGAGAAGACCATGGATAATCGTGATGATGAGCGTCAGGGCTTTTGTGTTGATAAGTGTTATGGAACATTGTGATCACAAGGGTTTTGAGCATTATGATGACAGAGGTCATTAAGCATTTTGATTTCATTGTGATGACAATAGCCTGAAGCATTTTTGTGATGGGCATGGTGCATTGTTATGACAGGTTACATGGAGCATTGAGATAAATAGGGGCAGGGAGCATTGTGATTACAGGGGTTTGGAGCATTGTGATGAAAAGGGCATGGAGCATTGTGATTACCAGGGTCTTGGAGCATTGTGATGGCAAGGGTCATGGAGCCTTGTGATGACAAGGCAGTGGATCATTGTGAAGGCAGTGGTCATGGGGCATTGTTATGACAGATGTAATGGAGCATTGTGATGAGATTTTCATGGAGCCTTGTGATGACAAGGCCATGGAACATCGTGATGGCAGAGGTCATGGTGCATTGTCATGACAGGGGTAATGGAGCATTGTGATGGCAAGGGCATGGAGCATTGTGATGAGAAGGGCATCTAGCATTGTGATGACAAGTGTCATGGAGCTTTGTGATGACAAAGGCATGGAGCAATGTGATGAGAGGGTTCATGGAGAATTGTGATGAAAATGACATGGAGCATTGTGATGCCAAGTGTCATGGAGCTTTGTGATGACAAAGGTCATGGAGCATTTTGATGACAAGGGTGTGGTGCATTGTGATGAGAAAGGCAGGGAGCATTTTGCTGACAGGGTCATGCAACAATTTGATGAAATGTGTAATGGAACATTTTGATGACAGTGGTTATAGAACATTGTGATGTCAGGAGTCATGGAGCTTTGGGATAAGAAGGGTCATAGAGCATATTGATGACAGGGGTTATGGATCATTGTGATGTCAGGTGTAATGGAACATTGTGATGATAAGGACATGTAGCATTGTGATGACAAGGATCATGGAACATTGTGATTAGAGGGTTGAGGGAGTATTGTGATGACTAGTGGTGTAACATTGTGATATCTCTTGTGAGAGAGCATTTGGATGAGAAGTGCATGGAGCATTGTGATTACAAGGTTTATGGAGCTTAGTGATGACAATGTCGTGGACCGTTGTGATGAAAAGTGCATGGCGCATTGTGATGACAAGAGTCATGTAGCATTGTTCTGACAAAGGCATGGAGTATTGTGATGACAAGGGTCACGGAGCATTGTGATGAAAAGTTCATGGAACATTGTGGTTACAAAGGTCACAGAGCCTTGTGATGACGCGGGCATGGACCACTGTGATGACAAATGTTATGAAGCATTGTGATGCCTGAAGTCACGGGGCATTGTGATGACATATGTCATGGTCCATTGCGATTACAATGGCAGGGTGCATTGTGATGCCAAATGAAATGGAGGATTGTGATGACAAATATAATGGAGCATTGTGATGACTAGGGCTTGGAGGATTAGGATGACAAGGGCCATTGAGAATTTCCATGACAAGGTCGTGAAGCATTGTGATGAAAAAAACATGGAGCCTTGTGATGACAAGTCTCATGGAGCATACTGATGAAAAGAGGCATGGAGCATTGTGATTACAGGGGTCTTGGAACACTGTGATGACAAGGGCATGGAACGTTGTGAGGAGAAGGCCAAGGATCATTCTAATGACATGCGTCCTTGAGCTTTCTGATGACAAGGGCATGTAGCATTGGGATTAGAGTTGTCTTGGAGCACTGTGATGAAAAGGGCATGGATCATTGCGAGGAAAATGTCATGGAGCCTTTTCATGAAAAGGTTCAAGGAGCATACAGACAACAAGTGTCAGGGAGCATTTTGATGACAACTGTATTGAGCATTGTGATGACAAAAGTCATGGAGTATTGTGATGAGAAGACCATGGATAATTGTGATGACGAGCGTTATGGGGCATTGTGATGAAAAGTGTTATGGAATATTGTGATCACAAGGGTTTGGAGAATTGTTATGACAGATGTCATGGAGCATTTTGATTTCATTGTGATGACAATAGCATGAAGCATTATGATGATGGGCCTGGTGCATTGTGATGACAGTGTTCATGGATCATTGAGATGAAAAGGGGCATGGAGCATTGTGATTACAGGGGTCTTGGAGCATTGTGATGACAAGGGTCATGGAGCCTTGTGATGAAAAGGCCGTGGAACATCGTGATGGCAGGGGTCATGGAGCATTGTTATGACAGGGGTAATGGAGCACTGTGATGGCAAGGGCATGGAGCATTGTGATGAGAAGGCCATGGAGCACTCTGATGACATGTGTCATGGAGCTTTGTGATGACAAGGGCATGGAGCAATGTGATGAGAGCGTTCATGGAAAACTGTGATGACAATGACATGGAGCACTGTGATGCCAAGGGTCATGGATCTTTGTGATGACAAAGGTCATGGAGCATTTTGATTACAAGGGCTTTGTGCATTGTGATGAGAAGGGCTGGGAGCATTGTGATGACAGGTTCATGGAGCAATTTGATGAAAAGTGTCCTGAAGCATTTTGATGACAGGGGTTATGGAACATTGTGATGTAAGGGGTCATCAAACATTGTGATGATAAGTGCATGTAGCACTGTGATGACAGGAGTCATGGAAGATTGTGATGACAGGGGTGAGGGAGCATTGTGACAAATAGTGATGGAACATTGTGATATCATTGGTGAGACAGCATTTTGTTGAGAAGTGCATGGAACATTTTGATGACAAGGTTTATGGAGCAATGTGATGATAAGATTGTGGAGCACTCTGATGACAAGTGCATGGTGCATTGTGATGACATGTGTCTTGGAGCATTGTCCTGACCAGCACAAGGAGCACTGTGATGACAAGAGTAATGAAGCATTGTGCTTAGAAAGGCATAGAGCATTGTGATGACAAGGGTCAAAGAGCATTGTAATGAAAAGTTCATGGAGCCTTGTGGTTACAAAGGTCACAGAGTCTGTTGATGACGAGGGCATGGACCATTGTGATGACAAAGGTCCTGAACCATTGTGATGACTGGAGTCACGGAGCATTGTGATGAGAGGGGTCATGGAACATTCTGATAACAAGGACATGGAGCATTGTGATGACAAGGGCATGGAGCATTGGTCTAATAATTTTCATGGATTATTGCGATGACAGTTGGAATGGCACATTGTGATGACAAGGGCATGGAGCATTGTGATGACTAGGTCATGCAGTATTGTGAAGACAGGTGTCAGGGAGCATTGTAATGACATATGTAATGGCCCATTGTGATGACAATGGCATGGAGCATTGTGATGTCAAGTGTCATGGAGGATTCTGATGACAAAGGTAATGGAGCACTGTGATGAGAATGGCTTGGAGCATTGTGATGACAAGGGTCAGGGAGCATTGTGCTGACAAGTGCATGGAGAATTGTGATGACAAGGGTTATGGAGCATTCTGATGACAAGCTTGTGGAGTATTTTGATGACAATGGCATGGAGCATTGTGATGAAAACGGCATGGGGCATTGTGATGAAAAAGGCATGGAGCCTTTTCGTGACAGGGTTCAAGGAGCATTGTGACAAGTGTCAGGGAGCATTGTGATGACAAGTGTATTGAGAATTGTGATGAAAAACGTCATGGATCATTGTGATGAAAACGGCATCGATTATTGTGATGACAGGCATCATGGAGCGTTGTGATGACAAGTGTTATGGAACATTGTGATCACAAGGGTTTGGAGCATTGTGATGACAGAGGTCATGGATCATTTTGATTTCAAGGAGCATGGAACATTGTGATGACTAGCACATGAAACAATGTGATCCCACGGTTCATGGATGATTGTGATGACAATGGAAATGGAGTATTGTGATGACAAGCGCATAGAGCATTGTAATGACAAGGTCATGTAGCATTTTGCTGACAAAGGCATGGAGCATTGTGATGACAAGCATCACGGAGCATTGTGAATATATGGGTCATGGATCATTGGGATGACAAGGGCATGGATCATCGTGATTGCAAGGGTCATGGAGCATAGGGCTGAAAATGTTCATGGATTATTTTGATGAGAGGGGTCTTGGAGCATTGTGATGTCTAGGGAAAGGAACATTGTGATGAAAAGAGTCTCAGATCATTGTGTTGTCAGGTGTCATGGAGATTTGTGATGACAGTGGTCATGGAGCATTGTGATGATATTGGTCATGGAGCACTGTGATGAGAAGGTCATGGAGCATTGGGTTGAAAATATTCATGGAGTATTGTGAAGACAGGGGTCATGGAGCATTGTGATGACAAGGGAATGGAGCATAGTGCTGACAAGGTCCTGGAGCATTGTGATGAGAAGAACATGGAGACTTGTGATGACAAGTCTCATGGAGCATTCTGATGAAATGGGGCATGGAGCATTGTGATTACAGGGGTCTTGGAGCATTGTGATAACAAGGGCTTGGAGCATTGTGAGGAAAAGGCCATGGAGCAATCTGCTGACAGGCGTCATAGAGCTTTGTGATGACAAGGACATGGAGCATTGTGATTAAATGGGTCTTGGAGCATTGTGATGAAAAAGGCATGGAGCCTTTCCATGAGAGGGTTCAAGGAGCATACAGACAACAAGTGTCAGGGAACATTGTGATGACAAGTGTATTGAGCATTGTGATGAGAAGACCATGGATAATCGTGATGATGAGCGTCAGGGCTGTTGTGTTGATAAGTGTTATGGAACATTGTGATCACAAGGCTTTTGAGCATTATGATGACAGAGGTCATTGTGCATTTTGATTTCATTGTGATGACAATAGCCTGACGCATTATCATGATGGGCATGGTGCATTGTGATGACAGGGTTCATGGATCATTGAGATTAATAGGGGCAGGGAGCATTATGATTACAGGGGTTTTGGAGCATTGTGATGAAAAGGGCATGGAGCATTGTGATTACCAGGGTCTTGGAGCATTGTGATGGCAAGGGTCATGGAGCCTTGTGATGACAAGGCAGTGGATCATTGTGAAGGCAGCGGTCATGGGGCATTGTTATGACAGAGGTAATGGAGCATTGTGATGAGAAGGGTCATGGAGCCTTGTGATGACAAGGCCATGGAACATCGTGATGGCAGAGGTCATGGAGCACTGTCATGACAGGGGTAATGGAGCATTGTGATGGCAAGGGCATGGAGCATTGTGATGAGAAGGGCATCTAGCATTGTGATGACAAGTGTCATGGAGCTTTGTGATGACAAAGGCATGGAGGAATGTGATGAGAGGGTTCATGGAGAATTGTGATGAAAATGACATGGAGCATTGTGATGCCAAGTGTCATGGAGCTTTGTGATGACAAAGGTCATGGAGCATTTTGATGACAAGGGTGTGGTGCATTGTGATGAGAAAGGCCGGCAGCATTTTGATGACAGGGTCATGCAACAATTTGATGAAATTTGTAATGGAACATTTTGATGAGAGGGGTTATAGAACATTGTGATGTCAGGGGTCATGGAGCTTTGGGATAAGAAGGGTCATAGAGCATTTTGATGACAGTGGTTATGGATCATTGTGATGTCAGGTGTAATGGAACATTGTGATGATAAGGGCATGTAGCATTTGGATGACAAGGATCATGGAACACTGTGATAAGAGGGGTGAGGGAGTATTGTGATGACTAGTGGTGTAACATTGTGATATCTCTGGTGAGAGAGCATTTGGATGAGAAGTGCATGGAGCATTGTGATTAGAAGGTTTATGGAGCTTAGCCATGTCAATGTCGTGGACCGTTGTGATGAAAAGTGCATGGCACATTTTGATGACAAGAGTCATGTAGCATTGTTCTGACAAAGGCATGGAGCATTGTGATGACAAGGGTCACGGAGCATTGTGATGAAAAGTTCATGGAACATTGTGGTTACAAAGGTCACAGAGTCTTGTGATGACGCGGGCATGGACCACTGTGATGACAAATGTTGTGAAGCATTGTGATGCCTGGAGTCACGGAGCATTGTGATGACATATGTCATGGTCCATTGCGAGTACAATGGCAGGGTGCATTGTGATGCCAAATGAAATGGAGGATTGTGATGACAAATATAATGGAGCATTGTGATGACTAGGGCTTGGAGGATTAGGATGACAAGGGCCATTGAGAATTTCCATGACAAGGTCGTGAAGCATTGTGATGAAAAAACCATGGAGCCTTGTGATGACAAGTCTCATGGAGCATACTGATGAAAAGAGGCATGGAGCATTGTGATTACAGGGGTCTTGGAACACTGTGATGACAAGGGCATGGAACATTGTGAGGAGAAGGCCAAGGATCATTCTAATGACATGTGTCCTTGAGCTTTCTGATGACAAGGGCATGTAGCATTGGGATTAGAGTTGTCTTGGAGCACTGTGATGAAAAGGGCATGGATCATTGCGAGGAAAATGTCATGGAGCCTTTTCATGAAAAGGTTCAAGGAGCATACAGACAACAAGTGTCAGGGAGCATTTTGATGACAACTGTATTGAGCATTGTGATGACAAAAGTCATGGAGCCTTGTGATGAGAAGACCATGGATAATTGTGATGACGAGCGTTATGGGGCATTGTGATGAAAAGTGTTATGGAATATTGTGATCACAAGGGTTTGGAGCATTGTTATGACAGATGTCATGGAGCATTTTGATTTCACTGTGATGACAATAGCATGAAGCATTATGATGATGGGCCTGGTGCATTGTGATGTCAGGGTTCATGGATCATTGAGATGAAAAGGGGCATGGAGCATTGTGATTACAGGGGTCTTGGAGCATTGTGATGACAAGGGTCATGGAGCCTTGTGATGACAAGGCCGTGGAACATCGTGATGGCAGGGTTCATGGAGCATTGTTATGACAGTGGTAATGGAGCACTGTGATGGCAAGGGCATGGAGCATTTTGATGAGAAGGCCATGGAGCACTCTGATGACAAGACATGGAGAATTGTGATGCCAAGTTTCATGGATCTTTGTGATGACAAAAGTCATGGAGCATTTTGATTACAAGTGCTTTGTGCATTGTGATGAGAAGGGCTGGGAGCATTGTGATGACAGGTTCATGGAGCAATTTGATGAAAAGTGTCCTGAAGCATTTTGATGACAGTGGTTATGGAACATTGTGATTTCAAGGAGCATGGAACATTGTGATGACTAGGACATGAAACAATGGGATCCCACGGTTCATGGATGATTGTGAGGACAATGGTAATGGAGTATTGTGATGACAAGCGCATAGAGCATGGTAATGACAAGGTCATGTAGCAGTTTGCTGACAAAGGCATGGAGCATTGTGATGACAAGCATCACGGAGCATTGTGAATATAGGGGTCATGGATCATTGGGATGACAAGGGCATGGATCATCGTGATGACAAGGGTCATGGAGCATAGGGCTGAAAATGTTCATGGATTATTGTGATGAGAGGGGTCTTGGAGCATTGTGATGTCTAGGGAAAGGAACATTGTGATGAAAAGAGTCTCAGATCATTGTGTTGTCTGGTGTCATGGAGATTTGTGATGACAGTGGTCATGGAGCATTGTGATGATATTGGTCATGGAGCATTGTGATGAGAAGGTCATGGAGCATTGGGCTGAAAATATTCATGGAGTATTGTGAAGACAGGGGTCATGGAGCATTGTGATGACAAGGGAATGGAGCATAGTGCTGACAAGGTCCTGGAGCATTGTGATGAGAAGAACATGGAGACTTGTGATGACAAGTCTCATGGAGCATTCTGATGAAATGGGGCATGGAGCATTGTGATTACAGTGGTCTTGGAGCATTGTGATAACAAGGGCTTGGAGCATTGTGAGGAAAAGGCCATGGAGCAATCTGCTGACAGGCGTCATAGAGCTTTGTGATGACAAGGACATGGAGCATTGTGATTAAAGGGGTCTTGGAGCATTGTGATGAAAAAGGCATGGAGCCTTTCCATGAGAGTGTACAAGGAGCATACAGACAACAAGTGTCAGGGAACATTGTGATGACAAGTGTATTGAGCATTGTGATGAGAAGACCATGGATAATCGTGATGATGAGCGTCAGGGCTGTTGTGTTGATAAGTGTTATGGAACATTGTGATCACAAGGGTTTTGAGCATTATGATGACAGAGGTCATTGAGCATTTTGATTTCATTGTGATGACAATAGCCTGAAGCATTATCGTGATGGGCATGGTGCATTGTGATGACAGGGTTCATGGAGCATTGAGATAAATAGGGGCAGGGAGCATTGTGATTACAGGGGTTTTGGAGCATTGTGATGAAAAGGGCATGGAGCATTGTGATTACCAGGGTCTTGGAGCATTGTGATGGCAAGGGTCATGGAGCCTTGTGATGACAAGGCAGTGGATCATTGTGAAGGCAGTGGTCATGGGGCATTGTTATGATAGAGGTAATGGAGCATTGTGATGAGAAGGGTCATGGAGCCTTGTGATGACAAGGCCATGGAACATCGTGATGGCAGAGGTCATGGAGCATTGTCATGACAGGGGTAATGGAGCATTGTGATGGCAAGGGCATGGAGCATTGTGATGAGAAGGGCATCTAGCATTGTGATGACAAGTGTCATGGAGCTTTGTGATGACAAAGGCATGGAGCAATGTGATGAGAGGGTTCATGGAGAATTGTGATGAAAATGACATGGAGCATTGTGATGCCAAGGGTCATGGAGCAGTGTGATGACAAAGGTCATGGAGCATTTTGATGACAATGGTGTGGTGCATTGTGATGAGAAAGGCAGGGAGCATTTTGATGACAGGGTCATGCAACAATTTGATGAAATGTGTAACGGAACATTTTGATGAGAGAGGTTATAGAACATTGTGATGTCAGGGGTCATGGAGCTTTGGGATAAGAAGTGTCATAGAGCATTTTGATGACAGGGGTTATGGATCATTGTGATGTCAGGTGTAATGGAACATTGTGATGATAAGGGCATGTAGGATTGTGATGACAAGGATCATGGAACATTGTGATTAGAGGGGTGAGGGAGTATTGTGATGACTAGTGGTGTAACATTGTGATATCTCTGGTGAGAGAGCATTTGGATGAGAAGTGCATGGAGCATTGTGATTAGAAGGTTTATGGAGCTTAGCGATGACAATGTCGTGGACCGTTGTGATGAAAAGTGCATGGCACATTGTGATGACAAGAGTCATGTAGCATTGTTCTGACAAAGGCATGGAACATTGTGATGACAAGGGTCACGGAGCATTGTGATGAAAAGTTCATGGAACATTGTGGTTACAAAGGTCACAGAGCCTTGTGATGACGCGGGCATGGACCACTGTGATGATAAATGTTATGAAGCATTGTGATGCCTGGAGTCACGGAGCATTGTGATGACATATGTCATGGTCCATTGCGATTACAATGGCAGGGTGCATTGTGATGCCAAATGAAATGGAGGATTGTGATGACAAATATAATGGAGCATTGTGATGACTAGGGCTTGGAGGATTAGGATGACAAGGGCCATTGAGAATTTCCATGACAAGGTCATGAAGCATTGTGATGAAAAAAACATGGAGCCTTGTGATGACAAGTCTCATGGAGCATTCTAATGAAAATGGGCATGGAGCATTGTGATTACATGGGTCTTGGAGCACTGTGATGAAAAGGGCAAGGATCATTGCGAGGAAAATGTCATGGAGCCTTTTCATGTAAAGGTTCAAGGAGCATACAGACAACAAGTGTCAGGGAGCATTTTGATGACAAGTGTATTGAGCATTGTGATGACAAAAGTCATGGAGCATTGTGATGAGAAGACCATGGATAATTGTGATGACGAGCGTTATGGGGCATTGTGATGAAAAGTGTTATGGAATATTGTGATCACAAGGGTTTGGAGCATTGTTATGACAGATGTCATGGAGCATTTTGATTTCATTGTGATGACAATAGCATGAAGCATTATGATGATGGGCCTGGTGCATTGTGATGACAGGGTTCATGGATCATTGAGATGAAAAGGGGCATGGAGCATTGTGATTACAGGGGTCTTGGAGCATTGTGATGACAAGGGTCATGGAGCCTTGTGATGACAAGGCCGTGAAACATCGTGATGGCAGGGGTCATGGAGCATTGTTATGACAGGTGTAATGGAGCACTGTGATGGCAAGGGCATGGAGCATTGTGATGAGAAAACCATGGAGCACTCTGATGACCTGTGTCATGGAGCTTTGTGATGACAAGGGCATGGAGCAATGTGATGAGAGCATTCATGGAACACTGTGATGACAATGACATGGAGCATTGTGATGCCAAGGGTCATGGATCTTTGTGATGACAAAGGTCATGGAGCATTTTGATTACAAGGGCTTTGTGCATTGTGATGAGAAGGGCTGGGAGCATTGTGATGACAGGTTCATGGAGCAATTTGATGAAAAGTGTCCTGAAGCATTTTGATGACAGGGGTTATGGAACATTGTGATTTCAAGGAGAATGGAACTTTGTGATGACTAGCACATGAAACAATGGGATCCCACGGTTCATGGATGATTGTGATGACAATGGTAAAGGAGTATTATGATGACAAGCGCATAGAGCATTGTAATGACAAGGACATGTAGCAGTTTGCTGACAAAGGCATGGAGCATTGTGATGACAAGCATCACGGAGCATTGTGAATATAGGGGTCATGGATCATTGGGATGACAAGGGCATGGATCATCGTGATGACAAGGGTCATGGAGCATAGGGCTGAAAATGTTCATGTATTATTGTGATGAGAGTGGTCTTGGAGCATTGTGATGTCAAGAGAAAGGAACATTGTGATGAAAAGAGTCTCAGATCATTGTGTTGTCAGGTGTCATGGAGATTTGTGATGACAGTGGTCATGGAACATTGTGATGATATTGGTCATGGAGCATTGTGATGAGAAGGTCATGGAGCATTGGGCTGAAAATATTCATGGAGTATTGTGAAGACAGGGGTCATGGAGCATTGTGATGACAAGGGAATGGAGCATAGTGCTGACAAGGTCCTGGAGCATTGTGATGAGAAGAACATGGAGACTTGTGATGACAAGTCTCATGGAGCATTCTGATGAAATGGGGCATGGAGCATTGTGATTACAGGGGTCTTGGAGCATTGTGATGAAAAAGGCATGGAGCCTTTCCATGAGAGGGTTCAAGGAGCATACAGACATCAAGTGTCAGGGAACATTGTGATGACAAGTGTATTGAGCATTGTGATGAGAAGACCATGGATAATCGTGATGATGAGCGTCAGGGCTGTTGTGTTGAAAAGTGTTATGGAACATTGTGATCACAAGGGTTTTGAGCATTATGATGACAGAGGTCATTGAGCATTTTGATTTCATTGTGATGACAATAGCCTGAAGCATTATCATGATGGGCATGGTGCATTGTGATGACAGGGTTCATGGAGCATTGAGATAAATAGGGGCAGGGAGCATTGTGATTACAGGGGTTTTGGAGCATTGTGATGAAAAGGGCATGGAGCATTGTGATTACCAGGGTCTTGGAGCATTGTGATGGCAAGGGTCATGGAGCCTTGTGATGACAAGGCAGTGGATCATTGTGAAGGCAGGGGTCATGGGGCATTGTTATGACTGAGGTAATGGAGCATTGTGATGAGAAGGGTCATGGAGCCTTGTGATGACAAGGCCATGGAACATCGTGATGGCAGAGGTCATGGAGCATTGTCATGACAGGGGTAATGGAGCATTGTGATGGCAAGGGCATGGAACATTGTGATGAGAAGAGCATCTAGCAGTGTGATTACAAGTGTCATGGAGCTTTGTGATGACAAAGGCATGGAGCAATGTGATGAGAGGGTTCATGGAGAATTGTGATGAAAATGACATGGAGCATTGTGATGCTAAGTGTCATTGAGCTTTGTGATGACAAAGGTCATGGAGCATTTTGATGACAAGGGTGTGGTGCATTGTGATGAGAAAGGCAGGGAGCATTTTGATGACAGGGTCATGCAACAATTTGATGAAATGTGTAATGGAACATTTTGATGAGAGGGGTTATAGAACATTGTGATGTCAGGGGTCATGGAGCTTTGGGATAAGAAGGGTCATAGAGCATTTTGATGACAGGGGTTATGGATCATTGTGATGTCAGGTGTAATGGAACATTGTGATGATAAGGGCATGTAGCATTGTGATGACAAGGATCATGGAACATTGTGATTAGAGGGGTGAGGGAGTATTGTGATGACTACTGGTGTAACATTGTGATATCTCTGGTGAGAGAGCATTTGGATGAGAAGTGCATGGAGCATTGTGATTACAAGGTTTATGGAGCTTGGCGATGACAATGTCGTGGACCGTTGTGATGAAAATTGCATGGCACATTGTGATGACAAGAGTCATGTAGCATTGTTCTGACAAAGGCATGGAGCATTTTGATGACAAGGGTCACGGAGCATTGTGATGAAAAGTTCATGGAGCATTGTGGTTACAAAGGTCACAGAGCCTTGTGATGATGCGGGCGTGGACCACTGTGATGACAAACGTTATGAAGCATTGTGACGAATGGAGTCACGGAGCATTGTGATGACAGGGGTCCTGGAGCATTGTGATGACAAGGGCATGGAGCATTGTGATGACAGGGGCATGGAGCATTGGTCTGACAAGTTTCAGAGATTATTGTGATGACAGTGGACATGCTGCATTGTGATGGCAAGGGAAAGGAGCACAGTTATGAGAAGGTCTTGGAGTATTGTAAAGAGAAGTGTCAGGGAGCATTGTGATGACATATGTCATGGTCCATTGCGCTGACAATGGCAGGGAACATTGTGATGCCAAATGCAATAGAGGATTGTAATGACAAATATAGTGGAGCATTGTGATGACAAGGCCAGGAGCATTATGATGACAAGGGCCATTGAGAATTTTCATGACAAGGTCGTGAAGCATTGTGATGACAATGTCCTGGAGCATTGTGATGAGAAAACCATGGAGCCTTGTGATGACAAACCTCATGGAGCATACTGATGAAAAAGGGCATGGGCCACTGTGATTACAGGGGTCTTGGATCATTGTGATGACAAGGGCATGGAGCACTGTGAGGAGAAGGCCAAGGAGCATTCTAATGACATGCGTCCTTGAGCTTTGTGATGACAAGGTCATGGAGCACTGTGATTACAGGGGTCTTGGAGCATTGTAATGAAAACTGCATGGATCATTGTGATGAGAAAAGCATGGAGCCTTGTCATGACAGGGTTCAAGGAGCATTCTGACGACAAGTGTCAGGGCGCATTGTGATGCCATGTGTATTGTGAGTTGTGATGACAAAGTTCATGGAGCATTGTGATGAAAAGGGCATGGAGTATTGTGATGACAGGTTCATGGAGCAATATGATGAAAAGGATCATGGAACATTTTGATGACAGGGGTTATGGAACATTGTGATGTCAGGGGTCATGGAGCATTTTGATGAAAGTTCATGGAGCATTTTGATGACAGGGGTTATGGAACATTGTGATGACAGGTGTCATCGAATATTGTGATGATAAGTGCATGTAGAATTGTGATGACAGGAGTCATGGAACATTGTGATGTCTGGGGTGAGGGAGTATTGTGACGAATCGTGATGTAACATTGTGATATCAGTGGTGAGAGAGCATTTTGATGAGAAGTACATTTAAGTTTGTGAAGACAATGTTTATGGAGCATTGTGATGACAAGATTGTGGAGAACTGTGATGACAAGTGCATGACACATTGTGATAACATGGGTAATGGAGCATTGTTCTGACAAAGGCAGGGAGCATTGTGATGACAAGCGCATGGCACATTGTGATGACATGGGTAATGGAGCATTGTTCTGAGAAAGGCATGGAGCATTGTGATGACAAGGGTCATGGAGCATTGTGATGAAAAGTTCATGGAGTATTGTTGTCACAAATGTCACAGAGCCTTGTGATGATGCGTGCTTGGACCACTGTGATGAATAACGTTATGAAGCATTGTGATGAATGGTGTCACGGAGCATTGTGATGACTTGGGTCATGGAGCATTTTTATTTCATTGTGATGAAAATAGCCTGAAGCATTATGATTATGTGCTAGATGCATTGTGATGACAGGGTTCATGGAGCATTTTGATGACAAGAGCATGGAGCATTTTGATGAGAAGTCCATGGAACATTCTGATGACATGTGTCATGGAGCTTTGTGATGACAAGGGCATGGAGCATTGTGATTACAGGTGTCTTGGGGCATTGTGATGTCAAGTGTCATGGAGCCTTGTGATGACAAGGCCGTGGAACATAGTGATGGCATGGGTCATGGAGCATTCTTATGACAGGTGTAATGGAGCAGTGTGATGAGAAGACCATGGATAATTGTGATGACGAGAGTCATGGGACATTGTGATGACTAGTGTTATGGAATATTGTGATCACAAGGGTTTGGAGCATTGTTATAACAGAGGTCATGAAGCATTTTGATTTCATTGTGATGACAATAGCATGAAGCATTATGATGATGGGCTTGGTGCATTGTGATGACAGGGTTCATGGATCATTGAGATGAAAAGGGGCATGGAGCATTGTGATTACAGCGGTCTTGGATCATTGTGATGAGAAGGGTCATGGAGCCTTGTGATGACAGGGCTATGGAACATCGTGATGTCAGGAGTCATGGAGCATTTTTATGACAGGGGTAATGGAGCATTGTGATGGCAAGGGCGTGGTGCATTGTGAGGAGAAGGCCATGGAGAATTCTGATGACATGTGTCATGGAGCTTTGTGATGAGAAGGGCATGGAGCAATGTGATGAGAGCGTTCATAGAGCATCGTGATGACAATGACATGGAGCACTGTGATCCCAAAAGTCATGGATCTTTGTGATGACAAAGGTCATGGAGCATTTTGATGACAAGTGTGTTGTGCATTGTGATGAGAAGGGCAGGGAGCATTTTGATGACAGGTTCATGGAGCAATTTGATGAAAAGTGTCATGGAGCATTTTGATGACAGGGGTGATGGAACATTGTGTTGTCAGGGGTCATCGAATATTGTGATGATAATGCATGTAGCATGTTGATGACAGGAGTTACGGAAAACTGTGATGCCTGGGGTGAGGGAGTATTGTGACGAATAGTGATGTAACATTGTGATATCAATGGTGAGAGAGCATTTTGATGAGAAGTGCATGGAGCATTGTGATGACAAGGTTTATGGAGCATTGTGATGACAAGATTGTGGAGCACTGTGATGACAAGCGAATCGTGCATTGTGATGACATGTGTCGTAGAGCATTGTGCTGACAAGCGCATGGAACTTTGTGATGACAAGGGTCATGGAGAATTGTGCTGAGAAAGCATAGAGCATTGTTATGACAAGGGACAAAGAGCATTGTGATGAAAATTTCACGGAGCATTGTGGTTAAAAATATCACAGAGACTGTTGATGACGTGGGCATGGACCATTGTGATGACAAGGGTCATGGAGCATAGGGCTGAAAATGTTCATGGCGTACTGTGATGCCAGGGGTCATGGAGCATTGTGATGACAGAGGTCATGGAGTATTTTGATTTCATTTTGCTGACAATAGCCTGAAGCATTATGATGATGGGCATGATGCATTGTGATGACAGGGATCATGGAGCATTGAGATGAAAAGTGGCATGCAGCATTGTGGTTACAGGGGTCTTGGAGCATTGTGATGACAAGGGCATGGAGCATTTTCATGAGAAGTTCATGGAACATTCCGATGACATGTGTCATGGAGCTTGGTGATGACAAGGGCATGGAGCATTGTGTTTACGGGGGACTTGGAGCATTGTGATTAAAAGGGCATGGATCACTGTGATGAAAAATGCATGGAGCCTTACCATGACAGGGTTCAAGGAGCATACTGACGACAAGTGTCAGGGAGCATTGTGATGACAAGTGTATTGAGAATTGTGATGACAAAGGTCATGGAGCATTGTAATGAGAAGACCATGGATAATTGTGATGATGAGCATCATGGGGTTTTGTGATGATAAGTGTTATAGAACATTGTGATCACAAGGGTTTGGAGCATTGTTATGACAGACGTCATGAAGCATTTTGAATTCATTGTGATGAAAATAGCCTGAAGCATTATGATGATGTGCATGGTGCATTGTGATGACAGTGTTCATGGGTCATTGAGATGAAAATGGGCATGTAGCCTTGTGACTACAGGGGTCTTAGAGCATTGTGATGAGAAGGGTCATGGAGCATTGTGATGACAAGACCATGGAACAACGTGATGGCAGGAATCATGGAACATTGTTATGACAGGTGTAATGGAGCATTCTGATAGCAAGGGCATGGAACATTGTGATTGGATGGCCATGTAGCATTCTGATGACATGTGTCATGGAGCTTTGTGCTGACAAGGGCATGGAGCTATGTGATGAGAGCGTTCATGGAGCATCGTAATGACAATGACATGGAGCATTGTTATGCCAAGGGTCATGGATCTTTGTGATGACAAAGGTCTTGGAGCATGTTGATGACAAGGGTGTTGTGCATTGTGATGAGAAGGGCAGGGATCATTGTGATGTCAGGGTTCATGGAGAATTTTGATGAAACGGGTCATGGAGCATTTTGATGATGGGTTATGGAACATTGTGATGACAGGGGTCATCGAACATTGTGATGATAATGCATGTAGCATTGTGATGACAGGAGTCATGGAACACTGTGATGAGAGGTTTCAGGGAGTATTGTGACGAATACTGATGTAATATTTTGATATCAGTGGTGAGAGAGCATTTTGATGAGAAGTGCATGGAGCATTGTGATGACAAGCTTTATGGAGGATTGTGATGACAAGATTGTGGAGCACTGTGATGACAAGCGAATGGTGCATTGTGATGATATGTGTCGTGCAGCATTGTGCTGACAAGCACATGGAGCATTGTGATGACATGGGTTAAAGAGCATTATGATGAAATGTTCTTGGAGCATTGTGGTTAAAAAGGTCACAGAGACTGTTGATGATGAGGACATGGACTTTTGTGATGACCAAGGTCATGAAGCACTTTGATGACTGGTGTCATGGAGCATTATGATGACAGGGGACATGGAGCATTGTGACAACAAGGGCATGGAGCATTGTGATGACAAGGGCATGGAGCATTTGTCTAATAAGTTTCATGGATTATTGTGATGACAGTTGGAATGGCGCATTGTGATGACAAGGGCATGAAGCATTGTGATAACCAGGTCATGCAGTATTGTGAAGACAGGTGTCAGGGAGTATTGTGATGACATATGTAATGGCACATTGTGATGACAATGGCAGTTAGCATTGTGATACCAAGTGTCATGGAGGATTCTGATGACAAATGTAATGGAGCATTGTGATGAAAATGGCTTGGAGCATTGGGATGACAAGGGTCAGGGAGCATTGTGCTGACAAGTGCATGGATAATTGTGATGACAGTGGTCATGGAGCATTCTGATGACAAGCTTGTGGAGTATTTTGATGAAAATGGCATGGAGCATTGTGATGAAAATGGCATGGGGCATTGTGAGGAAAATGGCATGGAGCCTTTTCATGACAGGGTACAAGAAGCATTCTGACGACAAGTGTCAGGGAGCATTGTGATGACAATTGTATTTAGAATTGTGATGACAAAGATCATGGAGCATTGTGATGAAAAGGGCATGGAGAATTGTGATGAGAGGCATCATGGAGCATTGTGATGACAAGTGTTATGGAACTTTGTGATCACAAGGGTTTGGAGCATTGTGATGACAGAGGTCATGGATCATTTTGATTTCAAGGAACATGGAACATTCTGATGACAAGAGCATGAAGCAATGTGATCCCAAGTTTCATGGAGGATTGTGATGACAATGGTAATGGAGTATTGTGATGACAAGCGCATAGAGTATTGTAATGAGAAGGTCATGTAGCATTTTGCTGACAAAGGCATGGAGCATTGGGATGAGAGGTGTCAAGGAGCACTGTGATGACAAGCGTCTTGAAGCATTGTGAATACAGGGGTCATGGAGCATTGTGATGACAAGCGCATGGAGTATTGTGATGTCAGGGCCATGGAGCATTGGTCGGATAAGTTTCATAGATTATTGTGATGACAGTGGACATGGTGCATGTGATGACAAGGGCATGGATCATTGTGATTAGAAGGTCATGGAGTATTGTGAAGACAGTTGTAAGTGAGCATTGTGATGACATATGACATGATCCATTGCAAAGACAATGGCAGGGAGCATTGTGATAATTGGAGTCACGGAGCATTGTGTTGACAGGGGTCATGGAGCATTGTGATAACAAGGACATGGAGCATTTTGATGACAAGAGCATGGAGCATTGGTCTAATATGTTTCATGGATTATTGCAATGACAGTTGGAATGGCGCATTGTGATGACAAGAGCATGGATCATTGTGATGCCAAGTGTCATGGAGGATTCTGATGACAAAGATAATGGAGCATTTTGATGACAATGACTTGGGTCATTGTGATGACAAGGGTCAGGGAGCATTCTGATGACAAGCTTGTGATGTATTTTGATGACAATGGCATGGAGCATTGTGATGAAAACGGCATGGGGCACTGTGATGAAAAAGTCATGGAGCATTTTCGAGAGAGGGTTCAAGGAGTATTCTGACGACAAGTGTCAGGTAGCATTGTGATGACAAGTGTATTGAGAATTGCGATGACAAAGGTCATGGAGCATTGTGATGAGAAGACCATGGATAATTTTGATGACGAGCGTCAAGGGGCATTGTGATGACAAGTGTTATGGAATATTGTGATCACAAGGGTATGGAGCATTGTTATGACAGAGGTCATGGAGCATTTTGATTTCATTGTGATGACAATAGCATGAAGCATTATGATGATGGGCATGGTGCATTTTGATGACAGGGTTCATGGATCATTGAGATCAAAAGGGGCATGGAGCATTGTGATTACAGGGGTCTTGGAGCATTGTGATGAAAAGGGCATGGAGTACTTTGATGAAAGGCATCATGGAGCGTTGTGATGACAAGTGTTAAGGAACACTGTGATCACAAGTGTTTGGAGCATTGTGATGAAAGAGGTCATGGATCATTTTGCTTTCAAGGAGCATGGAGCATTGTGATGTCAAGGGCATAGTGTATTGTGATGACAGGCATCATGGAGCGTTGTGATGACAAGTGTTATGGAACTTTGTGATCACAAGGGTTTGGACCACTGTGATGACAGAGGTCATGGATCATTTTGATTTCAAGGAGCATGGAGCATTGTGATGTCAAGGGCATGAAGCAATGTTATCCCAAGTTTCATGGAGGATTGTGATGACAGTGGTAATGGAGTATTGTGATGACAAGCGCATAGAGCATTGTCATGACAAGGTCATGTAGCATTTTGCTGACAAAGTCATGGAGCATTGTGATGACAGGTGGCATGGAGCACTGTGATGACAAGCGTCACGGAGCCTTGTGAATAAAGCGGTTATGGAGCATTGGAATGACAAGGGCATGGATCATTTTGATGACAAGGGTCATGGAGCATTGGGCTGAAAATGTTCATGGAGTATTGTGATGACAGGGGTCATGGAGCATTGTGATGACAGAGGTCATGGAGAATTTTGATTTCATTGTGCTGACAATAGCCGGAAGCATTATGATGATGGCCATGATGCATTGTGATGACAGGGTTCATGGAGCATTGAGATGAAAAGGGGCATGGAACATTGTGATTACAGGGGTCTGGGAGCATTGCGATGACAAGGGCATGGAGCATTTTGGTGAGAAGGCCATGGAATATTATGATGACATGTGACACAGAGATTTGTGATGACAAGTCATGGAGCATTGTGATTAAAGGGGTCTTGGAGCATTGTGATGGCATGTGTCATGGAGCCTTGTGATGACAAGGCCGTGGAACATTGTGATGGCAGGGGTCATGGAGCATTGATATGAAAGGGGTAATGGAGCATTGTGATGAGAAGGGAATGGAGCATTGTGATTAAAAGGTTTATGGAGCATTGCCATGAAAACTTTGTGGACCGTTATGATGCAAAGCGCGTGGCACATTGTAAGGACAAGGGTGATGGAGCATTTTTTTTGACAAAGGCATGGAGCATTGTGATGACAAGGGTAACGGAGAATTGTGATGAAGAGTTCATGGAGCATTGTGGTTACAAAGGTCACAGAGCCTTGTGATGTCACGGGCATGGATCACTGTGATGACAATTGTTATGAAGCATTGTGATGCCTGGATTCACGGAGCATTGTGATGACAGGGGTCATGGAGCATTGTGATGACAAGCACATGGAGTATTGTGATGTCAGGGGCATGGATAATTGGTCTGACAAGTTCCATAGATTATTGTGATGACAGTGGACATGGTGCATTTTGATAAAAAGGGCATGGATCATTTTGATGAGAAGGTCATGGAGTATTGTGAAGACAGGTGTCAGGGAGCATTGTGATGAAAAGTTCATGGAACATTGTGGTTACAAAGGTCACAGAGCCTTGTGATGACGCGGGCATGGACCACTGTGATGACAAATGTTATGAAGCATTGTGATGCCTGGAGTCACGGAGCATTGTGATGACATATGTCATGGTCCATTGCGATTACAATGGCAGGGTGCATTGTGATGCCAAATGAAATGGAGGATTGTGATGACAAATATAATGGAGCATTGTGATGAGTAGGGCTTGGAGGATTAGGATGACAATGGCCACTGAGAATTTCCATGACAAGGTCGTGAAGCATTGTGATGAAAAAAACATGGAGCCTTGTGATGACAAGTCTCATGGAGCATACTGATGAAAAGAGGCATGGAGCATTGTGATTACAGGGGTCTTGGAACACTGTGATGACAAGGGCATGGAACGTTGTGAGGAGAAGGCCAAGGATCATTCTAATGACATGCGTCCTTGAGCTTTCTGATGACAAGGGCATGTAGCATTGGGATTAGAGTTGTCTTGGAGCACTGTGATGAAAAGGGCATGGATCATTGCGAGGAAAATGTCATGGAGCCTTTTCATGAAAAGGTTCAAGGAGCATACAGACAACAAGTGTCAGGGAGCATTTTGATGACAACTGTATTGAGCATTGTGATGACAAAAGTCATGGAGCATTGTGATGAGAAGACCATGGATAATTGTGATGACGAGCGTTATGGGACATTGTGATGAAACGTGTTATGGAATATTGTGATCACAAGGGTTTGGAGCATTGTTATGACAGATGTCATGGAGCATTTTGATTTCATTGTGATGACAATAGCATGAAGCATTATGATGATGGGCCTGGTGCATTGTGATGACAGTGTTCATGGATCATTGAGATGAAAAGGGGCATGGAGCATTGTGATTACAGGGGTCTTGGAGCATTGTGATGACAAGGGTCATGGAGCCTTGTGATGACAAGGCCGTGGAACATCGTGATGGCAGGGGTCATGGAGCATTGTTATGACAGGGGTAATGGAGCACTGTGATGGCAAGGGCATGGAGCATTGTGATGAGAGCATTCATGGAACACTGTGATGACCTGTGTCATGGAGCTTTGTGATGACAAGGGCATGGAGCAATGTGATGAGAGCGTTCATGGAACACTGTGATGACAATGACATGGAGCACTGTGATGCCAAGGGTCATGGATATTTGTGATGACAAAGGTCATGGAGCATTTTGATTACAAGGGCTTTGTGCATTGTGATGAGAAGGGCTGGGAGCATTGTGATGACAGGTTCATGGAGCAATTTGATGAAAAGTGTCCTGAAGCATTTTGATGACAGGGTTTATGGAACATTGTGATGTAAGGGGTCATCAAACATTGTGATGATAAGTGCATGTAGCACTGTGATGACAGGAGTCATGGAACATTGTGATGACAGGGGTGAGGGAGCATTGTGACGAATAGTGATGGAACATTGTGATATCATTGGTGAGACAGCATTTTGTTGAGAAGTGCATGGAGCATTTTGATGACAAGGTTTATGGAACAATGTGATGATAAGATGGTGGAGCACTCTGATGACAAGTGCATGGTGCATTGTGATGACATGTGTCTTGGAGCATTGTCCTGACCAGCACAAGGAGCACTGTGATGACAAGTGTAATGAAGCATTGTGCTTAGAAAGGCATAGAGCATTGTGATGACAAGGGCCAAAGAGCATTGTAATGAAAAGTTCATGGAGCATTGTGGTTACAAAGGTCACAGAGTCTGTTGATGACGAGGGCGTGGACCATTGTGATGACAAAGGTCCTGAACCATTGTGATGACTGGAGTCACGAAGCATTGTTATGACAGGGGTCATGGAGCATTCTGATAACAAGGACATGGAGCATTGTGATGACAAGGGCATGGAGCATTGGTCTAATAATTTTCATGGATTATTGCGATGAAAGTTGGAATGGCACATTGTGATGACAAGGGCATGGAGCATTGTGATGACTAGGTCATGCAGTATTGTGAAGACAGGTGTCAGGGAGCATTGTAATGACATATGTAATGGCCCATTGTGATGACAATGACATGGAGCATTGTGATGCCAAGTGTCATGGAGGATTCTTATGACAAAGGTAATGGAGCACTGTGATCAGAATGGCTTGGAGCATTGTGATGACAAGGGTCAGTGAGCATTGTGCTGACAAGTGCATGGAGAATTGTGATGACAAGGGTTATGGAGCATTCTGATGACAAGCTTGTGGAGTATTTTGATGACAATGGCATGGAGCATTGTGATGAAAACGGCATGGGGCATTGTGATGAAAAGGCATGGAGCCTTTTCGTGACAGGGTTCAAGGAGCATTGTGACAAGTGTCAGGGAGCATTGTGATGACAAGTGTATTGAGAATTGTGATGACAAAGGTCATGGACCATTGTGATGAAAACGGCATGGATTATTGTGATGACAGGCATCATGGAGCGTTGTGATGACAAGTGTTATGGAACATTGTGATCACAAGGGTTTGGAGCATTGTGATGACAGAGGTCATGGATCATTTTGATTTCAAGGAGCATGGAACATTGTGATGACTAGGACATGAAACAATGTGATCCCACGGTTCATGGATGATTGTGATGACAAAGGTAATGGAGTATTGTGATGACAAGCGCATAGAGCATTGTAATGACAAGGTCATGTAGCAGTTTGCTGACAAAGGCATGGAGCATTGTGATGACAAGCTTCACGGAGCATTGTGAATATAGGGGTCATGGATCATTGGGATGACAAGGGCATGGATCATCGTGATGACAAGGGTCATGGAGCATAGGGCTGAAAATGTTCATGGATTATTGTGATGAGAGGGGTCTTGGAGCATTGTGATGTCTAGGGAAAGGAACATTGTGATGAAAAGAGTCTCAGATCATTGTGTTGTCAGGTGTCATGGAGATTTGTGATGACAGTGGTCATGGAGCATTGTGATGATATTGGTCATGGAGCATTGTGATGAGAAGGTCATGGAGCATTGGGCTGAAAATATTCATGGAGTATTGTGAAGACAGGGGTCATGGAGCATTGTGATGACAAGGGAATGGAGCATAGTGCTGACAAGGTCCTGGAGCATTGTGATGAGAAGAACATGGAGACTTGTGATGACAAGTCTCATGGAGCATTCTGATGAAATGGGGCATGGAGCATTGTGACTACAGGGGTCTTGGAGCTTTGTGATAACAAGGGCTTGGAGCATTGTGAGGAAAAGGCCATGGAGCAATCTGCTGACAGGCGTCATAGAGCTTTGTGATGACAAGGACATGGAGCATTGTGATTAAAGGGGTCTTGGAGCATTGTGATGAAAAAGGCATGGAGCCTTTCCATGAGAGGGTTCAAGGAGCATACAGACAACAAGTGTCAGGGAACATTGTGATGACAAGTGTATTGAGCATTGTGATGAGAAGACCATGGATAATCGTGATGATGAGCGTCAGGGCTGTTGTGTTGAAAAGTGATATGGAACATTGTGATCACAAGGGTTTTGAGCATTATGATTACAGAGGTCATTGAGCATTTTGATTTCATTGTGATGACAATAGCCTGAAGCATTTTCATGATGGGCATGGTGCATTGTGATGACAGGGTTCATGGAGCATTGAGATAAATAGGGGCAGGGAGCATTGTGATTACAGGGGTTTTGGAGCTTTGTGATGAAAAGGGCATGGAGCATTGTGATTACCAGGGTCTTGGAGCATTGTGATGGCAAGGGTCATGGAGCCTTCTGATGACAAGGCAGTGGATCATTGTGAAGGCAGGGGTCATGGGGCATTGTTATGACAGAGGTAATGGAGCATTGTGATGAGAAGGGTCATGGAGCCTTGTGATGACAAGGACATGGAACATCGTGATGGCAGAGGTCATGGAGCATTGTCATGACAGGGGTAATGGAGCATTGTGATGGCAAGAGCATGGAGCATTGTGATGAGAAGGGCATCTAGCATTGTGATGAGAAGTGTCATGGAGCTTTGTGATGACAAAGGCATGGAGCAATGTGATGAGAGGGTTCATGGAGAATTGTGATGAAAATGACATGGAGCATTGTGATGCCAAGGGTCATGGAGCTTTGTGATGACAAAGGTCATGGAGCATTTTGATGACAAGGGTGTGGTGCATTGTGATGAGAAAGGCAGGGAGCATTTTGATGACAGGGTCATGAAACAATTTGATGAAATATGTAATGGAACATTTTGATGAGAGGGGTTATAGAACATTGTGATGTCAGGGGTCATGGAGCTTTGGGATAAGAAGGGTCATAGAGCATTTTGATGACAGGGGTTATGGATCATTGTGATGTCAGGTGTAATGGAACGTTGTGATGATAAGGGCATGTAGCATTGTGATGACACGATCATGGAACATTGTGATTAGAGGGGTGAGGGAGTATTGTGATGACTAGTGGTGTAACATTGTGATATCTCTGGTGAGAGAGCATTTGGATGAGAAGTGCATGGAGCATTGTGATTACAAGGTATATGGAGCTTAGCAATGACAATGTCGTGGACCGTTGTGATGAAAAGTGCATGGCACATTGTGATGACAAGAGTCATGTAGCATTGTTCTGACAAGGCATGGAGCATTGTGATGACAAGGGTCACGGAGCATTGTGATGAAAAGTTCATGGAACATTGTGGTTACAAAGGTCACAGAGCCTTGTGATGACGCGGGCATGGACCACTGTGATGACAAATGTTATGAAGCATTGTGATGCCTGGAGTCACGGAGCATTGTGATGACATATGTCATGGTCCATTGCGATTACAATGGCAGGGTGCATTGTGATGCCAAATGAAATGGAGGATTGTGATGACAAATATAATGGAGCATTGTGATGACTAGGGCTTGGAGGATTAGGATGACAAGGGCCATTGAGAATTTCCATGACAAGGTCGTGAAGCATTGTGATGAAAAAAACATGGAGCCTTGTGATGACAAGTCTCATGGAGCATACTGATGAAAAGAGGCATGGAGCATTGTGATTACAGGGGTCTTGGAACACTGTGATGACAAGGGCATGGAACATTGTGAGGAGAAGGCCAAGGATCATTCTAATGACATGCGTCATTGAGCTTTCTGATGACAAGGGCATGCAGCATTGGGATTAGAGTTGTCTTGGAGCACTGTGATGAAAAGGGCATGGATCATTGCGAGGAAAATGTCATGGAGCCTTTTCATGAAAAAGTTCAAGGAGCATACAGACAACAAGTGTCAGGGAGCATTTTGATGACAAGTGTATTGAGCATTGTGATGACAAAAGTCATGGAGCATTGTGATGAGAAGACCATGGATAATTGTGATGACGAGCGTTATGGGGCATTGTGATGAAAAGTGTTATGGAATATTGTGATCACAAGGGTTTGGAGCATTGTTATGACAGATGTCATGGAGCATTTTGATTTCATTGTGATGACAATAGCATGAAGCATTATGATGATGGGCCTGGTGCATTGTGATGACAAGGTTCATGGATCATTGAGATGAAAAGGGGCATGGAGCATTGTGATTACAGGGGTCTTGGAGCATTGTGATGACAAGGGTCATGGAGCCTTGTGATGACAAGGTCGTGGAACATCGTGATGGCAGGGATCATGGAGCATTGTTATGACAGGGGTAATGGAGCACTGTGATGGCAAGGGCATGGAGCATTGTGATGAGAGCGTTAATGGAACACTGTGATGACATGTGTCATGGAGCTTTGTGATGACAAGGGCATGGAGCAATGTGATGAGTGCGTTCATTGAACACTGAAATGACAATGACATGGAGCACTGTGATGCCAAGGGTCATGGATCTTTGTGATGACAAAGGTCATGGAGCATTTTGATTACAAGGGCTTTGTGCATTGTGATGAGAAGGGCTGGGAGCATTGTGATGACAGGTTCATGGAGCAATTTGATGAAAAGTGTCCTGAAGCATTTTGATGACAGGGGTTATGGAACATTGTGATGTAAGGGGTCATCAAACATTGTGATGATAAGTGCATGTAGCACTGTGATGACAGGAGTCATGGAACATTGTGATGACAGGGGTGTGGGAGCATTGTGACGAATAGTGATGGAACAGTGTGATATCATTGGTGAGACAGCATTTTGTTGAGAAGTGCATGGAGCATTTTGATGACAAGGTTTATGGAACAATGTGATGATAACATGGTGGAGCACTCTGATGACAAGTGCATGGTGCATTGTGATGACATGTGTCTTGGAGCATTGTCCTGACCAGCACAAGTAGCACTGTGATGACAAGAGTAATGAAGCATTGTGCTTAGAAAGGCATAGAGCATTGTGATGACAAGGGCCAAAGAGCATTGTAATGAAAAGTTCATGGAGCATTGTGGTTACAAAGGTCACAGAGTCTGTTGATGACGAGGGCATGGACCATTGTGATGACAAAGGTCCTGAACCATTGTGATGACTGGAGTCACGAAGCATTGTGATGACA
The DNA here is from genome assembly GCF_964165515.1 of Mesoplodon bidens. Classification (NCBI taxonomy): domain Eukaryota; kingdom Metazoa; phylum Chordata; class Mammalia; order Artiodactyla; family Ziphiidae; genus Mesoplodon; species Mesoplodon bidens. The sequence continues at coordinate 445,549 of NW_027672423.1, forward strand.
GGGGTCATGAAGCATTCTGATAACAAGGACATGGAGCATTGTGATGACGAGGGCATGGAGCATTGGTCTAATAATTTTCATGGATTATTGCGATGACAGTTGGAATGGCACATTGTGATGACAAGGGCATGGAGCATTGTGATGACTAGGTCATGCAGTATTGTGAAGACAGGTTTCCGGGAGCATTGTAATGACATATGAAATGGCCCATTGTGATGACAATGGCATGGAGCATTGTGAGGCCAAGTGTCATGGAGGATTCTTATGACAAAGGTAATGGAGCACTGTGATGAGAATGGCTTGGAGCATTGTGATGACAAGGGTCAGGGAGCATTGTGCTGACAAGTGCATGGAGAATTGTGATGACAAGGGTTATGGAGCATTCTGATGACAAGCTTGTGGAGTATTTTGATGACAATGGCATGGAGCATTGTGATGAAAACGGCATGGGGCATTGTGATGAAAAATGCATGGAGCCTTTTCGTGACAGGGTTCAAGGAGCATTGTGACAAGTGTCAGGGAGCATTGTGATGACAAGTGTATTGAGAATTGTGATGACAAAGGTCATGCACCATTGTGATGAAAACGGCATGGATTATTGTGATGACAGGCATCATGGAGCGTTGTGATGACAAGTGTTATGGAACATTGTGATCACAAGGGTTTGGAGCATTGTGATGACAGAGGTCATGGATCATTTTGATTTCAAGGAGCATGGAACATTGTGGTGACTAGGACATGAAACAATGTGATCCCACGGTTCATGGATGATTGTGATGACAATGGTAATGGAGTATTGTGATGACAAGCGCATAGAGCATTGTAATGACAAGGTCATGTAGCATTTTGCTGACAAAGGCATGGAGCATTGTGATGACAAGCATCACGGAGCATTGTGAATATAGGGGTCATGGATCATTGGGATGACAAGGGCATGGATCATCGTGATGCAAGGGTCATGGAGCATAGGGCTGAAAATGTTCATGGATTATTGTGATGAGAGGGGTCTTGGAGCATTGTGATGTCTAGGGAAAGGAACATTGTGATGAAAAGAGTCTCAGATCATTGTGTTGTCAGGTGTCATGGAGATTTGTGATGACAGTGGTCATGGAGCATTGTGATGATATTGGTCATGGAACATTGTGATGAGAAGGTCATGGAGCATTGGGCTGAAAATATTCATGGAGTATTGTGAAGACAGGGGTCATGGAGCATTGTGATGACAAGGGAATGGAGCATAGTGCTGACAAGGTCCTGGAGCATTGTGATGAGAAGAACATGGAGACTTGTGATGACAAGTCTCATGGAGCATTCTGATGAAATGGGGCATGGAGCATTGTGATTACAGGGGTCTTGGAGCATTGTGATAACAAGGGCTTGGAGCATTGTGAGGAAAAGGCCATGGAGCAATCTGCTGACAGGCGTCATAGAGCTTTGTGATGACAAGGACATGGAGCATTGTGATTAAAGGGGTCTTGGAGCATTGTGATGAAAAAGGCATGGAGCCTTTCCATGAGAGGGTTCAAGGAGCATACAGACAACAAGTGTCAGGGAACATTGTGATGACAAGTGTATTGAGCATTGTGATGAGAAGACCATGGATAATCGTGATGATGAGCGTCAGGGCTGTTGTGTTGAAAAGTGTTATGGAACATTGTGATCACAAGGGTTTTGAGCATTATGATGACAGAGGTCATTGAGCATTTTGATTTCATTGTGATGACAATAGCCTGAAGCATTATCATGATGGGCATGGTGCATTGTGATGACAGGGTTCATGGAGCATTGAGATAAATAGGGGCAGGGAGCATTGTGATTACAGGGGTTTTGGAGCATTGTGATGAAAAGGGCATGGAGCATTGTGATTACCAGGGTCTTGGAGCATTGTGATGGCAAGGGTCATGGAGCCTTGTGATGACAAGGCAGTGGATCATTGTGAAGGCAGGGGTCATGGGGCATTGTTATGACAGAGGTAATGGAGCATTGTGATGAGAAGGGTCATGGAACCTTGTGATGACAAGGCCATGGAACATCGTGATGGCAGAGGTCATGGAGCATTGTCATGACAGGGGTAATGGAGCATTGTGATGGCAAGGGCATGGAGCATTGTGATGAGAAGGGCATCTAGCATTGTGATGACAAGTGTCATGGAGCTTTGTGATGACAAAGGCATGGAGCAATGTGATGAGAGGGTTCATGGAGAATTGTGATGAAAATGACATGGAGCATTGTGATGCCAATGGTCATGGAGCTTTGTGATGCCAAGGGTCATGGAGCTTTGTGATGACAAAGGTCATGGAGCATTTTCATGACAAGGGTGTGGTGCATTGTGATGAGAAAGGCAGGGAGCATTTTGATGACAGGGTCATGCAACAATTTGATGAAATGTGTAATGGAACATTTTGATGAGAGGGGTTATAGAACATTGTGATGTCAGGGGTCATGGAGCTTTGGGATAACAAGGGTCATAGAGCATTTTGATGACAGGGGTTATGGATCATTGTGATGTCAGGTGTAATGGAACATTGTGATGATAAGGGCATGTAGCATTGTGATGACACGATCATGGAACATTGTGATTAGAGGGGTGAGGGAGTATTGTGATGACTAGTGGTGTAACATTGTGATATCTCTGGTGAGAGAGCATTTGGATGAGAAGTGCATGGAGCATTGTGATTACAATGTATATGGAGCTTAGCAATGACAATGTCGTGGACCGTTGTGATGAAAATTGCATGGCACATTGTGATGACAAGAGTCATGTAGCATTGTTCTGACAAGGCATGGAGCATTGTGATGACAAGGATCACGGAGCATTGTGATGAAAAGTTCATGGAACATTGTGGTTACAAAGGTCACAGAGCCTTGTGATGACGCGGGCATGGACCACTGTGATGACAAATGTTATGAAGCATTGTGATGCCTGGAGTCACGGAGCATTGTGATGACATATGTCATTGTCCATTGCGATTACAATGGCAGGGTGCATTGTGATGCCAAATGAAATGGAGGATTGTGATGACAAATATAATGGAGCATTGTGATGACTAGGGCTTGGAGGATTAGAATGACAAGGGCCATTGAGAATTTCCATGACAAGTTCGTGAAGCATTGTGATGAAAAAAACATGGAGCCTTGTGATGACAAGTCTCATGGAGCATACTGATGAAAAGAGGCATGGAGCATTGTGACTACAGGGGTCTTGGAACACTGTGATGACAAGGGCATGGAACATTGTGAGGAGAAGGCCAAGGATCATTCTAATGACATGCGTCATTGAGCTTTCTGATGACAAGGGCATGCAGCATTGGGATTAGAGTTGTCTTGGAGCACTGTGATGAAAAGGGCATGGATCATTGCGAGGAAAATGTCATGGAGCCTTTTCATGAAAAGGTTCAAGGAGCATACAGACAACAAGTGTCAGGGAGCATTTTGATGACAAGTGTATTGAGCATTGTGATGACAAAAGTCATGGAGCATTGTGATGAGAAGACCATGGATAATTGTGATGACGAGCGTTATGGGGCATTGTGATGAAAAGTGTTATGGAATATTGTGATCACAAGGGTTTGGAGCATTGTTATGACAGATGTCATGGAGCATTTTGATTTCATTGTGATGACAATAGCATGAAGCATTATGATGATGGGCCTGGTGCATTGTGATGACAAGGTTCATGGATCATTGAGATGAAAAGGGGCATGGAGCATTGTGATTACAGGGGTCTTGGAGCATTGTGATGACAAGGGTCATGGAGCCTTGTGATGACAAGGCCGTGGAACATCGTGATGGCAGGGATCATGGAGCATTGTTATGACAGGGGTAATGGAGAACTGTGATGGCAAGGGCATGGAGCATTGTGATGAGAGCGTTCATGGAACACTGTGATGACATGTGTCATGGAGCTTTGTGATGACAAGGGCATGGAGCAATGTGATGAGTGCGTTCATGGAACACTGTGATGACAATGACATGGAGCACTGTGATGCCAAGGGTCTTGGATCTTTGTGATGACAAAGGTCATGGAGCATTTTGATTACAAGGGCTTTGTGCATTGTGATGAGAAGGGCTGGGAGCATTGTGATGACAGGTTCATGGAGCAATTTGATGAAAAGTGTCCTGAAGCATTTTGATGACAGGGGTTATGGAACATTGTGATGTAAGGGGTCATCAAACATTGTGATGATAAGTGCATGTAGCACTGTGATGACAGGAGTCATGGAACATTGTGATGACAGGGGTGTGGGAGCATTGTGACGAATAGTGATGGAACATTGTGATATCATTGGTGAGACAGCATTTTGTTGAGAAGTGCATGGAGCATTTTGATGACAAGGTTTATGGAACAATGTGAGGATAAGATGGTGGAGCACTCTGATGACAAGTGCATGGCGCATTGTGATGACATGTGTCTTGGAGCATTGTCCTGACCAGCACAAGTAGCACTGTGATGACAAGAGTAATGAAGCATTGTGCTTAGAAAGGCATAGAGCATTGTGATGACAAGGGCCAAAGAGCATTGTAATGAAAAGTTCATGGAGCATTGTGGTTACAAAGGTCACAGAGTCTGTTGATGACGAGGGCATGGACCATTGTGATGACAAAGGTCCTGAACCATTGTGATGACTGGAGTTACGAAGCATTGTGATGACAGGGGTCATGGAGCATTCTGATAACAAGGACATGGAGCATTGTGATGACGAGGGCATGGAGCATTGGTCTAATAATTTTCATGGATTATTGCGATGACAGTTGGAATGGCACATTGTGATGACAAGGGCATGGAGCATTGTGATGACTAGGTCATGCAGTATTGTGAAGACAGGTTTCCGGGAGCATTGTAATGACATATGAAATGGCCCATTGTGATGACAATGGCATGGAGCATTGTGAGGCCAAGTGTCATGGAGGATTCTTATGACAAAGGTAATGGAGCACTGTGATGAGAATGGCTTGGAGCATTGTGATGACAAGGGTCAGGGAGCATTGTGCTGACAAGTGCATGGAGAATTGTGATGACAAGGGTTATGGAGCATTCTGATGACAAGCTTGTGGAGTATTTTGATGGCAATGGCATGGAGCATTGTGATGAAAATGGCATGGGGCATTGTGATGAAAAAGGGATGGAGCCTTTTCGTGACAGGGTTCAAGGAGCATTGTGACAAGTGTCAGGGAGCATTGTGATGACAAGTGTATTGAGAATTGTGATGACAAAGGTCATGCACCATTGTGATGAAAACGGCATGGATTATTGTGATGACAGGCATCATGGAGCGTTGTGATGACAAGTGTTATGGAACATTGTGATCACAAGGGTTTGGAGCATTGTGATGACAGAGGTCATGGATCATTTTGATTTCAAGGAGCATGGAACATTGTGGTGACTAGGACATGAAACAATGTGATCCCACGGTTCATGGAGGATTGTGATGACAATGGTAATGGAGTATTGTGATGACAAGCGCATAGAGCATTGTTATGACAAGGTCATGTAGCATTTTGCTGACAACGGCATGGAGCATTGTGATGACAAGCATCACGGAGCATTGTGAATATAGGGGTCATGGATCATTGGGATGACAAGGGCATGGATCATCGTGATGCAAGGGTCATGGAGCATAGGGCTGAAAATGTTCATGGATTATTGTGATGAGAGGGGTCTTGGAGCATTGTGATGTCTAGGGAAAGGAACATTGTGATGAAAAGAGTCTCAGATCATTGTGTTGTCAGGTGTCATGGAGATTTGTGATGACAGTGGTCATGGAGCATTGTGATGATATTGGTCATGGAACATTGTGATGAGAAGGTCATGGAGCATTGGGCTGAATATATTCATGGAGTATTGTGAAGACAGGGGTCATGGAGCATTGTGATGACAAGGGAATGGAGCATAGTGCTGACAAGGTCCTGGAGCATTGTGATGAGAAGAACATGGAGACTTGTGATGACAAGTCTCATGGAGCATTCTGATGAAATGGGGCATGGAGCATTGTGATTACAGGGGTCTTGGAGCATTGTGATAACAAGGGCTTGGAGCATTGTGAGGAAAAGGCCATGGAGCAATCTGCTGACAGGCGTCATAGAGCTTTGTGATGACAAGGACATGGAGCATTGTGATTAAAGGGGTCTTGGAGCATTGTGATGAAAAAGGCATGGAGCCTTTCCATGAGAGGGTTCAAGGAGCATACAGACAACAAGTGTCAGGGAACATTGTGATGACAAGTGTATTGAGCATTGTGATGAGAAGACCATGGATAATCGTGATGATGAGCGTCAGGGCTGTTGTGTTGAAAAGTGTTATGGAACATTGTGATCACAAGGGTTTTGAGCATTATGATGACAGAGGTCATTGAGCATTTTGATTTCATTGTGATGACAATAGCCTGAAGCATTATCATGATGGGCATGGTGCATTGTGATGACAGGGTTCATGGAGCATTGAGATAAATAGGGGCAGGGAGCATTGTGATTACAGGGGTTTTGGAGCATTGTGATGAAAAGGGCATGGAGCATTGTGATTACCAGGGTCTTGGAGCATTGTGATGGCAAGGGTCATGGAGCCTTGTGATGACAAGGCAGTGGATCATTGTGAAGGCAGGGGTCATGGGGCATTGTTATGACAGAGGTAATGGAGCATTGTGATGAGAAGGGTCATGGAACCTTGTGATGACAAGGCCATGGAACATCGTGATGGCAGAGGTCATGGAGCATTGTCATGACAGGGGTAATGGAGCATTGTGATGGCAAGGGCATGGAGCAATGTGATGAGAGGGTTCATGGAGAATTGTGATGAAAATGACATGGAGCATTGTGATGCCAAGGGTCATGGAGCTTTGTGATGCCAAGGGTCATGGAGCTTTGTGATGACAAAGGTCATGGAGCATTTTCATGACAAGGGTGTGTTGCATTGTGATGAGAAAGGCAGGGAGCATTTTGATGACAGGGTCATGCAACAATTTGATGAAATGTGTAATGGAACATTTTGATGAGAGGGGTTATAGAACATTGTGATGTCAGGGGTCATGGAGCTTTGGGATAACAAGGGTCATAGAGCATTTTGATGACAGGGGTTATGGATCATTGTGATGTCAGGTGTAATGGAACATTGTGATGATAAGGGCATGTAGCATTGTGATGACACGATCATGGAACATTGTGATTAGAGGGGTGAGGGAGTATTGTGATGACTAGTGGTGTAACATTGTGATATCTCTGGTGAGAGAGCATTTGGATGAGAAGTGCATGGAGCATTGTGATTACAAGGTTTATGGAGCTTAGCGAGGACAATGTCGTGGACCGTTGTCATGAAAAGTGCATGGCACATTGTGATGACAAGAGTCATGTAGCATTGTTCTGACAAAGGCATGGAGCATTGTGATGACAAGGGTCACGGAGCATTGTGATGAAAAGTTCATGGAACATTGTGGTTACAAAGGTCACAGAGCCTTGGGATGACGCGGGCATGGACCACTGTGATGACAAATGTTATGAAGCATTGTGATGCCTGGAGTCACGGAGCATCGTGATGACATATGTCATGGTCCATTGCGAGTACAATGGCAGGGTGCATTGTGATGCCAAATGAAATGGAGGATTGTGATGACAAATATAATGGAGCATTGTGATGACTAGGGCTTGGAGGATTAGGATGACAAGGGCCATTGAGAATTTCCATGACAAGGTCGTGAAGCATTGTGATGAAAAAAACATGGAGCCTTGTGATGACAAGTCTCATGGAGCATACTGATGAAAAGAGGCATGGAGCATTGTGATTACCGGGGTCTTGGAACACTGTGATGAAAAGGGCATGGAACATTGTGAGGAGAAGGCCAAGGATCATTCTAATGACATGCGTCATTGAGCTTTCTGATGACAAGACATGCAGCATTGGGATTAGAGTTGTCTTGGATCACTGTGATGAAAAGGGCATGGATCATTGCGAGGAAAATGTCATGGAGCCTTTTCATGAAAAGGTTCAAGGAGCATACAGACAACAAGTGTCAGGGAGCATTTTGATGACAAGTGTATTGAGCATTGTGATGACAAAAGTCATGGAGCATTGTGATGAGAAGACCATGGATAATTGTGATGACGAGCGTTATGGGGCATTGTGATGAAAAGTGTTATGGAATATTGTGATCACAAGGGTTTGGAGCATTGTTCTGACAGATGTCATGGAGCATTTTGATTTCATTGTGATGACAATAGCATGAAGCATTATGATGATGGGCCTGGTGCATTGTGATGACAAGGTTCATGGATCATTGAGATGAAAAGGGGCATGGAGCATTGTGATTACAGGGGTCTTGGAGCATTGTGATGACAAGGGTCATGGAGCCTTGTGATGACAAGGCCGTGGAACATCGTGATGGCAGGGGTCATGGAGCATTGTTATGACAGGGGTAATGGAGCACTGTGATGGCAAGGGCATGGAGCATTGTGATGAGAGCGTTCATGGAACACTGTGATGACATGTGTCATGGAGCTTTGTGATGACAAGGGCATGGAGCAATGTGATGAGAGCGTTCATGGAACACTGTGATGACAATGACATGGAACACTGTGATGCCAAGGGTCATGGATCTTTGTGATGACAAAGGTCATGGAGCATTTTGATTACAAGGGCTTTGTGCATTGTGATGAGAAGGGCTGGGAGCATTGTGATGACAGGTTCATGGAGCAATTTGATGAAAAGTGTCCTGAAGCATTTTGATGACAGGGGTTATGGAACATTGTGATGTAAGGGGTCATCAAACATTGTGATGATAAGTGCATGTAGCACTGTGATGACAGGAGTCATGGAACATTGTGATGACAGGGGTGAGGGAGCATTGTGCCGAATAGTGATGGAACATTGTGATATCATTGGTGAGACAGCATTTTGTTGAGAAGTGCATGGAGCATTTTGATGACAAGGTTTATGGAACAATGTGATGATAAGATGGTGGAGCACTCTGATGACAAGTGCATGGTGCATTGTGATGACATGTGTCTTGGAGCATTGTCCTGACCAGCACAAGTAGCACTGTGATGACAAGAGTAATGAAGCATTGTGCTTAGAAAGGCATAGAGCATTGTGATGACAAGGGCCAAAGAGCATTGTAAGAAAAGTTCATGAAGCACTGTGGTTACAAAGGTCACAGAGTCTGTTGATGACGAGGGCATGGACCATTGTGATGACAAAGGTCCTGAACCATTGTGATGACTGGAGTCACGAAGCATTGTGATGACAGGGGTCATGGAGCATTCTGATAACAAGGACATGGAGCATTGTGATGACGAGGGCATGGAGCATTGGTCTAATAATTTTCATGGATTATTGCGATGACAGTTGGAATGGCACATTGTGATGACAAGGGCATGGAGCATTGTGATGACTAGGTCATGCAGTATTGTGAAGACAGGTATCCGGGAGCATTGTAATGACATATGTAATGGCCCATTGTGATGACAATGGCATGGAGCATTGTGATGCCAAGTGTCATGGAGGATTCTTATGACAAAGGTAATGGAGCACTGTGATGAGAATGGCTTGGAGCATTGTGATGACAAGGGTCAGGGAGCATTGTGCTGACAAGTGCATGGAGAATTGTGATGACAAGGGTTATGGAGCATTCTGATGACAAGTTTGTGGAGTATTTTGATGACAATGGCATGGAGCATTGTGATGAAAACGGCATGGGGCATTGTGATGAAAAAGGCATGGAGCCTTTTCATGACAGGGTTCAAGGAGCATTGTGACAAGTGTCAGGGAGCATTGTGATGACAAGTGTATTGAGAATTGTGATGACAAAGGTCATGGACCATTGTGATGAAAACGGCATGGATTATTGTGATGACAGGCATCATGGAGCGTTGTGATGACAAGTGTTATGGAACATTGTGATCACAAGGGTTTGGAGCATTGTGATGACAGAGGTCATGGATCATTTTGATTTCAAGAAGCATGGAACATTGTGATGACTAGGACATGAAACAATGTGATCCCACGGTTCATGGATGATTGTGATGACAAAGGTAATGGAGTATTGTGATGACAAGCGCATAGAGCATTGTAATGACAAGGTCATGTAGCAGTTTGCTGGCAAAGGCATGGAGCATTGTGATGACAAACATCACGGAGCATTTTGAATATAGGGGTCATGGATCATTGGGAAGAAAAGGGCATGGATCCTCGTGATGACAAGGGTCATGGAGCATAGGGCTGAAAATGTTCATGGATTATTGTGATGAGAGGGGTCTTGGAGCGTTGTGATGTCTAGGGAAAGGAACATTGTGATGAAAAGAGTCTCAGATCATTGTGTTGTCAGGTGTCATGGAGATTTGTGATGACAGTGGTCATGGAGCATTGTGATGATATTGGTCATGGAACATTGTGATGAGAAGGTCATGGAGCATTGGGCTGAAAATATTCATGGAGTATTGTGAAGACAGGGGTCATGGAGCATTGTGATGACAAGGGAATGGAGCATAGTGCTGACAAGGTCCTGGAGCATTGTGATGAGAAGAACATGGAGACTTGTGATGACAAGTCTCATGGAGCATTCTGATGAAATGGGGCATGGAGCATTGTGATTACAGGGGTCTTGGAGCATTGTGATAACAAGGGCTTGGAGCATTGTGAGGAAAAGGCCATGGAGCAATCTGCTGACAGGCGTCATAGAGCTTTGTGATGACAAGGACATGGAGCATTGTGATTAAAGGGGTCTTGGAGCATTGTGATGAAAAAGGCATGGAGCCTTTCCATGAGAGGGTTCAAGGAGCATACAGACAACAAGTGTCAGGGAACATTGTGATGACAAGTGTATTGAGCATTGTGATGAGAAGACCATGGATAATCGTGATGATGAGCGTCAGGGCTGTTGTGTTGAAAAGTGTTATGGAACATTGTGATCACAAGGGTTTTGAGCATTATGATGACAGAGGTCATTGAGCATTTTGATTTCATTGTGATGACAATAGCCTGAAGCATTATCATGATGGGCATGGTGCATTGTGATGACAGGGTTCATGGAGCATTGAGATAAATAGGGGCAGGGAGCATTGTGATTACAGGGGTTTTGGAGCATTGTGATGAAAAGGGCATGGAGCATTGTGATTACCAGGGTCTTGGAGCATTGTGATGGCAAGGGTCATGGAGCCTTGTGATGACAAGGCAGTGGATCATTGTGAAGGCAGGGGTCATGGGGCATTGTTATGACAGAGGTAATGGAGCATTGTGATGAGAAGGGTCATGGAACCTTGTGATGACAAGGCCATGGAACATCGTGATGGCAGAGGTCATGGAGCATTGTCATGACAGGGGTAATGGAGCATTGTGATGGCAAGGGCATGGAGCAATGTGATGAGAGGGTTCATGGAGAATTGTGATGAAAATGACATGGAGCATTGTGATGCCAAGGGTCATGGAGCTTTGTGATGCCAAGGGTCATGGAGCTTTGTGATGACAAAGGTCATGGAGCATTTTCATGACAAGGGTGTGGTGCATTGTGATGAGAAAGGCAGGGAGCATTTTGATGACAGGGTCATGCAACAATTTGATGAAATGTGTAATGGAACATTTTGATGAGAGGGGTTATAGAACATTGTGATGTCAGGGGTCATGGAGCTTTGGGATAACAAGGGTCATAGAGCATTTTGATGACAGGGGTTATGGATCATTGTGATGTCAGGTGTAATGGAACATTGTGATGATAAGGGCATGTAGCATTGTGATGACACGATCATGGAACATTGTGATTAGAGGGGTGAGGGAGTATTGTGATGACTAGTGGTGTAACATTGTGATATCTCTGGTGAGAGAGCATTTGGATGAGAAGTGCATGGAGCATTGTGATTACAAGGTTTATGGAGCTTAGCGAGGACAATGTCGTGGACCGTTGTCATGAAAAGTGCATGGCACATTGTGATGACAAGAGTCATGTAGCATTGTTCTGACAAAGGCATGGAGCATTGTGATGACAAGGGTCACGGAGCATTGTGATGAAAAGTTCATGGAACATTGTGGTTACAAAGGTCACAGAGCCTTGTGATGACGCGGGCATGGACCACTGTGATGACAAATGTTATGAAGCATTGTGATGCCTGGAGTCACGGAGCATCGTGATGACATATGTCATGGTCCATTGCGAGTACAATGGCAGGGTGCATTGTGATGCCAAATGAAATGGAGGATTGTGATGACAAATATAATGGAGCATTGTGATGACTAGGGCTTGGAGGATTAGGATGACAAGGGCCATTGAGAATTTCCATGACAAGGTCGTGAAGCATTGTGATGAAAAAAACATGGAGCCTTGTGATGACAAGTCTCATGGAGCATACTGATGAAAAGAGGCATGGAGCATTGTGATTACCGGGGTCTTGGAACACTGTGATGAAAAGGGCATGGAACATTGTGAGGAGAAGGCCAAGGATCATTCTAATGACATGCGTCATTGAGCTTTCTGATGACAAGACATGCAGCATTGGGATTAGAGTTGTCTTGGATCACTGTGATGAAAAGGGCATGGATCATTGCGAGGAAAATGTCATGGAGCCTTTTCATGAAAAGGTTCAAGGAGCATACAGACAACAAGTGTCAGGGAGCATTTTGATGACAAGTGTATTGAGCATTGTGATGACAAAAGTCATGGAGCATTGTGATGAGAAGACCATGGATAATTGTGATGACGAGCGTTATGGGGCATTGTGATGAAAAGTGTTATGGAATATTGTGATCACAAGGGTTTGGAGCATTGTTCTGACAGATGTCATGGAGCATTTTGATTTCATTGTGATGACAATAGCATGAAGCATTATGATGATGGGCCTGGTGCATTGTGATGACAAGGTTCATGGATCATTGAGATGAAAAGGGGCATGGAGCATTGTGATTACAGGGGTCTTGGAGCATTGTGATGACAAGGGTCATGGAGCCTTGTGATGACAAGGCCGTGGAACATCGTGATGGCAGGGGTCATGGAGCATTGTTATGACAGGGGTAATGGAGCACTGTGATGGCAAGGGCATGGAGCATTGTGATGAGAGCGTTCATGGAACACTGTGATGACATGTGTCATGGAGCTTTGTGATGACAAGGGCATGGAGCAATGTGATGAGAGCGTTCATGGAACACTGTGATGACAATGACATGGAACACTGTGATGCCAAGGGTCATGGATCTTTGTGATGACAAAGGTCATGGAGCATTTTGATTACAAGGGCTTTGTGCATTGTGATGAGAAGGGCTGGGAGCATTGTGATGACAGGTTCATGGAGCAATTTGATGAAAAGTGTCCTGAAGCATTTTGATGAGAGGGGTTATGGAACATTGTGATGTAAGGGGTCATCAAACATTGTGATGATAAGTGCATGTAGCACTGTGATGACAGGAGTCATGGAACATTGTGATGACAGGGGTGAGGGAGCATTGTGCCGAATAGTGATGGAACATTGTGATATCATTGGTGAGACAGCATTTTGTTGAGAAGTGCATGGAGCATTTTGATGACAAGGTTTATGGAACAATGTGATGATAAGATGGTGGAGCACTCTGATGACAAGTGCATGGTGCATTGTGATGACATGTGTCTTGGAGCATTGTCCTGACCAGCACAAGTAGCACTGTGATGACAAGAGTAATGAAGCATTGTGCTTAGAAAGGCATAGAGCATTGTGATGACAAGGGCCAAAGAGCATTGTAAGAAAAGTTCATGAAGCACTGTGGTTACAAAGGTCACAGAGTCTGTTGATGACGAGGGCATGGACCATTGTGATGACAAAGGTCCTGAACCATTGTGATGACTGGAGTCACGAAGCATTGTGATGACAGGGGTCATGGAGCATTCTGATAACAAGGACATGGAGCATTGTGATGACGAGGGCATGGAGCATTGGTCTAATAATTTTCATGGATTATTGCGATGACAGTTGGAATGGCACATTGTGATGACAAGGGCATGGAGCATTGTGATGACTAGGTCATGCAGTATTGTGAAGACAGGTATCCGGGAGCATTGTAATGACATATGTAATGGCCCATTGTGATGACAATGGCATGGAGCATTGTGATGCCAAGTGTCATGGAGGATTCTTATGACAAAGGTAATGGAGCACTGTGATGAGAATGGCTTGGAGCATTGTGATGACAAGGGTCAGGGAGCATTGTGCTGACAAGTGCATGGAGAATTGTGATGACAAGGGTTATGGAGCATTCTGATGACAAGTTTGTGGAGTATTTTGATGACAATGGCATGGAGCATTGTGATGAAAACGGCATGGGGCATTGTGATGAAAAAGGCATGGAGCCTTTTCATGACAGGGTTCAAGGAGCATTGTGACAAGTGTCAGGGAGCATTGTGATGACAAGTGTATTGAGAATTGTGATGACAAAGGTCATGGACCATTGTGATGAAAACGGCATGGATTATTGTGATGACAGGCATCATGGAGCGTTGTGATGACAAGTGTTATGGAACATTGTGATCACAAGGGTTTGGAGCATTGTGATGACAGAGGTCATGGATCATTTTGATTTCAAGAAGCATGGAACATTGTGATGACTAGGACATGAAACAATGTGATCCCACGGTTCCTGGATGATTGTGATGACAAAGGTAATGGAGTATTGTGATGACAAGCGCATAGAGCATTGTAATGACAAGGTCATGTAGCAGTTTGCTGGCAAAGGCATGGAGCATTGTGATGACAAACATCACGGAGCATTGTGAATATAGGGGTCATGGATCATTGGGAAGAAAAGGGCATGGATCCTCGTGATGACAAGGGTCATGGAGCATAGGGCTGAAAATGTTCATGGATTATTGTGATGAGAGTGGTCTTGGAGCGTTGTGATGTCTAGGGAAAGGAACATTGTGATGAAAAGAGTCTCAGATCATTGTGTTGTCAGGTGTCATGGAGAATTGTGATGACAGTGGTCATGGAGCATTGTGATGATATTGGTCATGGAGCATTGTTATGAGAAGGTCATGGAGCATTGGGCTGAAAATATTCATGGAGTATTGTGAAGACAGGGGTCATGGAGCATTGTGATGACAAGGGAATGGAGCATAGTGCTGACAAGGTCCTGGAGCATTGTGATGAGAAGAACATGGAGACTTGTGATGACAAGTCTCATGGAGCATTCTGATGAAATGGGGCATGGAGCATTGTGATTACAGGGGTCTTGGAGCATTGTGATAACAAGAGCTTGGAGCATTGTGAGGAAAAGGCCATGGAGCAATCTGCTGACAGGTGTCATAGAGCTTTGTGATGACAAGGACATGGAGCATTGTGATTAAAGGGGTCTTGGAGCATTGTGATGAAAAAGGCATGGAGCCTTTCCATGAGAGGGTTCAAGGAGCATACAGAAAACAATTGTCAGGGAACATTGTGATGACAAGTGTATTGAGCATTGTGATGAGAAGACCATGGATAATCGTGATGATGAGCGTCAGGGCTGTTGTGTTGATAAGTGTTATGGAACATTGTGATCACAAGGGTTTTGAGCATTATGATGACAGAGGTCATTGAGCATTTTGATTTCATTGTGATGACAATAGCCTGAAGCATTATCATGATGGGCATGGTGCATTGTGATGACAGGGTTCATGGAGCATTGAGATAAATAGGGGCAGGGAGCATTGTGATTACAGGGGTTTTGGAGCATTGTGATGAAAAGGGCATGGAGCATTGTGATTACCAGGGTCTTGAAGCATTGTGATGGCAAGGGTCATGGAGCCTTGTGATGACAAGGAAGTGGATCATTGTGAAGGCAGGGGTCATGGGGCATTGTTATGACAGAGGTAATGGAGCATTGTGATGAGAAGGGTCATGGAACCTTGTGATGACAAGGCCATGGAACATCGTGATGGCAGAGGTCATGGAGCATTGTCATGACAGGGGTAATGGAGCATTGTGATGGCAAGGGCATGGAGCATTGTGATGAGAAGGGCATCTAGCATTGTGATGACAAGTGTCATGGAGCTTTGTGATGACAAAGGTCATGGAGCATTTTGATGACAAGGGTGTGGTGCATTGTGATGAAAAAGGCAGGGAGCATATTGATGAGAGGGTCATGCAACAAATTGATGAAATGTGTAATGGAACATTTTGATGACAGGGGTTATAGAACATTGTGATGTCAGGGGTCATGGAGCTTTGGGATAAGAAGGGTCATAGAGCATTTTGATGACAGGGATTATGGATCATTGTGATGTCACGTGGAATGGAACATTGTGATGATAAGGGCATGTAGCATTGTGATGACAAGGATCATGGACCATTGTGATTAGAGGGTTGAGGGAGTATTGTGATGACTAGTGGTGTAACATTGTGATATCTCTGGTGAGAGAGCATTTGGATGAGAAATGCATGGAGCACTGTGATTACAAGGTTTATGGAACTTAGCGATGACAATGTCGTGGACCTTTGTGATGGAAAGTGCATGGCACATTGTGATGACAAGAGTCATGTAGCATTGTTCTGACAAAGGCATGGAGCATTGTGATGACAAGGGTCACGGAGTATTGTGATGAAAAGTTCATGGAACATTGTGGTTACAAAGGTCACAGAGCCTTGTGATGATGCGGGCATGGACCATTGTGATGACAAACTTTATGAAGCATTGTGACGAATGGAGTCATGGAGCATTGTGATGACAGGTGTCCTGGAGCATTGTGATGACAAGGGCATGGTGCATTGTGATGACAGGGGCATGGAGCATTGGTCTGACAAGTTTCAGAGATTATTTTGATGACAGTGGACATGCTGCATTGTGATGGCAAGGGCATGGAGCACTGTGATGAGAAGGTCTTGGAGTATTGTAAAGAGAGGTGTCAGGGAGCATTGTGATGACATATGTCATGGTCCATTGCGCTGACAATGGCAGGGAGCATTGTGATGCCAAATGTAATGGAGGATTGTAATGACAAATATAATGGAGCATTGTGATGACTAGGGCTTGGAGCATTATGATGACAAGGGCCATTGAGAATTTTCATGACAAGGTCGTGAAGCATTGTGATGACAATGTCCTGGAGCATTGTGATGAGAAAACCATCGAGCCTTGTGATGACAATCCTCATGGAGCATACTGATGAAAAAGGGCATGGGCCACTGTGATTACAGGGGTCTTGGATCATTGTGATGACAAGGGCATGGAGCATTGTGAGGAGAAGGCCAAGGAGCATTCTAATGACATGCGTCATAGAGCTTTGTGATGACAAGTTCATGGAGCACTGTGATTACAGGTGTCTTGGAGCATTGTAATGAAAATGGCATGTATCATTGTGATGAGAAAGGCATGGAGCCTTGTCATGACAGGGTTCAAGGAGCATTCGGACGACAAGTGTCAGGGCGCATTGTGATGCCATGTGTATTGTGAGTTGTGATGACAAAGTTCATGGAGCATTGTGATGAAAAGGGAATGGAGTATTGTGATGACAGGGTCATGGAGCAATTTGATGAAAAGGGTCATGGAACATTTTGATGACAGGGGTTATGGAACATTGTGATGTCAGGGGTCATGGAGCATTTTGATGAATGTTCATGGAGCATTTTGATGACAGGGGTTATGGAACATTGTGATGACAGGGTTCATCGAATATTGTGATGATAAGTGCATGTAGAATTGTGATGACAGGAGTCATGGAACATTGTGATGACTGGGGTGAGGGAGTATTGTGACGAATAGTGATGTAACATTGTGATATCAGTGGTGAGAGAGCATTTTGATGAGAAGTACATGTAACATTGTGAAGACAAAGTTTATGGAGCATTGTGATGACAAGATTGTGGAGAACTGTGATGACAAGTGCATGGCACATTGTGATGACATGGGTAATGGAGCATTGTTCTGACAAAGGCTAGGAGCATTGTGATGACAAGCACATGGCACATTGTGATGACATGGGTAATGGAGCATTGTTCTGAGAAAGGCATGGAGCATTGTGATGACAAGGGTCATGGAGCATTGTGATGAAAAGTTCATGGAGTATTGTGGTCACAAATGTCACAGAGCCTTGTGATGATGCGGGCTTGGACCACTGTGATGACTAACGTTATGTAGCATTGTGATGAATGGTGTCACGGAGCATTGTAATGACAGGGGTCATGGAGCATTGTGATGACTAGGGAATGGAGCAATGTGATGACAAGAGTCCCGGATCATTGTGTTGTCACGTGTCATGGAGTGTTGTGATGTCAGTTATCATGGTGCACTGTGATGATATTGGTCATGGATCATTGTGATGAGAATGTCATGGAGCAATGGTCTGATAATATTCATGGAGTATTGTGATGACAGGGGTCATGGAGCATTGTGATGACAGAGGTCATGGAGCATTTTTATTTCATTGTGATGACAATAGCCTGAAGCATTATGATGATGTGCCTGATGCATTGTGATGACAGGGTTCATTGTGCATTGAGATGAACAGGGGCATGGAGCATTGTGATGACAGTGGTCTTGGAGCATTTTGATGACAAGAGCATGGAGCATTTTGATGAGAAGTCCATGGAACATTCTGATGACATGTGTCATGGAGCTTTGTGATGACAAGGGCATGGAGCATTGTGATTACAGGGGTCTCGGAGCATTGTGATGTCAAGTGTCATGGAGCCTTGTGATGACAAGGCCATGGAACATAATGATGGCATGGGTCATGGAGCATTTTTATGACAGGTGTAATGGAGCATTGTGATGAGAAGGGCATGGAGCATTGTGATTACAAGATTTATGAAGCATTGCCATGACAAATTTGTGGACCGTTGTGATGAAAAGTGCGTGGCACATTTTAATGACAAGGGTCATGGAGCATTTTTCTGACAAAGGCATGGAGCATTGTGATGAAAAGTGTCACGGAGCATTGTGATGAAAAGTTCATGGAGCATTGTGGTTACAAAGGTCACAGAGCCTTGTGATGATGCGGGCATGGACCACTGTGATGACAAATGTTATGAATCATTGTGATGCCTGGAGTCACCGAACATTGTGATGAAAGGGGTCATGGAGCATTGTGATGACAAGGGCATGGAACATTGTGATGTCAGGGGCATCGAGCATTGGTCTGACAAGTTTCAAAGAGTATTGTGATGACAGTGGACATGGTGCATTGTGATGACAAGGGAATGGATCATTGTGATGAGTAGGTCATGTATTATTGTGAAGACAGGTGTCAGGGAGCATTGTGATGACATATGTCATGGTCCATTGCGATGACAATGGCAGGGAGCATTGTGATGCTAAACGTAATGGAGGATTGTGATGTCAAATATAATGGAGCATTGTGATGACTAGGGCTTGGAGCATTATGATGACAATGGCCATTGAGTATTTTTATGACAAGTTGTTGAAGCATTGTGATGACAAGGTCCTGGAGCATTGTGATGAGAAAACCATGGAGCCTTGTGATTACAAATCTCATGGAGCATACTGATGAAAAGGGGCATGGAACATTGTCATTACAGGGGTCTTGGAGGACTGTAATGACAAGGGCATGGAGCATTTTGATGAGAAGGCCATGGAACATTCTGATGACATGTGTCATGGAGCTTTGTGATGACAAAGACATGGAGCATTGTGATTACAGGGGTCTTGGAGCATTGTTATGACAAGTGTCATGGAGCCTTGTGATGATAAGGCCGTGGAACATTGTGATGGCAGTTGTCATGGAGCATTGTGATTACAGGGGTCTTTGAGCAATGTGATGAAAAGGGCATGGATCATTGTGATGAAAAAGGCATGGAGCCTTGTCATGACAGGGTACATGGAGCATACAGACAACAAGTGTCAGGGAGCATTTTGATGACAAGTGTATTGAGCATTGTGATGACAAGGTAATGGAGCATTGTGATGAGAAGACCATGGATAATTGTGATGACGAGAGTCATGGGACATTGTGATGACAAGTGTTATGGAATATTGTGATCACAAGGGTTTGGAGCATTGTTATGACAGAGGTCATGGAGCATTTTGATTTCATTGTGATGACAATAGCATGAAACATTATGATGATGGGCATGGTGCATTGTGATGACAGGGTTCATGGATCATTGGGATGAAAAGGGGCATGGAGCATTGTGATTACAGTGGTCTTGGATCATTGTGATGAGAAGGGTCATGGAGCCTTGTGATGACAAGGCTATGGAAAATCGTGATGTCAGGAGTCATGGAGCAGTGTTATCACAGGGGTAATGGAGCATTGTGATGGCTAGGGCGTGGTGCATTGTGAGGAGAAAGCCATGGAGCACTCTGATGACATGTGTCATGGAGCTTTGTGATGACAATGGCATGGAGCAATGTGATGAGAGCGTTCATGGAGCATCGTGATGACAATGACATGGAGCACTGTGATCCCAAAAGTCATGGATCTTTTTGATGACAAAGGTCTTGGAGCATTTTGATGACAAGTGTGTTGTGCATTGTGATAAGAAGGGCAGGGAGCATTTTGATGACAGGGTCATGGAGCAATTTGATGACAAGTGTCATGAAGCATTTTGATGACAGGGGTTATGGAACATTGTGTTGTCAGGGGTCATCGAATATTGTGATGATAATGCATGTAGCATGTTGATGACAGGAGTTATGGAACACTGTGATGCCAGGTGTGAGGGAGTATTGTGATGAATAGTGATGTAACATTGTGATATCAATGGTGAGAGAGCATTTTGATGAGAAGTGCATGGAGCATTGTGATGACAAGGTTTATGGAGCATTGTGATGACAAGATTGTGGAGCACTGTGATGACAAGCCAATCGTGCATTGTGATGACATGTGTCGTAGAGCATTGTGCTGACAAGCGCATGGAACTTTGTGATGACAAGGGTCATGGAGCATTGTGCTGAGAAAGCATAGAGCATTGTGATGACAAGGGTCAAAGAGCATTGTGATGAAAAGTTCATGGAGCATTGCGGTTAAAAATGTCACAGAGACTGTTGATGACGAGGGCATGGACCATTGTGATGACAAAGGTCATGGAGCACTGGGCTGAAAATGTTAATGGAGTACTGTGATGACAGGGGTCATGGAGCATTGTGATGACAGAGGTCATGGAGTATTTTGATTTCATTGTGCTGACAATAGCCTGAAGCATTATGATGATGGGCATGATGCATTGTGATGACAGGGATCATGGAGCATTGAGATGAAAAGCGGCATGAAGCATTGTGGTTACAGGGGTCTTGGAGCATTGTGATGACAAGGGCATGGAGCATTTTGATGAGAAGTTCATGGAACATTCTGATGACATGTGTCATGGAGCTTGGTGATGACAAGGGCATGGAGCGTTGTGATTACAGGGGTCTTGGAGCATTGTGATTGAAAGGGCATGGATCAATGTGATGAAAAATGCATTGAGCCTTACCATGACAGGGTTTAAGGAGCATACTGACGACTAGTGTCAGGGAGCATTGTGATGACAACTGTATTGAGAATTGTGATGACAAAAGTCATGGAGCATTGTAATGAGAAGACCATGGATAATTGTGATGATGAGCATCATGGGGTGTTGTGATGATAAGTGTTATAGAATATTGTGATCACAAGGGTTTGGAGCATTATGATGAAAGAGGTCATGGAGCATTTTGATTTCATTGTGATGACAATAGCCTGAAGCATTATGATGATGGGCCTGGTTCATTGTGATGAGAGTGTTCATGGAGCATTGAGATGAAAAGGGGCATGGAGCATTGTGATTACAGTGGTTTTGGAGCATTGTGATGACAAGGCCGTGGAACATTGTGATGGCTGGGGTCATGGAACATTGTTATGAAAGAGGTAATGGAGCATTGTGATGAGAAGTGCATTGACCATTGATTTGAAATGTTTCATTGTTTATTGTGATGACAGTGGGCATGGAGCTTTTTGATGACAAGGGCACGGAACTCTGTGATACATGGGTCATGGAGGATTGTAATGACAAGGGCATGGAACATTGTGATACGAAAGGTATCGATCATTGTGATGACAAGTGTCATGGAGCTTTATGATGACAAGGGCATGGAGCAATGTGATGAGAGTGTTCATGGGGCATTGTGATGACAATGACATGGAGCACTGTGATGCCAAGTGTCATGGAGCTTTGTGATGACAAAAGTCATGGAGCATTTTGATGACAAAGGTGTGGTGCATTGTGATGAGAAGACCAGGGATCATTTTGATGACAGGGTAATGCAGCAATTTGATGAAAAGTGTAATGGAACATTTTGATGACAGGGTTTATAGAACATTGTGATGCGAGTTGTCATGGAGCTTTGGGATGTAAAGGGTCATGGAGCATTTTGATGACAGTGGTTATGGAACATTATGATGTCAGTGGTCATGGATCATTGTGCTGATAAGGGGATGTAGCATTGTGATGACAGGGATCATGGAAAATTGTGATTACAGGCTTATGGGAGGATTGTGATGACTAGCGATGGAATATTGTGATATCTCAGGTGAGAGAGCATTTGGATGAGAAGTGCATGGAGCATTGTGATTAAAATGTTTATGGAGCATAGCGATGACAAGGTTGTCGATCATTGTGATGAAAAGCACATGGCACACTGTGATGACAAGTGTCATGGAGCATTGTTCTGACAAAGGCATGTAGCACTGTGATGAAAAGTTCATGGAGCATTGTGGTTACAAAGGTCACAGAGCCTTGTGATGACAAGGGCATGGACTGTTGTGATGACAAACGTTATGAAGCATTGTGATGAATGGAGTCACGGAGCATTGTGATGACAGGGGTCATGGAGCATTGTGAAGACAAGGGCATGGAACATTGTGATGAGAGGGGCATGGAGCATTGGTCTTAAAATTTTCATAGATTATTGTGATGACAGTGTACATGGTGCATTGTGATGACAAGGGCAAGGAGCATTGTGATGAGAAGGTCATGGAGTATTGTGAAGACAGGTGTCAGGGAGCATTGTGATTACATATGTCATGGTCCATTGCGATGACAATGACAGGGAGCATTGTGATGCCAAATGTAATGGAGGATTGTGATGATTAATATAATGAAGCATTGTGATGACTAGGGCTTGGAGCATTATGATGACAAGAGAAATTGAGAATTTTCATGACAAGGTCGTGAAGCATTGTGATGGCAAGGTCCTGGATCATTGTGATGAGGAAACCATGGAGCCTTGTGATGACAAGTCTCATGGAGCATACTGATGAAAAGGGGCATGGAGCATTCTGATTACAGGGGTCTTGGAACACTGTGATAACAAGGGCATGGAGCAATGTGATGACAAGTGCATGGAGAATTGCTCTTTTAATTTTAATGGATTATTGTGATGACAGTTGAAATGGCACATTTTAATGACAAGGGCATGGAGCATTTTGATGTCCAGGTCATGCAGTAATGTGAAGACATGTGTCAGGGAGCACTGTGATGACATATGTAATGGCACATTGTGATGACAATGCCATGGAGCATTGTGATGCCAAGTGTCATGGAGGATTCTGATGACAAATGTAATGGAGCATTGTGATGACAATGGCTTGGAGTATTGTGATGACAAGGGCCAGGGAACATTGTGCTGACAAGTGCATGGAGCATTGTGAAGAGACGGCGATGGAAACTTCTGATGACATGCGTCATGGAGCTATGTTATGACAAGGACATGGAGCATTTTGATGACAGGTGTCTTGGAGCATTGTGCTGACAAGGGTCATTGAGCCTTGTGATGACAAGATTGTGGAACATCGTGATGTCAGTGGTTATGGAGCATTGTTATGACAGGGATAAAGGAGCATTGTGATGGCAAGGGCATGGAGCATTGTGACGAGAAGGCCATGTAACATTCTGAGGACATGTGTCATGGAGCTTTGTGATGACAAGGTCATGGAGCAATGTGATGAGAGCATTCATGGAGCATTGTGATAACAATGACATGGAGCACTGTGATGCCAAGTGTCATGCATTATTGTGATGACAAAGGGCATGAAGCAATTTGATGACAAAGGCCTTGTGCATTGTGATGAGTAGGGCAGGGAGCATTGTGATGACAGGGTCATGGAGCAATTGGATGAAAAGGGTCATGGAACATTTTGATGACAGGGGTTATGGAAAATTGTGATGTCAGGGCTCATGGAGCATATTGATGAAAAGAGTCATGGAGCATTTTGATGACAGGGATTATGGAACATTGTGATGTCTGGGGTCATCAAACATTGTGATGATAAGTGAATGTAGCATTGTGATGACAGGAGCCATGGAACATTATGAGTACAGGGGTGAGGGAGTATTGTGACGAATAGTGATGTAACATTGTGATATCAGTGGTGAGAGGGCATTTTGATGAGAAGTGCATGGAGAATTGTGATGACAAATTTTATGGAGCATCGTGATGACAAGATTGTGGAGCACTATGATGGGAAGCTCATGGTGCATTGTGATGACATAGGTCATGGAGCATTGTCCTGACAAGCACATGGAGAATTGTGATGCCAAGGGTCATGGAGGATTCTGATTACAAGCTTGTGGAGTATTTTGATAACAATGGCATGGAGCATTGTGATGAAAACGGCATGGGACATTGTGATGAAAAATCCATGGATCCTTTTCGTGACAGGGTTCAAGGAGCATTCTGACGACAATTGTCAGGGAGCATTTTGATGGCAAGTGTATTGAGAATTGTGATGACAAATGTCATGGAGCATTGTGATGAAAAGAGCATGGAGTATTGTGATGACAGGCATCATGGAGCGTTGTGATGACAAGTGTTATGGAACATTGGGATCACAAGGGTTTAGAGCATTGCGATGACAGAGGTCATGGATCATTTTGATTTCAAGGA
Source organism: Mesoplodon bidens (assembly GCF_964165515.1). NCBI lineage: Eukaryota > Metazoa > Chordata > Mammalia > Artiodactyla > Ziphiidae > Mesoplodon > Mesoplodon bidens. The sequence continues at coordinate 470,324 of NW_027672423.1, forward strand.
GCATGGAGCATTGTGATGACAAGGGCATGAAGCAATGTGATCCCAAGGTTCACCGAGGATTGTGATGACAATGGTAATGGAATATTGTGATGACAAGCGCATAGAGCATTTCAATGACAAGATCATGTAGTATTTTGCTGACAAAGGCATGGAGCATTGCGATGAAAGGTGTCATGGAGCACTGTGATGACAAGTGTCACAGAGCATTGTGAATACAGGGGTCATGGAGCATTGGGATGACAAGGGCATGGATCATTGTAATGACAAATGTCATGGAGCATTGGGCTGAAAATGTTCATTGAGTTTTGTGATGACAGGGGTCATGGAGCACTGTGATGACAGAGGTCATGGAGAATTTTGATTTCATTGTGCTGACAATAGCCGGAAGGATTATAATGATGGGCATGATGCATTGTGATGACATGGTCCATGGCGCATTGAGATGAAAAGGGGCATGGAGCATTGTGATTACAGGGTACTTGGAGCATTGTGATGACAAGGGCATGGAGCATTTTGATAAGAATTCCATGGAACATTCTGATGACATGTGTCAAGAAGCTTTGTGATGACTAGGGCTTGGAGCATTATGATGACAAGGGCCATTGAGAATTTTCATGACAAGGTCGTGAATCATTGGGATGACAAGGTCCTGGAGCATTGTGATGACCAAACCATGGAGCCTTGTGATGACAAGGCTCATGGAGCATACTGATGAAAAGGGGCATGGAGCATTGTGATTACAGGGGTCTTGGAACATTGTGATGACAAGGGCATGGAGCATTGTGAAGAGAAGGCCAAGGAGCATTCTCATGACATGTGTCATTGAGCTTTGTGATGACAAGGGCGTGGAGCATTGTGATTACAGGAGTCTTGGAGCACTGTGATGACAAGCGTCACGGAGCATTGTGAATACAGGTGTCATGGATCATTGAGATGACAAGTGTCATGGAGCATTGGGCTGAAAATGTTCAAGGAGTATTGTGATGAGAGGGGTCAAGGAGCATTGTGATGACTAGGGAATGGAGCATTGTGATGACAAGAGTCTCGGATCATTGTGCTGTCAGGTGTCATGGAGTTTTGTGATGATAGTGGTCATGGAGTATTGTGATGATAGTGGTCATTGAGCAATGTGATGAGAATGTCATGGAGCATTGGGCTGAAAATGTTCATGGAGTATTGTGAAAGCAGGGGTCATGGAGCATTGTGATGACAAGGGAATGTAGCATAGTGATGACAAGGTCCTGGAGCATTGTGATGAGAAGAACATGGAGATTTGTGATGACAAGTCTCATGGAGATTTCTGATGAAAAGGGGCATGGAGCATTGTGATTACAGGGCTGTTGGAGCATTGTGATAACAAGGGCTTGGAGCATTGTGAGGAAAATGCCAAGGAGCACTCTGCTGACATGCGTCATGGAGCTTTGTGATGACAAGGGCATGGAGCATTTTGATTACAGGGTTCTTGGAGCATTGTGATGAAAAGGGCATGTATCATAGTGATGAAAACGCATGGAGCCTTTTCATGACAGGGTTCAAGGAGCATACAGACAACAAGTGTCAGGGAGCATTGTGATGACAAGTGTATTGAGCATTGTGATGACAAATTTCATGGAGCATTGTGATGAGAAGACCATGGATTTTTGTGATGATGAGCGTCAGGGGGTGATGTGATGATAAGTGTTATGGAACATTGTGATCACAATGGTTTGGAGCATTATGATGACTGAGGTCATGGAGCATATTGATTTCATTGTGATGACAATAGCATGAAGAATTAAGATGATGGGCATGGTGCATTGTGATGACAGGGTTCATGGAGCATTGAGATGAAAAGGGGCATGGAGCATTGTAATTACAGGCGCCTTGGAGCATTGTGATGAAAAGGGCATGGAGCATTGTGATGAAAAGTCCATGCAACATTCTGATGACATGCGTCATGGAGCTTTGTGATGCCAAGGTCATGGAGTATTGTGATTACCAGGGTCTTGGATCATTGTAATGGCAAGGGTCATGGAGGCTTGTGATGACAAGGCCGTGAAACATTGTGATGGCAGGGGTCATGGAACATTGTTATGACAGAGGTAATGGAGTATTGTGATGAGAAGGGTCATGGAGCCTTGTGATGACAAGGGCATGGAACATCGTGATGGCAGGGGTCATGGAGCATTGTCATGACAGGGGTAATGGAGCATTGTGATGGCAAGGGCATGGAGCATTGTGATGAGGAGGGCATCGAGCATTGTGATGACAAGTGTCATGGAGCTTTGTGATGACAAAGGCATGGAGAAATGTGATGAGAGGGTTCATGGAGAATTGTGATGGAAATGACATGGAGCATTGTGATGCCAAGTATCATGGAGCTTTGTGATGACAAAGGTCATGGAACATTTTTATGACTAGGGCGTGGTGCATTGTGATGAGAAAGGCACGGAGCATTTTGATGATAGGGTCATGCAGCAATTTGATGAAAAGTATAATGGAACATTTTGATGACAGGGGTTATAGAACATTGTGATGTCAGGGGTCATGGAGCTTTGGGATGAAAAGGGTCATGGAGCATTTTGATGACAGGGGTTATGGAACATTGTGATGTCATGGGTCATGGAACATTGTGATGATAAGGGCATGTAGCATTGTGATGACAGGGTTCATGGATCATTGAGATGAAAAGGGGCATGGAGCATTGTGATTACAGGGGTCTTGGAGCATTGTGTTGAGTAGGGTCATGGAGCCTTGTGAAGACAAGGCCATGGAGCATTCTGATGACATGTGTCATGGAGCTTTGTGATGACAAGGGCATGGAGTAATGTGATGAGAGCTTTCATGGAGCATCGTGATGACAATGACATGGAGCATTGTATTGCCAAGGGTCATGGAGCTTTGTGATGACAAAAGTAATGGAGCATTTTGATGACAAGGGCGTTGTGCATTGTGATGAGAAGGGCTGGGATCATTTTGATGACAGGTCTATGGAGCAATTTAATGAAAAGTGTCATTGAAGATTTTAATAACAGGTGTTATAGAACATTGTGATGTCAGGGGTCATGGAGCATTTTGATGAAACGGGTCATGGAGCATTTTGATGACGGGTTATGGAACATTGTGATGTCAGGTGTCACCGAACATTGTAATGATAATTGCATGTACCATTGTGATGACAGGAGTCATGGAACATTCTGATGACAGGGGTGAGGGAGTATTGTAACGAATAGTGATGTAACATTGTGTTATCTGTAGTGAGAGAGCATTTTGATGAGAAGTGCATGGAGCATTGTGATGACAAGGTTTATGGAGCATTGTGAAGACAAGATTGTGGAGCACTGTGATGCAAGCGCATGGTGCATTGTGATGACATGTGTCATGGTTCACCGTGTTGACAAGCGCATGGAGCATTGTGATGACAAGGGTCATGGAGCATTTTGCTGAGGAAGGCATAGAGCATTGTGATGACAAGGGGAAAAGAGCATTGTGATTAAAAGTTCATGGAGCATTGTTGTCAATAAGGTCACAGAGTCTCTTGATGACGAAGGCATGGACCACTGTGATGACAAAGCTCATGAAGCACTGTGTTGACTGGAATCACAGAGCATTGGGATGACAGGGGTCATGGAGCACTGTGATAACAAGGGCATGGAGCATTGTGTTGACAAGGGCATGGAGCAATGGTCTAATAAGTTTCATGGATTATTGCGATGACAGTTGGAATGGCACATTGTGATGAAAAGGGCATGGAGCAATGGTCTAATAAGTTTCATGGATTATTGCGATGACAGTTGGAATGGCGCATTGTGATGACAAGGGCATGGAGCATTGTGAAAACCAGGTCATGCAGTATTGTGAAGACAGGTGTCAGGGAGCATTGTGATGACATATGTACTGGCCCATTGTGATGACAATGGCATGGAACATTGTGATGCCAAGTGTCATGGAGGATTCTGATGACAAAGATAATGGAGCATAGTGATGACAATGGCTTCGGGCACTGTGATGACAAGAGTCAGGGAGCATTGTGCTGACAAGTGCATGGAGAATTGTGATGAAAAGGGTCATGGAGCTTTCTGATGACAAGCTTGTGGAGTATTTTGATAACAAAGGCATGGAGCATTGTAATGAAAACGGCATGGGACATTGTGATGAAAAAGGCATGGAGCCTTTTCATGACAGGGTTCAAGGAGCATTCTGATGACAAGAGTCAGGGAGTATTGTGAGGACTAGTGATGTAACACTGTGATATCTCTTGTGAGAGAGCATTTTGATGAGAAATGCATGGAGCATTGTGATTACAAGGTTTATGGAGCATTGCAAAGAAATGTTTGTGGACCGTTGTGAGGAAAAGCGCGTGGCACATTGTGATGACAAGGGACATGGAATATTTTTCTGCCAAAGGCATGGAGCATTGTGATGAGAATGGTCATGGAGCATTGTGATGAAAAGTTAATGGAGCATTGTGGTTCCAAATGTCACAGAGCCTTGTGATGATGCGGGCATGGACCATTGTGATGGCAAACATTATGTAGCATTGTGATGACTGGAGTCACGGTGCATTGTGATGATAGGCGTCATGGAGCATTGTGATGACTAGGGCATGGAACATTGTGATGACAGGGGCATGAAACATTGGTCTGACCTGTTTCATAGATTATTGTGATGACAGTGGGCATGGTGCATTGTGATGACAAGGGCATGGAGCATTGTGATGAGAAGGTCATGGAGTATTGTGAAGACAGCTTTCAGGGAGCACTGTGATGACATATGTTATGGTCCATTGCGATGACATTGGCAGGGAGCATTATGATGCCAAATGTAATGGAGGATTGTGATGACAAATATAATGGAGCATTGTGATGACTAGGGCTTGCAGCATTATGATGAGAATGGCCATTGAGAATTTTCATGACAAGGGCATGAAGCATTGTGATGACAAGGTCCTGGAGCATTGTGATGAGAAAATCATGGAGCCTTGTAATGACAAGTCTCATGGAGCATACTGATGAAAAGGGGCATGGAGCACTGTGATTACAGGGATCTTGGAGCATTGTGATGATAAGGGTCATGGAGCCTTGTTATGAAAAGGCCATGGGACATCGTGATGGCAGGGGTCAAGGAGCATAGTAATGACAGTGGTAATGGAGCATTGTGATGGCAAGGGAATGGATCATTGTGATGAGAAGGCCATGGAGCATTCTGATGACATGCGTCATGGAGCTTTGTGATGACAAGGGCATGGAGCAGTGTGATTACACGGGTTTTGGAGCATTGTGATAAAAAGGGAATGGATCATTGTGATGAAAACGGTATGGAGCCTTGTCATGACAGGGTTCAAGGAGCATACAGATAACAAGTGTCAGGGAGCATTTTGATGACAAGTGTATTGAGAATTGTGATGACAAAGGTCATGGAGCATTGTGATGAGAAGACCATGGATAATTTTGATGACGAGCGTCATGGGCATTGTGAGGACAAGTTTTATAGAATATTGGGATCACATGGGTTTGGAGCATTGTTATGACAGAGGTCATGGAGCATTTTGATTTCATTGTGATGACAAGAGCATGAAGCAATATGATGATGGGCATGGTGCAATTTGATGAGAGGGTTCATGGATCCTTGGGATGAAAAAGGGCATGGAGCACTGTGATTACAGGGGTCATGGAGCATTGTTCTGACAAGGGCATGGAGCATTGTGATGAGAAGGGTCATGAAGCCTTGTGATGACAAGTCCATGGAACATCGTGATGTCAGGGGTCATGGAGCATTGTGAGGAGAAGGGATGGAGCATTCTGATGACATGCGTCATGGAGCTTTGTGATGACACGGGCATGGAGTAATGTGATGAGAGCTTTCATGGAGCATTGTGATGACAAAGACATGGAGCATTGTGATGCCAAGGGTCATGGATCTTTGTGTTGAAAAGGTCATGGAGCTTTTTGATAACAAGGGCGTTGTGCATTCTGATGAGAAGGGCAGGGAGCATTGTGATGACAGGGTCATGGAGCAATTTGATGCAAAGGGTCATGGAACATTTTGATGACAGGGGTTATGGAACATTGTGATGTCAGGGGTCATGTATCAATTTGATGAAAATGATCATGGCACATTTTGATGACAGTGGTTATGGAAAATTGTGATGTCAGTGGTCATCGAACATTGTGATGACAGGAGTCATGGAACATTGTGATGACAGGGGTGAGGGAGTATTGTGATGAATAGTGATGTAATATTGTGATATCAGTGTTGAGAGAGCATTTTGATGAGAAGTGCATGGAGCTTTTTGATGACAAGGTTTATGGAGCATTGTCATGACAAGTTTGTGGAGCGCTGTGAAGACAAGCGCATGGCGCATTGTGATGACATGTGTCATGGAGCATTGTGATGAGAAGACCATGGATAATTGTGATGACGGGTGTCATGGGACATTGTGATGACAAGTGTTATGGAATATTGTGATCACAAGGGTTTGGATCATGGTTATGACAGAGGTCATGGAATATATTTATGTCATTGTGATGACAATAGCATGAAGCATTATGATGATGGGTATAGTACATTGTGATGAGAGTGTTCATAGATTATTGAGATGAAAAGGGGCATGGAGTATTGTGATTTTAGAGGTCTTGGAGCATTGTGATGAGAAGGGTCATGGAGCCTTGTGATGAAAAGGCCATGGAACATCGTGATGTCAGGGGTCATGGAGCAATGTGATGACAGTGGTAATGGAGCATTGTGATGACAATGACTTGGAGCATTGTGATGTCAAGGGTCATGGATCTTTGTGATGACAAAGTCATGGAGCATTTTGATGACAAGGGCGTTGTGCATTGTGATGAGAAGGGCAGGGAGCATTGTGATGACAAGTGCATGAAGCAATGTGATCCAAAGATTCATGGAGGATTGTGATGACAATGGATATGCAGTGTTGTGATGACAAGCACATAGAGCATTGTAATGAAAATGTCATTTAGCATTTTGCTGACAAAGGCAAGGATCATTGTGATGACAGGTGTCATGAAGCATTGTGATGACTAGGGAATGCAGCATTGTGATGACAAGAGTCCTGGATCATTGTGTTGTCAGGTGTCATGGATTGTTTTGATGACAGAGGTCATGGAGCATTGTGATGATATTGGTCATGGAGCATTTTGATGAGAAGGTCATGGAAGACTGGGCTGAAAATGTTCATGGAGTATTGTGATGACAGGGATCATGGAGCATTGTGATGACAAGGAAATGGAGCATTTTGATGACAATGTCCTGGAGCATTGTGATGAGAAGACCATGGAGACTTGTGATGACCAGTCTCATGGAGAATTCTGATGAAAAGGTGCCTGGACCATTGTGATTACAGGGGTCTTGGAGCATTGTGATGACAAGGGCATGGAGCATTGTGATGAGAAGGCCATGGAGCATTCTGATGACATGAGTCATGGAGCTTTGTGTTGAAAAGGGCATGGAGCATTTTGATTACAGGATTCTTGGAGCCTTATCCTGCAAACGGCATGGATCATTGTGATGAAAAAGGCATGGAGCCTTGTCATGACAGGGTTCAAGGAGCATACTGACGACAAGTGTCAGGGAGCATTGTGATGACAAGTGTATTGAGCATTGTAATGACAAAGTTCATGGAGCATTGTGATGACAAGTGCATGGAGCAATGTGATGAGAGGGTTCATGGAGCATTGTGATGACAATGACATGGAGCACTGTGATGCAAAGTGTCATGGAGCTTTGTGATGACAAAGGTCATGGAGCATTTTGATGACTAGGTTGTGGTGCATTGTGATGTGTAGGGCAGGGAGCATTTTGATGACAGGGTCATGCAGCAATTTGATGAAAAGTGTAATGGAATATTTTGATGACTGTGGTTATAGAACATTGTGATGTCAGGGGTCATGGAACTTTGGGATGAATATGGTCATGGAGCATTTTGATGACAGGGGTTATGGAATATTGTGATGTCAAGGGTCTTGGAACATTGTGATCATAAAGGGATGTAGCACTGTGATGACAGGAGTCATGGCATATTGTGTTTACAAGGGTGAGGGAGTATTCTGATGACTAGTGATGGAACACGGTGATATCTCTGTTGAGAGAGAATTTTGATGAGAAGTGCATGGAGCATTGTGATTACAGGGTTTATGGAGCATTGCAATGACAAGGTTGTGGAACGTTGTGATGAAAATAGTTTGGCACATTGTGATGACAAGTGTCATGGAGCATTGTTCTGACAAAGACTTGGAGCATTGTGATGACAAGGGTCACGGAGCATTCTGATGAAAAATTTCATGGAGCATTGTGGTTACAAAGGTCACAGAGCCTTGCGATGACGCAGGTATGGACCATTTTGATGACAAACGTTATGAATCATTGTGATGACTGGAGTCACGGAGCATTGTGATGACAGGTGTCATGGAGCATTGTAATGAGAAGGGCATGGATCATTGTGATGACAGGAGCATGGAACATTGGTCTTACAAGTTTCATAGATTATTGTGATGACAGTGGACATGGTGCATTGTGGTGACAAGCACATGGAGCATTGTGATGAGAAGGTCATGGAGTATTGTGAAGACAGGTGTCATGGAGCATTTTGATGATATATGTTATGGTCCATTGCGATGACAATGGCAGGGAGCATTGTGATGCCAAATGTAATGGAGGATTGTGATGACAAATATAAAGGAGCATTGTGATGACTAGGGCTTGGAGCATTATGATGACAAGGGCTTTTGAGAATTTTCATGAAAAGGTCGTGAAGCATTGTGATGACAAGGTCCTGGAGCATTGTGATGAGAAAACCATGGAGCCTTGTGATGACAAGTCTCATGGAGCATACTGATAAAAAGGGGCATGGAGCATTGTGATGAAAACGGCATGGGGCACTGTGATGAAAAAGGCATGGAGTATTGTAATGACAGGCATCATCGAGCGTTGTGATGACAAGTGTTATGGAACTTTGTGTTCACAGGGGTTTGGAGCATTGTGATGACAGATGTCATGGATAATTTTGATTTCAAGGAGCATGGAGCATTGTGATGACAAGGTCATGAAGCAATGTGATCCAAAGGTTCATGGAGGATTGTGATGACAATGGTAATGGAGTACTGTGAGGACAAGCGAATAGAGCATTGTAATGACAAGGTCATGTAGCAATTTGCTGACAAAGGCATGGAGCGTTGTGATAACAGGTGTCATGGAGCACTGTGATGACAAGCGTCACGGAGCATTGTCAATACAGGGGTCATGGAGCATTGGGATGACAAGGGCATGGATCATGGTGATGACAAGTTTCATGGAGCATTGGGCTAAAAATGTTCATGGAGTATTGTGATGACAGGGGTCATGGAGTATTGCGATGAGAGAGGCCATGGAGAATTTTGATTTCATTGTGCTGACAATAGCCAAAAGCATTATGATGATGGGCATGTTGCACTGTGCTGACAGGGTTCATGGAGCATTGAGATGAAAAGGGGCATGGAGCATTGGGATTAGATGGGTCGTGTAGCATTGTGATGACAAGGGCATGGAGCATTTTGATTAGAAGGCCATGGAACATTCTGATGACATGTGTCATGGAACTTTGTGATGACAAGTGCATTGAGCAGTGTGATTAGAGGGGTCTTGGAGCATTGTGATGAGAAGTGTCATGGAGCCTTGTGATGACAAGGCCGTGGAACATTGTGATGGCAAGGGTCATGGAGCATTGTTATGCCAGGGGTAATGGAACATTGTGATGAGAAGGGCATGGAGCATTGTGATTTCAAGGTTTATGGAGCATTGCCCTGACAATTTTGTGGACCGCTGTGATGAAAAGCGAGTGGCACATTGTGAAGACAAGGGTCATGGAGAATTTTTCTGACAAAGGCATGGAGCACTCTGATGACAAGGGTCACGGAGCATTGTGATGGAAATTTCATGGAGCATTGTGGTTACAAAGATCACAGAGCATTGTGATGACGCGGGCATGGACGATTGTGATGACAAATGTTATGAAGCATTGTGATACCTGGAGTCACAGAGCATTGTGATGACAGGGGTCATGGAGAATGTTGATGACAACGGCATGGAGCATTGTGATGTCAGGGGCATGGTGCATTGGTATGAAATTTTCGAAGATTATTGTGATGACAGTGGACATGGTGAATTGTGGTGACAAGGGCATGGATCATTTTGATGAGAAGGTCATGGAGTATTGTGAAGACAGGTGTCAGGGAGCATTGTAATGACATATGTCATGGTCCATTGCGATGACAATGGCAGGGAGCATTGTGATGCCAAATGAAATGGAGGATTGTGATGACAAATATAATGGAGCATTGTGAGGACTAGGGCTTGGAGCATTATGATGACAAGGGTCATTGAGAATTTTCATGACAAGTTCATGAAGCATTCTGATGACTAAGCCCTGGAGCATGGTGATAAGAAAACCATGGAGACTTGTGATGACAAATCTCATGGAGCATACTGATGAAAATGGGCATGGACCACTGTGATTACAGGGGTCTTGGAACTTTGTGATAACAAGGGCATGGAGCACTGTGAGGAGAAGTTTAAGGAGCATTCTAATGATATGTGTCATAGAGCTTTGTGATGTCAAGGGCATGGAGCATTGTGATTACAGGGGTCTTGGAGGATTGTGATGAAAAGGGCATGGATCATTGTGATGAAAAAGGCATGGAGCCTTGTGATTACAGGGTTCAAGGCGCATACAGACAACAAGTGTCAGGGAGCATTTCAATGACATGTGTATTGTGCATTGTGATGACAAATGTCATGGAGCATTGTGATGAGAAGAACATGGGTAATTGTGATGACGTGTGTCAGGGGCATTGTGATGACAAGTGTTATGGAATATTGTGATCACAAGGGTTTGGAGCATTGTTATGACAGAGTTCATGGACCATTTTGATTTTTTGTGATGACAATAGCATGAAGCATTATGATGATTTGCATGGTGCAATGTGATGACAGTGTTCATGGATAACTGAGATAAAAGGGGCATGGAGCATTGTGATTACAGGGGTCTTGGAGCATTGTGATGAGAAGGGGCATGGAGCCTTGTGATAACAAGTCCAATGATCATCGTGATGGCAGGTGTCATGGAGCATTTTTATGACAGTGTAATGGAGCATTGTGATTGCAAGGGCATGGAGCATTGTGATGAGAAGGCCATGGAGCATTCTGATGACATGTGCCATGGAGCTTTGTGATGACAAGGGCATGGAGCAATGTGATGAGAGCATTCTTGGAGCATTGTGATGACAATGACATGGAGCATTGTGATGCCAAGGGTCATGGATCTTTGTGATGACAAATGTCATGGAGCATTTTTATGACAAGGGCGTTGTGCATTGTGATGAGAAGGGCAGGGAACATTGTGATGACAGGGTCATGGAGCACATTGATGAAAAGTGTCATGGAGCATTTTGATGACAGGGTTTATGGAACATTGTGATGTTATGGGTCATGGAGCATTTTGATGAAATGGGTCATGGAGCATTTTGATGACAGGGGTTATGGTACATTGTGATGTCAGGAGTCATCGAACATTGTGATGATAATTGCATGTACCATTGTGATGACAGGAGTCATGGAACATTATGGTGACAGGGTGAGGGGGTATTGCCATGAATAGAGATGTAACATTGTGATATCAGTGGTGAGAGAGCATTTTGATGAGAAGTGCATGGAGCATTGTGATGACAAGGTTTATGGAGCATTGTGATGACAAGATTGTGGAGCACTGTGATGACAAGCACATCGTGAATTTTGATGTCATGTGTCATGGAGCATTGTGCTGACAAGCGCATGGATCATTGTGATGACAAGTGTCATGGAGTATTGTGTTGAGAAAGGAATAGAGCATTTTGGTGACAAGGGTCAAACAGCATTGTGATGAAAAGTTCATGGAACACTGTGGTTAAAAAGGTCACAGAGACTGTTGCTGAAGAGGGCATGGGCCTTTGTGATGACAAAGGTCATGAAGCATTGTTATGACTGGAGTCACGGAGCATTGTGAAGACAGGGGTCATGGAGCATTGTGATAACAAGGGCATGGAGCATTTTGATGACAAGGGCATGGAGCATTGTTCTAATAAGTTTCATGGATTATTGTGATGACAGTTGGAATGGCACATTGTGATGACAAGGGCATGGAGCATTGTGATAACCAGGTCAGGCATTATTGTGAAGACAGGTGTCAGGGAGCATTGTTATGAGATATGTAATGGCCCATTGTGATGACAGTGGCATGGAGCATTGTGATGCCAAGTGTCATGGAGGATTCTGATGACAAAGGTAATGGAGCATTGTGATGACAATGGCTTGGGGCATTGAGATGACAAGGGTCAGGGAGCATTGTGCTGACAAGTGCTTGGAGAATTGTGATGACAAGGGTAATGGAGCATTCTGATGACAAGCTTGTGTAGTATTTTGATGACAATGACAAGGAGCATTGTGATGAAAATGGCATGGGGCATTGTGATGAAAAAAGCATGGAGCCTTTTCCTGACAGAGTTTAAGGAGCATTCTGACGACAAGTGTCAGGGACTATTGTGATGACAAGTGTATTGAGAATTGTGATGACAAAGGTCATGGAGCATTGAGATGAAAAGGACATGGAGTATTGTGATGACAGGCATCATGGAGCGTTGTGATGACAAGTGTTATGAAACTTTGTGATCACAAGTGTTTGGAGCATTGTGATGACAGAGGTCATGGATCATTTTGATTTCAAGGAGCATGGAGCATTGTGATGACAAGGGCATGATGCTGTGTGATCCCAAGGTTCATGGAGGATTCTGATGACAATGGTAATGGAGTATTGTGAGGACAATCGCATAGAGCATTATTATGAAAAGGTCATGTAGCAATTTGCTGACAAAGGCATGTAGCATTGTGATGACAGGTGTCATGGATCACTGTGAAGACAAGCCTCACGGAGCATTGTGAATACAGGGGTCATGGAGCATTGGGATGACAAGGGCATGGATCATTGTGATGACAAGGGTCATGGAGCATTGGGCTGAAAATGTACATGGAGTATTTTGATGACAGTGGTCATGGAGCATTTCGGTGACAGAGGTCATGGAGAATATTGATTTCATTGCGCTGACAATAGCCAGAAGCATTATGATGATGTGCATGGTGCATTGTGATGACAGGGTTCATGGAGCGTTGACATGAAAAGGGCCATGGAGCATTGTGATTACACGTGTCTTGGAGCATTGTGATGACAAGGGCAAAGAGCATTTTGAAGAGAAGGCCATGGATCTTTGTGATTTCATGTGTCATGGACATTGTGATGACAAGGGAATGGAGCATAGTGATTACAGGTGTCTTGGAGCATTGTGATGACAAGTGTCATGGAGCCTTGTGATGACAAGGCCGTGGAACATTGTGATTGCAAGGGTCATGGATCATTGTTATGACAGGGGTAATGGAGCATTGTGATGAGAAGGGCATGGCGCATTTTGATTAAAATGTTTATGGAGCATTGCTATGACAAAATTGTGGACTGTTGTGAAGAAAAGAGCGTGGCGTAATGTGATGACAAGAGTCATGGAGCACTTTTCTGACAAAGGCATGGAGCATTGTGATGACAATGGTCACAGAGCATTGTGATGGAAATTTCATGGAGCATTGTGGTTACAAAGGTCACAGAGCCTTGTGATGACGCGGGCATGGACCATTGTGATGACAAAGGTTATGAAGCATTGTGATGCCTGGAGTCAATGAGCATTGTGATGACAGGGGTCATGGAGCATTTTGATGACAACGGCATGGAGCATTGTGATGTCAGGGGCATGGAGCATTGGTCTGACCAGTTTCATAGATTATTGTGATGACAGTGGACATGGTGCATTGTGCTGACAAGGGCATGGATCACAGTGATGAGAAGGTCATGGAGTATTGTGAAGACAGGTGTCAGGGAGCATTGCAATAACATATGTCATTGTCCATTGCGATGACAAAGGCAGGGAGCATTGTGATGCCAAATGTAATGGAGGATTGTGATGAAAAATATAATGGAGCATTGTGATGACTAGGGCTTGGAGCATTATGATGAGAAGGGCCATTGAGAATTTTCAGGACAAGGTCATGAAACATTCTGATGACTAGGTCCTGGAGCATTGTGATAAGAAAACCATGGAGCCTTGTGATGACAAATCTCATGGAGCATACTGATGAAAAGGGGCATGGACCACTGTGATTACAGGGGTCTTGGAACATTGTGATAACAAGGGCATGGAGCACTGTGAGGGGAAGTTTAAGGAGCATTCTAATGATATGCGTCATAGAACTCTGTGATGACAAGGGCATGGAGCATTGTGATTACAGGGGTCTTGGAGCATTGTGATGAAAAGGGCATGGATCATGGTGATGAAAAAGGCATGGAGACTTGTCATTACAGGGTTCAAGGAGCATACAGACAACAAGTGTCAGGGAGCATTTTGATGACATGTGTATTGTGCATTGTGATGACAAAGGTCATGGAGCATTGTGATGAGAAGAACATGGATAATTGTGATGACGTGTGTCATGGGGCATTGTGCTGACAAGTGTTATGGAATATTGTGATCACTAGGGTTTGGAACATGGTTATGAAAGAGTTCATGGAGCAAAGTTGTTTTTTTGTGATGACAATAGCATGAAGCATTATGATGATTTGCATGGTGCAATGTGATGACAGTGTTCATGGATCACTGAGATGAAAAGGGGCATGGAGCATTGTGATTAGAGGGGTCTTGGAGCATTGTGATGAGAAGGGTCATGGAGCCTTGTGATGACAAGGCCAAGGATCATCGTGGTGGCAGGGGTCATGGAGCATTGTTATGACAGGGGTAATGGAGCATTGTGATGGCAAGGGCATGGAGCATTGTGATGAGAAGGCCATGGAGCAATGTGATGAGAGCATTCATAGAGCATTGTGATCACAATGACATGGAGCATTGTGATGCCAAGGGTCATGGATCTTTGTGATGACAAAGGTCATGGAGCATTTTGATGACAAGGGCGTTGTGCATTGTGATGAGAAGGGCAGGGAACATTGTGATGACAGGGTCATGGAGCAATTTGATGAAAAGTGTCATGGAACATTTTGATGACAGGGGTTATGGAACATTGTGATGTCATGGGTCATGGAGCATTTTGATGAAAAGGGTCATGGAGCATTTTGATGACAGTGGTTATGGAACATTGTGATGTCAGGAGTCATCGAACATTGTGATGATAATTGCATGTACCATTGTGATGACAGGAGTCATGGAACATTATGATGACAAGGGAGAGGGAGTATTGCCATGAATAGAGATGTAACATTGTGATATCAGTGGTGAGAGAGCATTTTGATGAGAAGTGGATGGAGCATTGTGATGACAAGGTTTATGGAGCATTGTGATGACAAGATTGTGGAGCACTGTGATGACAAGCACATCGTGAATTTTGATGTCATGTGTCATGGAGCATTGTGCTGACAAGCGCATGGATCATTGTGATGACAAGTGTCATGGAGTATTGTGTTGAGAAAGGAATAGAGCATTTTGGTGACAAGGGTCAAACAGCATTGTGATGAAAAGTTCATGGAACACTGTGGTTAAAAAGGTCACAGAGACTGTTGCTGAAGAGGGCATGGGCCTTTGTGATGACAAAGGTCATGAAGCATTGTTATGACTGGAGTCACGGAGCATTGTGAAGACAGGGGTCATGGAGCATTGTGATAACAAGGGCATGGAGCATTTTGATGACAAGGGCATGGAGCATTGTTCTAATAAGTTTCATGGATTATTGTGATGACAGTTGGAATGGCACATTGTGATGACAAGGGCATGGAGCATTGTGATAACCAGGTCAGGCATTATTGTGAAGACAGGTGTCAGGGAGCATTGTTATGAGATATGTAATGGCCCATTGTGATGACAGTGGCATGGAGCATTGTGATGCCAAGTGTCATGGAGGATTCTGATGACAAAGGTAATGGAGCATTGTGATGACAATGGCTTGGGGCATTGAGATGACAAGGGTCAGGGAGCATTGTGCTGACAAGTGCTTGGAGAATTGTGATGACAAGGGTAATGGAGCATTCTGATGACAAGCTTGTGTAGTATTTTGATGACAATGACAAGGAGCATTGTGATGAAAATGGCATGGGGCATTGTGATGAAAAAAGCATGGAGCCTTTTCCTGACAGAGTTTAAGGAGCATTCTGACGACAAGTGTCAGGGACTATTGTGATGACAAGTGTATTGAGAATTGTGATGACAAAGGTCATGGAGCATTGAGATGAAAAGGGCATGGAGTATTGTGATGACAGGCATCATGGAGCGTTGTGATGACAAGTGTTATGAAACTTTGTGATCACAAGTGTTTGGAGCATTGTGATGACAGAGGTCATGGATCATTTTGATTTCAAGGAGCATGGAGCATTGTGATGACAAGGGCATGATGCTGTGTGATCCCAAGGTTCATGGAGGATTCTGATGACAATGGTAATGGAGTATTGTGAGGACAATCGCATAGAGCATTATTATGAAAAGGTCATGTAGCAATTTGCTGACAAAGGCATGTAGCATTGTGATGACAGGTGTCATGGATCACTGTGAAGACAAGCCTCACGGAGCATTGTGAATACAGGGGTCATGGAGCATTGGGATGACAAGGGCATGGATCATTGTGATGACAAGGGTCATGGAGCATTGGGCTGAAAATGTACATGGAGTATTTTGATGACAGTGGTCATGGAGCATTTCGGTGACAGAGGTCATGGAGAATATTGATTTCATTGCGCTGACAATAGCCAGAAGCATTATGATGATGTGCATGGTGCATTGTGATGACAGGGTTCATGGAGCGTTGACATGAAAAGGGCCATGGAGCATTGTGATTACACGTGTCTTGGAGCATTGTGATGACAAGGGCAAAGAGCATTTTGAAGAGAAGGCCATGGATCTTTGTGATTTCATGTGTCATGGACATTGTGATGACAAGGGAATGGAGCATAGTGATTACAGGTGTCTTGGAGCATTGTGATGACAAGTGTCATGGAGCCTTGTGATGACAAGGCCGTGGAACATTGTGATTGCAAGGGTCATGGATCATTGTTATGACAGGGGTAATGGAGCATTGTGATGAGAAGGGCATGGCGCATTTTGATTAAAATGTTTATGGAGCATTGCTATGACAAAATTGTGGACTGTTGTGAAGAAAAGAGCGTGGCGTAATGTGATGACAAGAGTCATGGAGCACTTTTCTGACAAAGGCATGGAGCATTGTGATGACAATGGTCACAGAGCATTGTGATGGAAATTTCATGGAGCATTGTGGTTACAAAGGTCACAGAGCCTTGTGATGACGCGGGCATGGACCATTGTGATGACAAAGGTTATGAAGCATTGTGATGCCTGGAGTCAATGAGCATTGTGATGACAGGGGTCATGGAGCATTTTGATGACAACGGCATGGAGCATTGTGATGTCAGGGGCATGGAGCATTGGTCTGACCAGTTTCATAGATTATTGTGATGACAGTGGACATGGTGCATTGTGCTGACAAGGGCATGGATCACAGTGATGAGAAGGTCATGGAGTATTGTGAAGACAGGTGTCAGGGAGCATTGCAATAACATATGTCATTGTCCATTGCGATGACAAAGGCAGGGAGCATTGTGATGCCAAATGTAATGGAGGATTGTGATGAAAAATATAATGGAGCATTGTGATGACTAGGGCTTGGAGCATTATGATGAGAAGGGCCATTGAGAATTTTCAGGACAAGGTCATGAAACATTCTGATGACTAGGTCCTGGAGCATTGTGATAAGAAAACCATGGAGCCTTGTGATGACAAATCTCATGGAGCATACTGATGAAAAGGGGCATGGACCACTGTGATTACAGGGGTCTTGGAACATTGTGATAACAAGGGCATGGAGCACTGTGAGGGGAAGTTTAAGGAGCATTCTAATGATATGCGTCATAGAACTCTGTGATGACAAGGGCATGGAGCATTGTGATTACAGGGGTCTTGGAGCATTGTGATGAAAAGGGCATGGATCATGGTGATGAAAAAGGCATGGAGACTTGTCATTACAGGGTTCAAGGAGCATACAGACAACAAGTGTCAGGGAGCATTTTGATGACATGTGTATTGTGCATTGTGATGACAAAGGTCATGGAGCATTGTGATGAGAAGAACATGGATAATTGTGATGACGTGTGTCATGGGGCATTGTGCTGACAAGTGTTATGGAATATTGTGATCACTAGGGTTTGGAACATGGTTATGACAGAGTTCATGGAGCAAAGTTGTTTTTTTGTGATGACAATAGCATGAAGCATTATGATGATTTGCATGGTGCAATGTGATGACAGTGTTCATGGATCACTGAGATGAAAAGGGGCATGGAGCATTGTGATTAGAGGGGTCTTGGAGCATTGTGATGAGAAGGGTCATGGAGCCTTGTGATGACAAGGCCAAGGATCATCGTGGTGGCAGGGGTCATGGAGCATTGTTATGACAGGGGTAATGGAGCATTGTGATGGCAAGGGCATGGAGCATTGTGATGAGAAGGCCATGGAGCAATGTGATGAGAGCATTCATAGAGCATTGTGATCACAATGACATGGAGCATTGTGATGCCAAGGGTCATGGATCTTTGTGATGACAAAGGTCATGGAGCATTTTGATGACAAGGGCGTTGTGCATTGTGATGAGAAGGGCAGGGAACATTGTGATGACAGGGTCATGGAGCAATTTGATGAAAAGGGTCATGGAACATTTTGATGACAGGGGTTATGGTACATTGTGATGTCATGGGTCATGGAGCATTTTGATGAAAAGGGTCATGGAGCATTTTGATGACAGGGGTTATGGAACATTGTGATGTCAGGAGTCATCGAACATTGTGATGATAATTGCATGGACCACTGTGATGACAGGAGTCATGGAACATTATGATGACAGGGGAGAGGGAGTATTGCCATGAATAGAGATGTAACATTGTGATATCAGTGGTGAGAGAGCATTTTGATGAGAAGTGCATGGAGCATTGTGATGACAAGGTTTATGGAGCATTGTGATGACAAGATTGTGGAGCACTGTGATGACAAGCGCATCGTGCATTGTGATGACATGTGTCATGGAGCATTGTGCTGACAGGCGCATGGATCATTGTGATGACAAGGGTCATGGAGCATTGTGTTGAGAAAGGAATAGAGAATTTTGGTGACAAGGGTCGAAGAGCATTGTGATGAAAATTTCATGCAGCATTGTGGTTAAAAATGTCACAGAGACTGTTGCTGACGAGGGCATGGACCATTGTGATGACAAAGGTCATGAAGCATTGTGATGACTGGAGTCACGGAGCATTGTGATGACAGGGTTATGGAGCATTGGTCTAATAAGTTTCATGGATTATTGCGATGACAGTTGGAATGGTGCATTGTGATGACAAGGGCATGGAGCATTGTGATAACCAGGTCAGGCAGTATTGTGAAGACAGGTGTCAGGGAGCATTGTGATGACATATGTAGTGGTCCATTGTGATGACAATGGCATGGAGCATTGTGATGCCAATTGTCATGGAGGATTCTGATGACAAATGTAATGGAGCATTGTGATGACAATGGCTTGGGTCATTGAGATGACAAGGGTCAGGGAGCATTGTGCTGACAAGTGCATGGAGAATTCTGATGGCAAGGGTCATGGAGCATTCTGATGACAAGCTTGTGGAGTATTTTGATGACAATGGCAAGGAGCATTGTGATGAAAACGGCATGGGGCATTGTGATGAAAAAGGCATGGAGCCTGTTCCTGACAGAGTTTAAGGAGCATTCTGACGACAAGTGTCAGGGAGCATTGTGATGACAAGTGTATTGAGAATTGTGATGACAAAGGTCATGGAGCATTGAGATGAAAAGGGCATGGAGTATTGTGCTGACAGGCATCATGGAGCGTTGTGATGACAAGTGTTATGGAACTTTGGGATCACAAGTGTTTGGAGCATTGTGATGACAGAGGTCATGGATCATTTTGATTTCAAGGAGCATGGAGCATTGTGATGACAAGGGCATGAAGCAATGTGATCCCAAGGTTCATGGAGGATTCTGATGACAATGGTAATGGAGTATTGTGAGGACAAGCGCATAGAGCATTATAATGAAAAGGTCATGTAGCAATTTGCTGACAAAGGCATGTAGCATTGTGATGACAGGTGTCATGGATCACTGTGAAGACAAGCCTCACGGAGCATTGTGAATACAGGGGTCATGGAGCATTGGGATGACAAGGGCATGGATCATTGTGATGACAAGGGTCATGGAGCATTGGGCTGAAAATGTTCATGGAGTATTTTGATGACAGTGGTCATGGAGCATTGTGGTGACAGAAGTCATGGAGAATTTTGATTTCATTGCGCTGACAATAGCCAGAAGCATTATGATGATGTGCATGATGCATTGTGATGACAGGGTTCATGGAGCGTTGACATGAAAAGGGGCATGGAGCATTGTGATTACAGGTGTCTTGGAGCATTGTGATGAAAAGGGCAAGGAGCATTTTGATGAGAAGGCCATGGAACTTTGTGATGACATGTGTCATGGACATTGTGATGACAAGGGAATGGAGCATAGTGATTACAGGTGTCTTGGAGCATTGTGATGACAAGTGTCATGGAGCCTTGTGATGACAAGGCCGTGGAACATTGTGATTGCAAGGGTCATGGATCATTGTTATGACAGGGGTAATGGAGCATTGTGATGAGAAAGGCATGGAGCATTTTGATTACAATGTTTATGGAGCATTGCCATGACAAAATTGTGGACTGTTGTGAAGAAAAGAGCGTGGCGTAATGTGATGACAAGAGTCATGGAGCATTTTTCTGTCAAAGGCATGGAGCATTGTGATGACAATGGTCACAGAGCATTGTGATGGAAATTTCATGGAGCATTGTGGTTACAAAGGTCACAGAGCCTTGTGATGACGCGGGCATGGACCATTGTGATGACAAATGTTATGAAGCATTGTGATGCCTGGAGTCACTGAGCATTGTGATGACAGAGGTCATGGAGCATTTTGATTTCATTGTGATGACAATAGCATGAAGCATTATGATGACGGGCATGGTGCATTGTGATGACAGCGTTCATGGAGCATTGAGATGAAAATCGGCATGTAGCATTGTTCTGACAAGTTTCATGGATTATTGTGATAAGAGTGGGCATGGCACATTGTGACGACAAGGGCATGGGGCACTGTGATGACAAGGTCATGGATTATTGTGAAGAAAGTTGTCAGGGAGCATTGTGATGAAATATGACATGTTCCAGTATGATGACAATATCATTGAGCATTTTGATGCCAAGTGTCATGGAGGATTGTTGTGACAATGTAAAGGAGCATTGTGATGACAAGGGCATGTAGAATTGTGATATCAAGGGCCATTGATAATTTTAATGTCCAGGTCGTGAAACATTTGATGACAAGCGCATGGAGCTTCCTATGACAGGTGTTATGGAGCATCGCGATGACAAGTGCATGGAGTATTGTGATGACAAGAGCATATGACATTGTGATGTGAAGTGCCATGGAGCATTGTAATGACAAGGATGTGGGGAATTGTGAGGACAAGGGACATTGAGCTTTGAGATGACAAGGCATGGAGCATGGTGATGGCAAAACCGTGGAGCATTGTGATGAGAAGACCTTGGGTAACTGTGATGTCGAGCATCATGTAGCACTGTAAGGACAAGTGGCATGAAGCATTGTGATGACAGGTGTCAGGGAGCATTGTGATGAGAGGGGTCATGGAGCATTGTGATGACAAGGGCATGAAGCATTGTGATGACAAGTGCATGGAGCATTGTAATGACAAGTGCATGGAGCATTGCAATGACAAGTGCATGGAGAATTGTGATGACAAGAGTATGTAACATTGTGATGAGAAGTGTCATGTAGCATTGTGATGACAAGGACGTGGAGAATTGTGATGACAAGGGACATGGAACTTTGTGATAACCAGGGCATGGAGCATTGTGATGACAGGGGTCATGGAGCATTATTAAGACAAGGGCCATGGTGCATTCTGACAAAAGATATCACTTATGAAGGGAATGTAAACATGGCTATATATGAACTGAATTAGGGAAGAGAACAGATTCTCAGATTTAGAAAACACTCTTATGCTTACTTAAGGGGAAAGAGAGGTGGGGAGATGCACAAAACAAATTTTGATATTAGCACAGGAACCGTTCCATAATCCAAAAAGAGAAGAGACAAGCCCTACTCCTTCCTCAGTGAACGGAACTCAACATCCCTATTCCCCGGAGAGAAATATATCTGAATAGTAAGAATTTTAAAACCTATGTATTGATATGTCTCCATAAGGGAACCAAGTGTGTCTAGAACGACATAAACATGGCAGTGAGAATCAGCTCAAACCCACTATAAAAATGAATTTTAAAACAAAACATAAAAAGAGTAAAATTCTTACACAATTTCTTCAGGTGTTCTGATGAAACTTTGGAATGACCCTATCTACAATGACACCTGGATGTGGCATAAGGCTGGTCACTTGGGGCTGAGAGGACTGGTGAGATTGGGTGAAAAAATGAAGACCCTTTAAAGAAATAATGCCTGCCACCCATTCCATTGTTTCCAAATCTCCAGGTAGAAAGGAATATAACTACAGTTATAACATGTATGGGAATGTAGAGAATGGAAACACTCTGATGGTGAAAGGTTTCTAAAGCTCTACTACTTTTTTCTCTCCTTGTGCTCCAGTTTGACATTCCAACTGCTTTACTATCAATCTCCTAACTTGGAGAGCCAGCCCCTATAACCTCCTGATTCACACAGTGGGAAAATTGTGCAGAGGATATAAGGGAAGAGAGAGAACCAATGAGAGAGTAGCTCTAGGCATTTGGACAGCCACATGTCACTCTAATTTCCCGTCACGAAGAGGAATTAACCAAAGTCTCATCCTGCCCCCCAGAACAAGTATAGGTCCTGAAGCAAAATTTTGGATTTGCGGTCAGCTCACAAAAACGCGAGTTGAAAAATGGATCTCAGGGCCACAGGAATTCACTAACCTGCAGAGTTAAAAAGGACTACTCTCTGCCAAAAATCTGTTGAGGGAAAGCCACGAGGCGGAATTGAAAATGAGGCAGAATGGCATGAAACAGATTTCAAGAGGTACACTGGAATCACCTTTAAACACAGGAAAAGCATCACAACTTCGAAAATTATGGAAAGGGCCATAAAGAGCATATGGGTTTTCACGTGAATATATTCAGGAGAAGATGCTTACGACCTTTTTGGCCAAGCAAACATGTAGGCAATGCAAATCTGCACTACAAAGAAGTATCACTTCCCACCATTAAAAAGGAACATCCACAAAATGTGTAAAAACCAGAAAGGCAAGACAGGCCCTGGAGAACAGGGAGCCTTGTTATGCTGATGGGCGGGATGTAAATTGCCAACTGCCTCTCTGGAGGAGTGCATTGTGTTCCCTAAAACAAGTAAACAACAGAGCTACAGAGCCAAGGGCACTTCCAGTCTAGGGAATATATCTTGGGAAAACTGAAAATCAATAAGACAGAGACTCCCCAAAATTTAGGGCTGCACTGCTTACAAGAACGTCAACTTGTGTACACCTTAAATTTCCCAGGAAAGATAAAAATTGTTCAAAAATTTGTGGTACTTATGTCCGATGGATTATCCCTCAACAATGAAATCAATGTCATAAGACAGGTAGCAGCAAAATGAGTGGATTCCGGTACGATGATTCTAAGTGAAATAAGTCAAACAGAAAATGAACCTTATCATAATATATCACTTATGAAGATCCTGTAAACATGGCTACACATGAACTGAGTTACGAAACAGAACAGTGTCTCATATTTGAAAACACTCTTAGGCCTGCTTAAGGGGAAAGGAGAGGTGGCGTGATGCATAAAACCAGAGTTTGATATTAGTACAGGTACCGTTCCAAACACCAACTATGGAATACACAAGACCTACACCTTCCTCAGTGAAAGGGACTCAAAACCACATATTTCCTGCAGAGGAATATATCTGACTAGTAAGAATCTTAAAACCTATGTATTGATATATCTCCGTAAGGGAATCAAGTTTGTCTAGACTGGCATAAACATGTCAGCCAGAATCAGCTCAAACCCACTATAAAAAGGAATTTTAAAAGCAAAATAAAAAATAGGGAAATTCTTTACTATTCCTTCAGGGTCTCTGATGAAACCTGGAATGACCCTGTCTACAGTGAAAGGTGGATGGGGCATAATGCTGGACACTTGGGACTGAGAGGATAGGTGAGATTGGGTGAGCAAATGCAGACCCTTTAAAGCAGTAATGCATGGCACCCATTCCATGTGTCCCAACTCTACAGGTTGAAGGGAATTTTACTACAGCTATAACACGTACGGGAAACCTAGAAAATGGATACACGGTTAATACGAAAGTTTTCTTAAACTCAACGAATAGTCCCTCTCCCGGTGGTCCAGTTTGTCTTTCCAACTTCTCTACTATCCATATCCCAACTTGGAGAGACAGCCCGTTTAAACTCCTGGTTCGCACAGGTTGCCAATTTGGCTGAGAATGAAAGGGAAGAGGGAGAACCAATGAGAGAGTATCTGTTAGGCATTTGGAAGGGCACATGTCACTCTAATTTTCCAGCAGGAAGAAGAATTAACCAAAGTCTCAGCCACCCACCGTAACCAGTATAGGTCCTGAACCAAAATTTTGGACGTGCCTTCAGCTCACAAAAAACGAGTTGAAAAATGGAGCTCAGGGGCACAGCAATTCACAAACTGTCAGAGTTATAAAGGACAACTATCGTCCAAAAATCTGTTGAGGGAAGGCAACGAGGAGGACTTGAAAGCGAGGCAGAATAGCAGGAAACAGATTTCTAAACGTACGTTGGAATCGCATTTAAAGCACAGGTAGAGGAGCAGAAGTTCAACAATGATGCACTTGGCCAGAAAGGGCGTATGTGTTTTCTCCTGAATATATTCAGGAGAAAACGCATACGCCCTTTCTGGCCAAGCAAGCAAGCTGACAATGCAAATCTGCACAACAATGAAGTATCACGTCCCACCGGTCAAAATGGACATCCACAAAATGTGTAAAAACCAGAAAGGCAAGACAGGCCCTGGAGAACAGGGAACCTTGTTATGCTGATGGGCGGGATGTAACTTGCCAACTGCCTCACTGGAGGAGTGCACTGTGTTCCGTAAAACAAGTAAACTACAGATATACAGAGACAAAGGCACTTCCAGTCTAGGGTATATACCTTGGGAAAACTGAAAATCAATAAGACAAAGCAACCCCAAGATTTACGGCTGCACTGCTTACAAGAACCACAACTTAGGTACACCTTTAACATCCCAGGAAATATAAAAATGGTTCAAAAAATTGTGGTACTTACGTACGATGGAGTATGCCTCAGCCATGAAATCAATGTCATAAGACCAGTAGCAGCAAAATGAGTGGATTCAGGTACGATGATTCTAAGTGAAATAAGTCACACAGAAAAAGAAACTTATCATAAGATATCACTTATGAAGATCCTGTAAGATGGCTACACATGAACTGAGTTAGGAAAGAGAACAGTGTCTCACATGTAGAAAAAACTCTTTTGCTTGCTTAAGGGGGAAGGAGAGGTGGGGTGATGCATAAAACCAGAGTTTGATATAAGCACAGGTACCATTCCAAAAACCAACTAAGGAACAGAGAAAACCTACACCTTCCTCAGTGAAAGGGACTCAACACCCTGTATTTCCAGCAGAGGAATAAAACTGACTAGTAATAATCTTAAAACCTATGTCTTGATATGTCTCCATAAGGGAATCAAGTGTGTCTAGACTGGCATAAACATGGAAGCGAGAATCAGCTCAAACCCACTATAAAAAGGAATTTCAAAAACAAAACAAAAAAACAGGGAAATTCTTTACAATTCCTTCAGGGTTTCTGATGAAACATGGAATGACCCTATCTACAACGACAGCTGGATGTGGCATAAGGCTGTACACTTGGGACTGAGAGGATTGGTGAGATTGGGTGAGCAAATGCAGACCCTTTTAAGCAATAATGCGTGGCACCCTTTCCATGGGGCCCAACTCTCCATGTTGAAGGTAATATTACTACATCTATAACATGTACGGGAAACCTAGAGCACGGACACACTGTGAATACGAAAGGTTTCTAAAACTCAAGTAATAGTCCCTCTCCTGGTGCTCCGCTTTGACTTTCCAACTGCTTTACCATCAATCTGCCAACTTGGAGAAACAGGCCCTTTAAACTCCTGGTACGCACAGGTTGCCAATTTGGCAGACTATGAAAGGGAAGAGGGAGAACCAATGAGAGAGAAGCTGTTAGGCATTTGGACGGGAACATGTCACTCAAATTGCCTGGCACGAAGAAGAATTAACCAAAGTATCAGCCACCTGCCGGGAACCAGTACAGGTCCCGAACCAAATATTTGGACTTGCATTCAGCTCACAAAAACGAGTTGAAAAATGGAGATCAGGGGCACTGCAATTCACAAACTGGCAGAGTAATAAAGGACAACTATCGTCCAAAAATCTGTTGAGGGAAGGCATCGAGGCGGACTTGAAAGAGAGGCAGAACAGCAGGAAAAAGATTTCAAGGGGTACATTGGAATCACCTTTAAAGCACAGGAAGAGGGGCACAACGTCGACAATGATGCACTTGGCCAAATAGGGTGTATACGTTTTCTCCTGAATATATTCAGGAGAAAAGGCATACGCCCTTTTTGGCCAACCAAGCAAGCAGGCAATGGAAATCTGCACTACAAAGGAGTATCACTTCCCTCCGGTCAAAAGGGACATGCACAAAATGTGTAAAAAGCAGAATGGCAAGAAAGGACCTGGAGAACAGGGAGCATTGTTATGCTGATGGGCGGGATGTATATTGCCAACTGCCTCACTGGAGGAGTGCATTGTGTTCCCTAAAACAAGTAAACAACAGAGCTACAGAGCCAAGGGCACTTCCAGTCTAGGGAACATACCTTGGGAAAACTGAAAATCAATAAGACTGAGCCACCACAAAATTGAGGGCTGCACTGCTTCCAAGAACCTCAACTTGGGTACACCTTAAATATCGCACTAAATATAAAATGGTTCAAAAAATTGTGGTACTTACGTACTATGGAATATCCCACAGCCATGAACTCAATGTCATAAGAGCAGTAGCAGCAAAATGAGTGGATTCAGGTACGATGATTCTAAGTGAAATAAGTCACACAGAAAAAGAAACTTATCAATAGATAGCACTTATGAAGATCCTGAAAACATGGCTACACTTGAACTGAGTTAGGAAAGAGAACACAGACTCACATTTAAAAAACACTCTTATGCCTGCTTAAGGGGGAAGGAGAGGTGGGGTGATGCATAAAACCAGAGTTTGATATAAGCACAGGTACCGTTCCAAAAACCAACTATGGAATAGACAAGACCTACACCTTCCTCAGTGAAAGGGACCCAAAACCCCTTATTTCCGGCAGAGGAATATATCTGATTATTAATAATCTTAAAAACTATGTATTGATATGTCTGTGTAAGGGAATCAAATGTGTCTAGAATGGCATAAACATGGCAGCGAGAATCAATTCAAACACACTAAAAAAAGGAATTTCTAAAACAAAACAAAAAAACAGGGAAATTCTTTACAATTCCTTCAGGGACTCTGATGTAACCTGGAATGTCCATGTCTACAATGACAGCTGGATGTGGCATAGGGTAGACACTTTGGACTGAGAGGATTGGTGAGATTGGGTGAGCAAATGCAGACCCTTTAAAGCAATAATGCATGGCACCCATTCCATGGGTCCCAACTCTCCAGGTTGAAGGGAATATTACTACAGCTATTATATGTACGGGAAACTTAGAGAATGGACACAGTGTGAATACGAAAGTTTCTAAAACTCAATAAACAGTCCCTCTCCTGGTGCTCTGGTTTGACTTTCGAACTGCTTTCCTCTCAAACTCCCAACTTGGAGAAACAGTACCTTTAACCTCCTGGTTCGCCCAGTTTGCCAATTTCACAGTGGATGAAAGGGAAGAGGAAGCACCAATGAGAGAGTAGCGGTTAGGCATTTGGACGGGCACATGTCACTCTAATTTCCCTGCAGGAAGAAGGATTAACCAAAATCTCAGCCACACACCGGGAACCAGTATAGTTCCTCAACCAAATTTTTGGACATGCGTTCATCTCACAAAACACGAGTTGAAAAATGGAGCTCAGGGGCACAACAGTTCACAAACTGCATAGTAATAAAGGACATCTATCGTCAAAAAATCTGTTGAGGGAAGACAATGAGGTAGACCTGAAAACGAGGCAGAATAGCAGGAAACAGATTTAAAGAGGTACGTTGGAAAAACACTTAAAGTACAGGAAGAGGGGCCCAACTTCGACAATGATGCCCTTGGCCAAAAAGGGCGTATGAGTTTTCTCCTGAATATATTCAGGAGAAAACGAATACGCCCTTTTTGGCCAAGCAAGCAAGCAGGCAATGGTAATCTGCACTACTAAGAATTACCACTTCGCACCGGTCAAAAGGGACATCCACAAAATATGTAAAAACCAGAAAGGCAACACAGGCCCTGGAGAACAGGGAACATTGTTATGATGATGGGTGGGATGTAAATTGCCCACTGCCTCTCTGGAGGAGAGCATTATGTTCCCTAAAACAAGTAAACAACAGAGCTACAGAGCAAAGGGCACTTCCAGTCCAAGGAATATACCTTGGG
The DNA here is from genome assembly GCF_964165515.1 of Mesoplodon bidens. NCBI lineage: Eukaryota > Metazoa > Chordata > Mammalia > Artiodactyla > Ziphiidae > Mesoplodon > Mesoplodon bidens. Next base: position 499,098 of record NW_027672423.1, read on the forward strand.
AAAACTGAAAATCAATAAGACACAGCCACCCCCAAATTTAGGGCTGCACTGCTTACAAGAACCTCAACTTGGGTACACCTTAAATATCCCAGGAAATATAAAAATGGTTCAAAAAATTGTGGTACTTACATATGATGGAATATCCTTCAGCCATGAAATCTATGTCATAAGACCAGGAGCAGCAAAATAACTGGATTCAGGTACGATGATTCTAAGTGAAATAAGTCACACAGAAAAAGAAACTTATCATAAGATATCACTTATGATGATCCTGTAAACATGGCTACACATGAACTGAGTTAGGAAAGAGAACAGAGTCTCACATTTAGAAAACACTCTTATGCCTGCTTAAGGGGGAAGGAGAGGTGGGGTGATGCATAAAACCAGAGTTTTATATAAGCACAGGTACAGTTCCAAAAATCAACTATGGAATAGACAAGACCTACACCTTCCTCAGTGAAAGGTACTCAAAACCCCATATTTCCCACACAGCAATATATCTGACTAGTAAGAATTTAAAACATATGTATTGATATCTCTCCGTAAAGGAATCAAGTGTGTTCAGACGGGCATAAACATGGCAGTGAGAATCAGCTCAAACCCACTATAAAAAGGAATTTCTAAACCAAAACAAACAAAAAAAAACCAGGGAAATTCATTCCAATTCCTTCAGGGTCTCTGATGTAACCTGGGAAGACCCTATCTACAATGACAGCTGGATGTGGCATAAGGCTGGACACTTGGGACTGAGAGGATTGGTGAGATTGGGTGAGCAAATGCAGACACTTTAAAGCCATAATGCATGGCACCCATTCCATGGGTCTCAACTCTCCAGGTTGAAGGGAATATTACTACAGCTATGACATACCGGAAACCTAGAGAATGGACTCACTGTGAACACGAAAGTTTTCTAAAACTCAACTAATAGTCCCTCTCCTGGTGTTCCGGGTTGACTTTCCAACTGCTTTACTATCAATCTCCCAACTTGGAGAGATAGGTCCTTTAACCTCCTCGTTCGCACAGGTTGCCAATTTGGCAGAGGATGAAAGTGAAGAGGGAGAACCAATGAGAGAGTAGCAGTTAGGCATTTGGACGGGCACATGTCACTCTAATTTCCAGGCAGGAAGAAGAATTAACCAATGTCTCAGTGCCCCACCGGGAACAAGTATAGGTCCTGAACCAAAATTTTGGACTTGCATTCAGCTCTCAAAAAACGAGGTGAATAATGTAGTGCAGGGGCACAGCAATTCACAAACTGGAAGAGCAGTAAAGGACAACTACTGTCAATATTCCGTTGTGGGAAGGCAATGAGATGCATTTGACAATGAGTCAGAATATCAGGAAACGAATTTCAAGAGGTACGTTGGAATCTCTTGCAAAGCACAGGAAGAGGGGCACAACGTTGACAATGATGCACTTGGCCAAAAAGTGTGTATGCATTTTCTCCTGAATATATTCAAGAGAAAACGAATACATCATTTTTGGCCAAGGAAGCAAGTGGGCAGTGCAAATCTGCACTACACAGAAGTATCAATTCCCACAGATCAAAAAGGACATCTGCAAAATGTGTAAAAACCAGAAAGTCAAGACAGGCCCTGGAGAACAGGGAGCATGGTTATGCTGATGGGCGGGATGTAAATTGCCAACTCCCTCTTAGGACCAGTGCATTGTGTTCCCTAAAACAAGTAAACAACAGAGCTACAGAGCCAACGGCACTTCCTATCTAGGGAATATACCTTGGGAAAACTGAAAATCAATAAGACAGAGCCACCGCAAAATTTAGTGCTGCACTCCTTACAAGAACCTCAACTTGGGTCCACCTTAAATATCCCAGGGAAGACAAAAATGGTTCAAGAAATTGTGGTACTTACGTACGATGGAATATCCCTCAGCCATTAAATCAATGTCATAAGACCAATAGCAGCAAAATGAGGGGATTCAGGTACGATTATTCTAAGTGAAATAAGTTACACAGAAAAATAAACTTATCATAAGATATCACTTATGAAGGTCCTGTAAATATGGCTACACATGAACTGAGTGAGGAAAGATAACAGAGTAACGAATCTTATCATAAGATATCACTCATAGTGGGAATGTACACATGGCTACGAATGAACTGAAATACAAACATAACAGAGTCACACATTTAGCAAACAATATTCTGCCTGCTTTAGGGGAAAGGTGAGGTGGGGTGATGCATAAAACCACAGTTTTAAATTAGCACAGATACCGTTACATAAACCAAGTATGTAATAGACGTCACCTACTCCCGACACAATGAACTGGACTCAACACCCCCGATTCATTACAGAGGAATATATCTGACTCCAAGAATTTTAAAACATATGTATTCTCATGTCTCCATAAAGGAATCATGTGTGTGTATAACAGCATGAACACAGCACTGAAATTCACCTAACACCCTTATAAAAATAAATTTCAAAAGCAAAATGCAAAAACAGCGAAGCAGAGAGAAAGTCTTAAGAATTACGTTCAGGGCCTGTGATGCAACCTGGATTGTACACCTTTACACCCACAGCTGGATGAGACATAAGACTGGACACTTGGGGCTGACAAGAATGCTGAGGTTGTGTGAGCAAAAGAACACCTCTTAGAGCAATACTGTGTGCTACCCATTCTAGTGGTCCCAACTCTCCAGGTTTAAGGGAATCTTCCTACAGTTAAAGCATGCATGAGAAACCCAGTGGGTGGTACACAGAGTAATTGGGAAAGTTTTCTAAAAGGTACCTCATTTTTAGTTTCGTCGTTCTCGGCTTCGCCATTCCATCTGCATTACTAAATATCTCCCCATTTGGAGTATCAGCGCCTTTACCCTCCTGCTATGCACAGTTTTCAATTTGTGCAGAGGATGAACAGGAAGAGGGAAAAAAAATGAGAGATTAGCTGTAGGTGTTTGGATGGGCACATGTCACTCTAGTTTCCCATCAGGAAGAAGAATTAACCAAAGGCTCAGCCTGAAGCCCCGGAACAAGACTAGGGCCTACAGCCATCCTACGGTATTGCAGCCAGCTCACAAATAGGCGAGTTGAAAAATGGAAATCAGGGGCACAGCAATTCACAAACTTTCACAGTTATAAAGGATAACTATCATCCAGAAATATATTGAGGTAAGTCAGTGAAGAGGATTTGAATGCAAGGCAGAATTGAAGGAAACAGATTTCAAGAGGTAGAATGGAGTCGTCTTTAAAGCACATGAAAAGCGACAGAACTTCGACAATGTTACCCTTGGCCGAAAAGGGAGTATGTGTATTTTCTTGAATATATTCGGGAAAAAATGCATACGCCCTTTTTGGCCAAGCAAGCCATCAGGCATTGCAAATCCACACTACATAGAAGTGTCCCTTACCTACAGTCAAAAGGGCCATCCGCAAATAGTGTAAAAAACACAAATGCAGGACAGGCCATGGAGAAAAAGGAGCCTGATTACGCTGATGGACAGGTTGTAAATTGCCAACAGCCTCTCTGGAGAACTGTATGTTGTTTTCTAAAACAAAGCTACAGAGCATAGCACACTTCCACTCATGGGCGTGTATTTTGGGAAAACTAAAATCCACAACACACAGCCAGCCCAAAGTTTAGGTCTGCTCTGTTTAAAAGAAGCTCGACTTCAGTACACTTTAAATATCCCAGGAAATGAAAAAAAAAATGGATATAGATGTTGTGGTACTTATATACAATGGAATGCCACTCAGACATAAAATCAATGTCATAAGGCCAATAGCAGCATAATGAGTGGCTTTAGGTACGATGATGCTAAGTGAAATGAGCCACAAAGAAAAAAGAAACTTATTGTAATATATCACTTATAGAGGGAATGTAAACATGGCTACCCATGAACTGAAATTCAAAAGTGAACAGAGTTACACATTTAGAAAACACACTTATGCCTCCTTAAGGGGAAAGGTGACGTGGGGTGATGTGTAAAAGCAGAGTTTGAAATTAGCACAGATACCATTCCATACACCAAATATGTAATAGACAAGACCTACTCCTTTCTCAATGAAATGGACACAAAACACCCTATTCACTGAAGAGGAGTATATCTGACTGGTAATAATCTTGAAACCTATGTATTTATATGGCCCCATAATGGAATCAAGTGTATGTAGATTGGCATAAACACAGATCAATGGAACAGGACAGAAATCCCAGAGATAAACCTACATACCTATGGCTATCTCATCTATGACAAAGGAGCTAAGGATATACAATGAAGAAAAGACAGTCTCTTCAGTAATTGGTGCTGGGAAAACTGGACCCCTACACATAAAAAATGAAATTAGAACACTCCATAACACCATACACAAAAATAAACTCTAAATGGATTAGAGATCTAAATATAAGACCAGACACTATAAAACACTTAGAGGAAACCATAGGCAGCACACTCTATGACATAAATCACATCAAGATCCTTTTTGACCCACATCCTAGAGAAACGGAAATAAAAATAGAAATCAACAAATGGGACCTAATGAAACTTAAAAGCTTTTACACAGTACAGGAAAACATAAACAAGATGCAAAAACAACCCTCAGAATGGGAGAAAATATTTTCAAATGAAGCAATTGACAAAGGATTAATCTCCAAACTTTACAAGCACCTCATGTAGCTCAATATCACAAAAACAAACAACCCAATCCAAAAACGGGCAGAAGACCTAAATAGACATTTCTCCAAGGAAGATATACAGATTACCAAGAAACCCATGAAAGGATGCTGAACATCACTAATCATTAGAGAAATGCAAATCAAAACTACCGTGAGGTATCACCTCACAGCAGTCAGAGTGGCAATCATCAAAATAATCTACAAAACAATAAATGCTGGAGAGGCCTTTATTGGAGAAATGGGAACACACTTGCACTGTGGGTGGGAATGTAAATTGATATGGGCACTAGGGAGAACAGTACGGAGGTTCCTTTAAATAACTAACAATAGAAGTACCACACGACACAACAATCCAACTACTGGGCATTTGCCTTGTGAAAACCATAATTCTAAAAGTGTTATGTACAAAAATGTTCATTGCAGCTCTATTTACAATAGCCAGGACATGGAAGCAACCTAAGTGTCCATCGACAGATGAATGGATAAAGAAGATCTGGCACATATATACAATGGGATATTACTCAGCCATAAAAAGAAGCAAAACTGAGTTATTTGTACTGAGGTGGATGGACTTAGAATCTGTCCTACACAGTGAAGTAAGTCAGAAAGGGAAAAACAAATACTGTATGTTAACAGAGATATACGGAATCTAATGAAGAAAAAAAAAAGATTTTGAAGAACCTAGTGGCAGGACCGGATTAAGGACACAGACATAGAGAAAGGACTTGAGGACACCGGAAGGGGGATGGGTAAGCTGGGACGAAGTGAGAGAGTGGCATGGACATAAATACATTACCAAATGTAACACCGATAGCTACTGGGAAGCAGCCACATAGAACAGGTAGATCAGCTCAGTGCATTGTGACCACATAAAGGGGTGGGATATGGGGTGTTGGAGGGAGATGCAAGAGGGAGTGGATCTGGTGATATTTGTATATGTATAGGTGATTCACTTTTTTATACAGCAGAAACGAACACTCCATTGTAAAGCAATTATACTCCAATAAACGTGTAAAAGGAAAAAAAAAGAAAGCACATGGATAAACCTACACAGCTATGGTCAACTAATCTATGACAAAGGAGGCAAGACTATACAATGGAGATAAGACAGTCTCTTCAATCATTGGTGCTGGGAAATATGGAGAGCTACATGTAAAGAATGAAATTAGAACACTCCCCAACACCATACATAAAAATATATTCAAAGTGGATTAGAGACCTTAATGTAAGACCGGATAGTATAAAACTCTGAGAGGAAAACTTACGAAGGATACTCTGACGTAAATCACAGCAAGATCTTTTTTGATCCACCTCCTATAGTAATGAAATAAAAAGGAAAACTAAACAGATGGGACCTAATGAAACGTAAAAGCTTTTGCAAAGCAAAGGAAACTACAAACAGGATAAAAACACAACCCTCAGAATGGCAGAAAATATTTGCAAACGAATCAATGGACAAATGATTAATCTCCAATATATATAAACAGCTCATGCAGCTCAATATTAATACAACAAACAACCCAATACAAAATGGAAGAAGATCTAAATAGACATTTCTTCCAAGAAGACATAGAGATGGCCAGTACGCACATGAAAATCTGCTCAACATCTCTAATTATTAGAGAAATGGAAATGGAAATGACAATGAGGTATCACGTCACACCTGTTAGAATGGGCATCATCAGAAAATTTACAAACAACAAATGCTGGAGCGGGTGTGAAGAAAAGGAACTTTCTTCCACTATTGTTGGGAATGTAAATTGATACAGTCTCTATGGGGAACAGTATGGAGATTCCTTAAAAAACTAAAAAAAGAATTACCATATAATCCAGCAATCCCACTACTAGGCATATACCCAGAGAAAACCATAAATCAAAAAGACACATTCACCACAATGTTCATTGCAGCACTATTTACAATAGCCAGGTAATGAATGCAACCTAAGTGCCCACAGACAGACGAATGGATAAAGATGTGGTACATATATACAACGGAATATTACTCAGCCATACAAAGGAATGAAATTGGGTCATTTGTAGAGACCTTGAAGGATCGAGAGACTGTCATACAGAGTGAAGTAAGTCAGAAAGAGAAAAACCAATATTGTATATTAATGCATATATGTGGAACCTAGAAAAATGGTACAGATGAACCAGTTTGCAGGGCAGAGATAGAGACTCAGATGTAGAGAACAAACATATGGACACCAAGGGGGGAACGCCATGTGAGGGTGGTGGTGGGATGAATTGGGAGACTGGGATTCACATGTGCACACTTATATGTATAAAATAGATATCCAATAAGAACCGGCTGTATAAAAGAAATACATATATTTTAAAAAATTAAAAATAAATAAATAACATTTAATAAAATAAAACAGAAAAAAAGTTTTTCCCTTCACATAGACGTCTTTATATTAATGCATTATTTCCATGTTTATATCACCAAATTAAAACAAAATAGGAATAAATAAAATCTACCTTGAACCAGAAAAAAAAAAAAAAAAAAAAAAAAAACAGAAACCACCATTTATACAGAGGAAAATCGTATTAGGGCTCTTGCTCCAGTGGTAAAAAATTCTTAAGTTGGTCAGAGGTGGGAAATCGTCTCCCATGCAGTCAGCAGCGCTCCCCCCCACAAGGAACATCCTCATTGCAAAGCTGAGGATCTGTGTCGAGGGGTCTGTGAGTAAATGTGAGCTGAGCCCCAGTCCTGCTGCAGCTGAACTCTTCCCACCCTTTCCAGGTAAAACACCTGAATATGTACAAGCAATTGCAAGCCTAGAAGAAGGGCTGTGGAGCCACACCAGCGACAGCACGCAGGCTGACTTGGTGCCTGCAGGCCAGCCAGGATGGTCCTGGACCCAGATGCTCTTCTGGAAGCTTTCCATTTCCCTGCCTGAGATACCCCTCCTGCCACGTCCCCAACTGCTTTTTTACTTCCTCACCTCTGCCTGGGGAGAAATTCCAGCGGCAGGTATGGGTGACACATCCTCTTCTTTAGCAGGTGGCAGCCTGGCCACTCCTGCAGAAAGTCCAGCAGAGCCCCACTCACAATGGGCCACCCACAAAGCCACGGCCTCTCACTCCCTCCCACCACCCCAGCCCCGACACTGCTGACGGAGCAGAGAATATGGCATCAGACACAGCTACAGGGGCTCTTGCTGACTGGAGAGGTGTTTATATTGACCTCAACACAGGCACACATGGGGAGGGCTGGCAGGCAGTGTCAGGCTGCCCAAATCAGCCAATCCTCATCCCTCAGGGGCTCACAGTTTCAGAAAATGAACCTTGCTAAACGGGCCAGGCCCAAGGAACAGGTGGGGGCTCTTGAGAGATAGGATCGACAAGGGGCTGCATCTGAGGCTGGTTTTCTTACCATTTTATCTGTTCCATGAGTGGAAAACAACTTCAAGAAGACCCTATCCTAATGAGAAGAACCCAGGAGTCAGGGAGAGGAGTGATGGTGGGTGGAGACAGAGGCCTGGTGCCCTGGCTGCAGTGGAAGTTTCTGGAAGACCAGGCAGAGAGAGGCTGCACAGAGTGATAGCCAGGGTCACAGACCTGTCAGAGCTGCTGTTTGTTAGTTCAAGTCCTGCTCTGAGGTGTTCTGTGTCAGCTGTGAGTGACAGGTGAGCTGGGGGTTCTCTTCAAGGTGGGCTATGTGCACAGTTCCTGTGTGTCCAGCCCTGCTGGGGTACCTGCCCAGGGGAGTTCCGTATCCTGGGAAGGGCCTGACTATGAGAGCCCCATGGTCTGCTGGGTAACTGCACAGGTGAGCTCCATACTGTGGGAGGGACTTGACCACGAGAGACCCGTGGGCTGTGGGGTGGGGGGTGCAGCCAAGGTGAGCTCCATATCGTGGGACTGGCCTGACCACGAGAGCCCCATGGGCTGCAGGAGACCTGGTAAAGGATATCAGGACAGTCAGTGAAGCCACCGAGGATATATATACAGTAACTCCTATTACCTACACCCTGCTGGTGATTCTACCATCCACCAGGCCATGGCATTCTGTATTAGACTTCAATGATGCCTTCTTCTGTATTCCATTCATCTCAGAGTCACAAGAATTTTTGGCTTGTGAGTGGCAGGACACAACATGCAACAAAAGCAATAATGCTGGGCCGTCCTGCCCCAATGGTTCAAAAATCCGCACACCATCATTGGGGAAATGTCCTCTAAAGACCTAAAAGTTCTACCTCTGAAAAAGGGAACCCTCATTCAATATGAAGATGACATTCTGATCGCCAGGCCTACTAAAGACGCCTCTGAACTACCTAGCCAAGAAAGGATAGAAGGTGTCCAAGAAAAAGGCTCAAATATCCCAGGCTAAGGTGACATGCCTGGGCTTCATTATCACAGATATTCGGAGAAACGCATCCCAGGATAGGGAAGAAGCCATTTGCAGCCTTACCTCTTCTAAAACTAGAAGACAGCTTAGGGGTTCCTTGGGAGGCCAAGGTTTTCTGCATCTGGATCCCTAACTACAGTCTAATAGCTGGGCCTCTACATGAAACACTGACACGAAAAGATGATGATCCTTTTGAATAGAATCCAGAAGCAGCCTCTCAAGAATGGAAAGAGCAGTCAATTCAGACCCTTGCTCAGGAACTTCCTAATTTAGCTAAACCCATTGAACTTTACATAACGGGTCAAAGGTTAATAGCCCTTTGAGCCTTAGTGCAAAAACTGGGACCACTTGAAATGGAGCAACACAAGAATGCCCTTCAGGTATGATAAACTATAGTCACCAAGGGCTTTGCCACCGAATCATCAGGCCAGGATACTGGGGTATCTAAAAAACTGGAAATCAGCAGCCCACAAGGCCAGCTCCCTCCTAAGGGAAAAGGACCCCACGTGGTGATCCTAACCACCCATCATGCCCTGAAGTTGCAGGGTTCTCTTTGTGGGCACACTGACCTCGAGTGAGGAGGTCCTCCAACTCCAACCTCCAGAGAGACAAACGGGTGCAACGGTCCCCCAAGTTGACTTGTGCGACCATCACTTGACCTGGAGTTTCTCTCAGAAAACAACAAGACTGTGCCCCGAAAGAGCAGACTACTGCTTGCAGGACTTACTGCACCCACAGGGGAGCTAATAAGCTTGGAGGGGGAAATGTATATCACGCTTTCACCATAGAAAACCCTACAGACAACACGGTGATGGTGGCCAATATGACCGGCTGGACTGCTGGCTACTTCTAAAGGCCGTTGACTCAGTGGACGTCATGGTCCTGGATCACCACTGACCCTGGACTGTCTGGGAGTTGCGCGGGCAAGGCTCTGACACATGGTGCTGTTTGTACATTAATTCAGGTACCTAATTAAAGAAAGCACAGACTACTGGTCAGAGCATCTAGGCTGGCAAAACAATCTTCCTACGGTCGCAGAACAAATGTGGTGTGGGGTGAAACCTGCCACCTCAGCATCTCTGCACATCTCTTTCCTGGACCCTTAAAGGTCATTAGAATCTATAACACTTCCAATGCTGGTGCTCAGGCGGACAAGAAGTGAGGCAGGAGGCCTTGGGACAATCAACCTCACCTGGAGGCTGGTGGGGAGACGTTTTGCCTCTCCCCCCAGGTATCAGGGCTCCCACCATAGCATGAAGCAGTTACAAAAGAGGGGTCTACACCCTCAACACCCCAAGAATGTGGAACAGAACAAAAAGCAGAGGAGGTGTTTGTCTCCGGCAATGTTCATTAAAAATTCCTGGGAGATAAAAAGAGAATCTGGGCAATAAAATAAATTCTAACCTGTATTTCCTTTGTGCTTTCTCTAATTTCACGTGCTCCTAGGGTTCTGCATGCAGAGGTCCCACACCTGGCACTTCAGACCCGATTTCCTAGAACAGAATGGCTGGGTCAACACCTCTGCTAGCGGGGTCCCAAGCAGACTCCGTGGCATAGAGCCTGGGCTGCAGCCAACCCAGCCCTCGAGAGCTCCATCCGCTCCCTCCCACTGACGCTACCAGGATCCATACACAGCAGCCCTGCCCACAGCCGGTGGGGGAGTGCACGCTCTCACCTCTCCATTCTGTTTTCAAAATAATGTTTCCTTTGCTTCTGAACCAAACTCAGTCTTGATCTTTTGGCTCCAATGACACTGGGCACGGGGACTCCTGTTGGGGTCCACTCTGGAGGATAAGTAACAGAAATTGAGAACATTGTAACTTCAATGAACAGATGTGTGAGCCAAACTGTAGTTAACATAGAGCAGTGTATAATGCTCGGGTAAAATAATATGTCTCTAAGACTTACATTTGATATTTCCATCACTTTACTATAAGCAAGTTCAGTGAACATGTCTGTCTTATTTGTCAGGTCAACATTAGAGAAATGAAGTGATTTATTTCCATGGATGTACATTGAATACTCTTGGCTGAAGCTTCAATCTTGTTTTGAATGCTTTTCCATTGAAAATGATACCTCTCTTTCAGTTCCCCCATTTCTGAGAAGTATAAAATCTTACAATTTATTATTACCAATGAGGAAAGGTAGGAGAAGGGATAAATTAACAGTTTGGGATTAACACATAAACACTGCTATGTATAAAATAGATCATCAACAAGGAACTACTGTATAGCACAGGGAACTACACTGAATATTTTGCAATAACCTATAAGGGGAAATAATCTGAAAAAGAATCGATATTTTTATTGACATCATCTATCAATGACAGATAAAATGTAACCTAAGCAAGGCCGATGGTGAGCGCTTCTGACCCTGAAGATTTCAATCATCTAAAGTTTGGGCTCTGCCTATTTCCCAAGGCCCTTAATAGACATATGTGTAGCCGTAGCTTAAAAATTCCCCAGTTTGGGGTTCAGGGAGGCACTGATTTGGAAAAATCCCTGGTGTTCTCCTTACATGCACGGGACCCTTCCTACAGCTAAAACATGCCTGCCACACCTAGAGGATGGTACACCGTTTGATCGGAAAGAGTTTGGAAAAGGCACCTCATCTCCTCATCGCCTGGTGCACGGGTTCAACACTCCAGCATCTTTCCTAACAATCTCCTCACTTGGGGATATCAGCACCGTCAACATCCTCTTGCACACAGTTTGGAATTTGTCCAGAGGAAAAAGCGGAAGGATGAGAAAAATTTAGAGACAAGTCTTAGGTGTTCGGACAGGAACATGCCACTCTAATTTCCCATTAAGAACAAGAATTAACCAAAGGCTCAGCCTGCCTCCTCAGAACCAGAATAGGGCCTGAAGCAATCCAATGGTTTGGCGGCCAGCTCACAAAAAATGCGAGTTGCAAAATGGAGCTCAGGAGCAGACAATTCAAAGACCTGCAAAGATATAAATGATAACCAACGTCCAAAAATATATTCAGGTAAGCAACGAAGAGGATCTGAATGAGAGGCAGAATTGCAGGAAACAGATTTCAAAAGGTAGATTGTACTCACATTTAAAGCATATGAAAAGCAGCAGAATTTCTAAAATGATGCAGTTGGGCAAAAGGGTGTATGTGTTTTTTTAGTGAAATCATCAGGAAAATAAAACACATACAGGGTTTTTGGCCAACCAAGCAAGAGGGAAATGCAAATCCGCAGAACAAAGAAGTCTCAATATACACTGCTTAGAAAGGCCATCCAAAAAATGTGTACAAACCAGAAATGCAGGAGGGGCCATGGAGAACAGGGAGCCAAGTCATGCTGATGGGTGTGGTATAAATATCCAGGAGCCACTCTGAAGAAGTGTATGCTGTTTCCTAAAACATTTAAAATACAAAGCCCCCGAGCAAAGGAGACTTCAACTCATGGGCATATAACTAGGGAAGACTAAATGTCGACAAGACACAGGCACCCCAAAGTTTAGGGCTGCTCTGCATACAAGAACTCTACTTCGGTACACCTAAATTATCCCAGGAAAAAGAGAAATGCATAAAGAACTTGTGGTAATTTTGTACAACAGAATATCACTCAAACGTGAAATCAATGTCATAAGGCCAGTAGCAGCATAATGAGTGGATTTAGGTATGATGATTCTAAGTGAAATTAGTCACACAGAAAAAAAGAATCTTATCATAAGATAGCACTTACAGGGGGAATATCAACATCACAACACATGAACTGAATTAAGAAAGAGAACAGAGTCTCACATTTAGAAAACTCCCTTATGCCTGCTTAAAGGGAAAGGAGAGGTGGGGTGATGCATAAAACCAGAGTTTGATATTAGCACAGGTAACATTCCATAAACCAAATACAGAAGAGACAAGACCTACAGCTTCCTCAGTGAACAGGACTCAAAACCCCTATTCCCTGCAGAGGAATATATCTGAGTAGTAAGAATCCTAAAACCTATGTATTGATATGTCTCCGTAAGGGAATCAAGTGTGTCTAGACCGGCATAAACACGTCAGTGAAAATCAGCTCAACCCCATTATAAAAATGAATTTCAAACCAAACAAAAAAACAGCGAAATTCTTACACAATTCCTTCAGGGGTTCTGATGAAACCTGGAATGACCCTATCTGCAAAGACAACTGGATGAGACATAAGGCTGGAAACTTGGGACTGAGAGGAGTGGTGAGATTGGGAGAGAAAATGCAGATCCTTTAAAGTAGTAATGCATGACACCATTCCATGAGTCCCAAATCTCCAGGTAGAAGGGAATATCAATACAATTATAACACGTATGGGAAACCTAGAGAATGGACACACTGTGATGGTGAAAGGTTTCTAAAAGTCTCCTAATTTTTCCTCTCCTTGTGCTCCAGGTTGGCATTCCAACTGCCTTTCTATCAATCTCCCAACTTAGGAGAGTTAGCCCCTATAACCTCCTGGTTCACACAGTTTGCTAATTGTGCAGACGATGAAAGGGAAGAGGGAGAACCAATCAGAGAGTAGATGTAGGCATTTGGACGGGCACATGTCACTCTAAATTCCCGTCAGGAAGAAGAATTAACCAAAGCCTCAGCCACCCGTAGGGAACAGTATAGCCACGCCTGGAACCAGTATAGGTCCTGAAGGCAAATTGTGGATTTGAGGTCAGCTCCCAAAAATGGGATTTGAAAATTGGAGATCAGGGGCACAGCAATTAACAAACCTGCAGAGTTATAAAGGACTACTCTCTTCCAAAAATCTGTTGGGAGAAGGGACCGAAGCGGACTTTAAAATGAGGCAGAATTGCACAAAACATATTTCATGAGGTAAATTGGAATCGCTTTTAAAGCAAAGGAAAAGCATCACAACTTCGACAGTGATGCACTTGGCCAAAAACGGCGTATGGCTTTTCTCCTGAATATATTCAGGAGAAAACACATACACCCTTTTTGGCCAATCAAGCAAGCATGCAATGAAAATCCACACTACAAAGTATTGTCACTACCCAGTGGTCAAATGGGACATCAGAAAATCTGTAAAAAGCAGAAAGGCAAGAGAGATATGACAAGGACATGAAGCAATGTGATCCCAAGGGTCAAGGAGGATTGTGATGACCAGCTAATGGAGCATTGTGATGACAAGATTATGTAGCATTTTGCTGACAAAGGCATGGAGCATTGTGATGAAAATGCTCATGGAACACTGTGATGACAAGCGTCACGGAACACTGTGATTAAAGCTGTCATGGAGCAGTGGGATGACAAGCGCATGGAGCATTTTGATGACAAGAGTCCCGGATCATTGTGTTGTCAGGGTTCATGGAGCGTTGTGATGACAGTGGTCATGGAGCATTGTGATGAGAAGGTCATGGAGCATTGGGCTGAAAATGTTCATGGAGTATTGTGATGACAGGTGTCATTTATCATTGTGATGACAAGGTACTGGAGCATTGTGATGAGAAGACCATGGAGCCTTGTGATGACAAGTCTCATGGAGCATTCTGATGAAAAGGGGCATGGAGCATTGTGATTACAGGGGTCATGGAGCATCGTGATGACAAGGGCATGGAGCATGGGATGAGAAGGCAAGGGAGCGTTCTGATGACATGCATCACGGAGTTCTGTGATGAAAAGGGCATGGAGCATTGTGATTACACGGGGCTTGGAGCACTGTGAGGAAAAGGGCATGGAACATGGTGATGAAAATGGCATGGAGCCTTGTCATGACAGGGTTCATGGAGGATACTGACGACAAGTGTCAGGGAGCATTGTGATGACAGGGGTATTGAGCATTGTGATGACAAAGTTCATGGAGCATTGTGATGAGAAGACCATGGATAATTGTGATGACGAGCGTCATGGGGCGTTGTGACAATAAGTGTTATGGAACATTTTGATGACAAGGGCATGGAACATTGGTCTAATATGTTTCATGGATTATTGCGATGACAGTTGGAATGGAACATTGTGAAGAAAAGGGCATGGAGCATTGGTCTAATATGTTTCATGGATTATTGCAATGACAGTTGGAATGGCGCATTGTGAAGACAAGAGCATGGATCATTGTGATGCCAAGTGTCATGGAGGATTTTGATGACAAAGATAATGGAGCATTTTGATGACAATGACTTGGGGCATTGTGATGACAAGGGTCAGGGAGCATTCTGATGACAAGCTTGTGGTGTATCTTGATGACAATGGCATGAAGCATTGTGATGAAAACGGCATGGGGCACTGTGATGAAAAAGGCATGGAGCATTTTCGAGAGAGGGTTTAAGGAGTATTCTGACGACAAGTGTCAGGTAGCATTGTGATGACAAGTGTATTGAGAATTGCGATGACAAATGTCATGGAGCATTGTGATGAGAAGACCATGGATAATTTTGATGACGAGCGACAAGGGGCATTGTTATGACAAGTGTTATGGAATATTGTGATCACAAGGGTATGGAGCATTGTTATGACAGAGGTCATGGAGCATTTTGATTTCATTGTGATGACAATAGCATGAAGCATTATGATGATGGGCATGGTGCATTGTGATGACAGGGTTCATGGATCATTGAGATCAAAAGGGGCATGGAGCATTGTGATTACAGGGGTCTTGGAGCATTGTGATGAAAAGGGCATGGAGTACTTTGATGACAGGCATCATGGAGCGTTGTGATGACAAGTGTTAAGGAACACTGTGATCACAAGTGTTTGGAGCATTGTGATGAAAGAGGTCATGGATCATTTTGCTTTCAAGGAGCATGGAGCATTGTGATGTCAAGGGCATAGTGTATTGTGATGACAGGCATCATGGAGCGTTGTGATGACAAGTGTTATCGAACTTTGTGATCACAATGGTTTGGACCACTGTGATGACAGAGGTCATGGATCATTTTGATTTCAAGGAGCATGGAGCATTGTGATGTCAAGGGCATGAAGCAATTT
Organism: Mesoplodon bidens; assembly: GCF_964165515.1. NCBI lineage: Eukaryota > Metazoa > Chordata > Mammalia > Artiodactyla > Ziphiidae > Mesoplodon > Mesoplodon bidens. The sequence continues at coordinate 515,002 of NW_027672423.1, forward strand.
TATCCCAAGTTTCATGGAGGATTGTGATGACAGTGGTAATGGAGTATTGTGATGACAAGCGCATAGAGCATTTTAATGACAAGGTCATGTAGCATTTTGCTGACAAAGGCATGGAGCATTGTGATGACAGGTGTCATGGAGCACTGGGATGACAAGCGTCACGGAGCCTTGTGAATAAAGGGGTCATGGAGCATTGGAATGACAAGGGCATGGATCATTTTGATGACAAGGGTCATGGAGCATTGGGCTGAAAATATTCATGGAGTATTGTGATGACAGGGGTCATGGAGCATTGTGATGACAGAGGTCATGGGAAATTTTGATTTCATTGTGCTGACAATAGCCTGAAGCATTATGATAATGTGCATGATGCATTGTGATGACAGGGTTCATGGAGCATTGAGATGAAAAGGGGCATGGAACTTTGTGATTACAGGGGTCTGGGAGCATTGTGATGACAAGGGCATGGAACATTTTGATTAGAAGGCCATGGAACATTATTATGACATGTGACACGGAGATTTGTGATGACAAGGGCATGGAGCATTGTGATTAAAGGGGTCTTGGAGCATTGTGATGACATGTGTCATGGAGCCTTGTGATGACAAGGCCGTGGAACATTGTGATTTCAGGGGTCATGGAGCATTGTTATGAAAAGGGTAATGGAGCATTGTGATGAGAAGGGCATGGAGCATTGTGATTAAAAGGTTTATGGAGCACTGCCATGAAAACTTTGTGGACCGTTGTGATGCAAAGTGCGTGGCACATTTTGATGACAAGGGTGATGGAGCATTTTTCTGACAAAGTCATGGAGCATTGTGATGACAAGGGTCACGGAGAATTGTGATGAAGAGTTCATGGAGCATTGTGGTTACAAAGGTCACAGAGCCTTGTGATGTCACGGGCATGGATCACTGTGATGACAAATATTATGAAGCATTGTGATGCCTGGATTCTAGGAGCATTGTGATGACAGGGGTCATGGAGCATTGTGATGAGAAGCGCATCGAGTATTTTGATGTCAGGGGCATGGAGAATTGGTCTGACAAGTTCCATAGATTATTGTGATGACAGTGGACATGGTGCATTGTGATAACAAGGGCATGGATCATTGTGATGAGAAGGTCATGGAGTATTGTGGAGACAGGTGTCAGGGAGCATTGTGATGAAATATAACATGATCCATTGTGATCAAAATGGCCGGGAGCGTTGTGATGCCAAATGAAATGGAGGATTGTGATGACAAATATAATGGAGCATTGTGATGACTAGGGCTTGGAGAATTATGATGACAAGGGCCATTGAGAATTTTCATGACAATGTCGTGAAGCATTGTGATGACAAGGTCCTGGAGCGCTGTGATGAGAAAACCATGGAGCCTTGTGATGACAAATCTCATGGAGCATACTGATGAAAAGCGGATGGAGCATTGTGATTACAGGGGTCTTGGAGCACTGTGATGACAAGGGCATGGAGCAATTTGATGAGAAGGCGATGGAACATTCTGATGACATGTGTCATGGAGCTTTGTGGTGACAAGTGCATGGAGCATTGTGATTACAGGGATCTTTGAGCATTGTGATGACAAGTGTCATGGAGCCTTGTGATGACAAGGCCATGGAACATTGTGATGGCAGGGATCATGGATCATTGTTATGATACTGGTAATGGAGCATAGTGATGAGAAGGGCAGGGAGCATTGTGATTACAAGGTATATGTAGCATAGCGATGACAAATTTGTGGAATGTTGTGATGAAAAGTGCGTGGCACATTGTGATGACAAGGGTCATGGAGCCTTTTTCTGACAAAGGCATGGAGCATTGTGATTACAAGGGTTAAGGAGCACTGTGATGAAAAGTTCATGGAGCATTGTGGTTACAAATGTCACAGATCCTTGTGATGATGCGGGCATGGACCATTGTGATGACAAAATTTATGAAGCATTGTGATTACTGGAGTCACGGAGCACTGTGATGACAGGGGCATGGAGCATTGTGATGACAGGGGCATGGAGCACAGTGATTAGTAGTTCATGGAGTATTTTGAAGAAATTTGTCAGGGAGCATTGTGATGACATATGTCATAGTCCATTGCAATGACAATTGCAGGGAGCATTGTGATGCCAAATGTATTGGAAGATTGTGAAGACAAATATAATGGAGCATTGTGATGACTAGGGCTTGGAGCATTATGAGGACAAGGGCCATTGTGAATTTTCATGAAAAGGTCATGAAGCATTGTGATGCCAAGGTCCTGGAGCATTGTGATGAGAAATCCATGGAGCCTTGTGATGACAAATCTCATGGAGCATAGTGTTGAAAAGGGACATGGACCATTGTGATTACAGGGCTCTTGGAACATTGTGATGACATGGGCCTGGAGCATTGTGAGGAGAAGGCCTAGGAGCATTCTAATGACATGCGTCATTGAGCTTTGTGATGACAAGGGCATGGAGCATTGTGATTACAGGGGTCTTGTAGCATTGTGATGAAAACGGCATGGATCATTGTGATGGAAAAGGCATGGAGCCTTGTCATGACAGGTTTCAAGGAGCATACAGACAACAGGTGTCAGGGAGCATTTTGATGACAAGTGTATTGAGCATTTTGATGACAAAGGTCATGGAGCATTGTGATGAGAAGACCATGGATAATTGTGATGACGAGCGTCAAGGGGCATTGTGATGACAAGTGTTATGGAATATTGTGATCACAAGTGTATGGAGCATTGTTATGACAGAGGTAATAGAGCATTTTGATTTCATTGTGATGACAATAGCATGAAGCATTATGATGATGGGCATGGTGAATTGTGATGACAGGGTTCATGGATCATTGAGATCAAAAGGGGCATGGAGCATTGTGATTACCGGGGTCTTGGAGCATTGTGATGGAAAGGGTCATGGAGCCTTGTGATGACAAGGCCATGGACCATCGTGATGGCAGGGGTCATGGAGCATTGTTATGACTGTTGTAATGGAGCATTGTGATGGCAAGGGCGTGGAGCACTGTGATGAGAAGGCCATGGAGAATACTGATGACATGTGTCATGGAGCTTTGTGATGACAAGGGCATGGAGCAATGTGATGACAGCGTTCATGGAGCATCGTGATGACAATGACATGTAGCATTGTGATGCAAAGTGTCATTGATATATGTGATGACAAAGGTCATGGAGCATTTTGATGACAAGGGTGTTGTGCATTGTGTTGAGAGGGCAGGGAGCATTGTGATGACAGGGTCATGGAGCAATTTGATGAAAAGTGTCATGGAACATTTTGATGACGGGTTATGGAACATTGTGATGTCAGAGGTCATCGAACATTGTGATGATAATGCATGTAGCATTGTGATGACAGGTGTCATGGAACACTGTGATGAGAGGTGTGAGGGCGTATTGTGACGAATAGTGATGTAATATTGTGATATCAGTGGTGAGAGAGCATTTTGATGAGAAGTGCATGGATCATTGTGATGACAAGCTTTATGGAGCATGGTGATGACAAGATTGTGGAGCACTGTGATGAAAGGCAAATGGTGCATTGTGATGACATGTGTCGTGCAGCATTGTGCTGACAAGCACATGGAGCATTGTGATAAAAAGGGTCAAAGAGCATTGTGATGAAAAGTTCATGGAGCATTGTGTTTAAAAAGGTCACAGAGACTTTTGATAACGAGGGCATGGACCACTGTGATGACAAAGTTCATGAAGCATTGTGATGACTGGTGTCACGGAGCACTGTGATGACATGGGTCATGAAGCATTGTGATAACAAGGGCATGGAGCATTGTGATGACAAGGGCATGGAGCATTGGTCTAATAAGCTTCATGGATTATTGCGAGGACAGTTGGAATGGCGCATTGTGATGACAAGGGCATGGAGCATTGTGATGACCAGGTCATGCAGTATTGTGAAGACAGGTGTCAGGGAGCATTGTGATGAAATATGTAATGGCCCATTGTGATGACAATGGCATGGAACATTGTGATGCCAAGTGTCATGGAGGATTCTGATGACAAAGCAAATGGAGCATTGTGATGACAATGGCTTGGAGCATTGTGATGACAAGGGTCAGGGAGCATTGTGCTGACAAGTGCATGAAGAATTGTGATGACAAGGGTCATGGAGCATTCTGATGATAAGCTTGTGGAGTATTTTGATGACAATGGCATGGAGCATTGTGATGAAAATCGCAAAGGACATTGTGATGAAAGTGGCATGGAGCGTTTTCGTGACAGGGTTCAAGGAGCATTCTAACGACAAGTGTCAGGGAGCATTGTGATGACAAGTGTTTTTAGAATTGTGATGACAAAGGTCATGGAGCACTGTGATGAAAAGGGCATGGTGTATTGTGATGACAGGCATCATGGAGCGTTGTGATGACAAGTGTTATAGAACTTTGTGATCACAAGGGTTTGGAACTTTGTGATGACAGAGGTCATGGATCATTTTGATTTAAAGGTGCATGGAGCATTGTGATGACAAGAGCATGAAGCAATGTGATCCCAAGATTCATGGAGGATTGTGATGAGAATGGTTATGGAGTATTGTGATGACAAGCGCATAGAGCATTGTAATGACAATGTCATGTAGCATTTTGCTGACAAAGGCATGGAGCATTCTGATGACTTGTGTCATGGAGCACTGTGATGACAGGCGTCACGGAGCATTGTGAATAAAGGGGTCATGGAGCATTGGGATGAAAAGGGCATGGATCATTGTGATGAAAAGGGTCATGGAGCATTGCACTGAAAATGTTCATGCATTATTTTGATGACAGGGGTCATGGAGCATTGAGATGGCAGAGGTCATGGAGAATTTTGATTTCATTTTGCTGAATATAGCCTGAAGCATTATGATGATGGGCACGATGCATTGTGATGCCAGGTATCATGGAGCATTGAGATGAAATGGGGCATGGAGCATTGTGATTACAGGCGTCTTGGAGCATTGTGATGAAAAGGGCATTGAGCATTTTGATGAGAAATTCTTGGACCAGTCTTAAGACGTGTCATGGAGATTTGTGATGACAAGGGCATGGAGATCTGTGATTACAGGTGTCTTGGAGCATTGTGATGACAATTGTCATGGAGCCTTGTGATAACAAGGCCGTGGAACACTGTGAGGGCAGGGATCATGGATCATTGTTATGATGGGGTAATGGAGCATTGTGATGAGAAAGGCAAGGAGCATTGTGATTACAAGGTTTATGGAGCATTGTGATGACAAATTTGTGGACCGTTGTGTTGAAAAGCGCGTGGCACATTGTGATGACAAGTGTCATGGAGCATTTTTCTGACAAAGGCAAGGAACATTGTGATGACAAGGTTCAAGGAGCATTGTGGTTACAAACGTCACAGATCCTTGTGATGATGCTGGCATGGACCATTGTGATGACAAATGTTATGAAGCATTGTGATGCCTGGAGTCACTGAGCATTGTGATGACAGGGGTCATGGAGTATTGTGATAACAAGGGCATGGAACATTGTGATGACAAGGGTCACGGAGCAACGTGATGGAAATTTCATGGAGCATTGTGGTTACAAAGGTCACAGAGCCTTGTGATGATGCAGACATGGACCATTGTGATGACAAATGTTATGAAGCATTGTGATGCCTTGAGTCACGGAGCATTGTGATGACAGGGATCATGGAGCATTGTGATGACAAGGGCATGGAGCATTGTGATGAGAATTTCATGGAGTATTTTGAAGAAACTTGTCAGGGAGCATTGTGATGACATATGGCATGGTCCATTGCGATGAGAATGGCAGGGAGCATTGTGATGCCAAATGTAATGGAGGATTGTGATGACAAATATAATGGAACATTGTGATGACTAGGGCTTGGCGCATTATGAGGACAAGGGCCATTGAGAATTTTCATGACAAGGTGATGAAGCATTATGATGACAATGTCCTGGAGCATTGTGATGGGAAAACCATGGAGCCTGTGATGACAAATCTCATGGAGCATACTGATGAAAAGGGACATGAACCATTGTGATTACAGGGCTTTTCGAACATTGTGCTGACATGGGCATGGAGCATTGTGAGGAGAAGGCCAAGGAGCATTCTAATGACATGCGTCATTGAGCTCTATGATGACACGGGCATGGAGCAATGTGATTACCGTGTTCTTGGAGCATTGTGATGATAAAGGCACGGATCATTGTGATGGAAAAGGCATGGAGCCTTGTCATGACAGGTTTCAAGGAGCATACAGACAACAAGTGTCAGGGAGCATTTTGATGGCTACTGTATTGAGCATTGTGATGACAAAGGTCATGAAGCATTGTGATGAGAAAACCATGGATAATTGTGATGGTGAGCGTCAATGGGCATTGTGATGACAAGTGTTATGGAATATTGTGATCACAAGTGTTTGGAGTATTGTTATGACAGAGGTCATGGAGCATTTTGATTTCACTGTGATGACAATAGCATGAAGCATTATGATGATGGGCATGGTGAATTGTGATGACAGGGTTCATGGATCATTGAGATGAAAAGGGGCATGGAGCATTGTGATTACCGGGGTCTTGGAGCATTGTGATGAGAAGGGTCATGGAGCCTTGTGATGACAAGGCCATGGACCATCGTGATGGCAGGGGTCATGGAGCATTGTTATGACAGGTGTAATGGAGCATTGTGATGGCAAGGGCTTGGAGCATTGTGATGAGAAGGCCATGGGGCATTCTGATGACATGTGTCATGGAGCTTTGTGATGACAAGGGCAAGGAGCATTGTGATGACAGGCGCACGGATCACTGGTCTGACAAGTTTCATAGATTATTGGGATGACAGCGGACATGCTGCATTGTGATGACAAGGGCATGGAGGACTGTGATGAGAAGGTCATGGAGTATTGAGAAGACAGGTGTCAGGGAGCACTGTGATGCCATATGTCATGGTCCGTTGCGATGACAATGGCAGGGAGCATTGTGATGCCAAATGTAATGGAGGATTGTGATACCAAATATAATGGAGCATTGTGATGATTGGGACTTGGAGCATTATGATGACAAGGGCCATTGAGAATTTTCATGACAAGGTCATGAAGCATTGTGATGACAAGGTTCTGGAGCATTGTGATGAGAAAACCATGGAGCCTTGTGATGACAAATCTCATGGAGCATACTGATGAAAAGGGGCATGGAGCATTGTGATTACAGGGGTCTTGGAGCCTAGTGATGACAAGTGTCATGGAGACTTGTGATGACAAGACCGTGTAACATTGTGATGGCAGGGTTTATTGAGCATTGTTATGACAGGGGTAATGGAGCATTGTGATGAGAAGGGCATGGAGCATTGCCATGAGAAATTTGTGGACTGTTGTGATGAAAACGCGTGGCACATTGTGATGACAAAGGTCATGGAGCATTTTTCTGACAAAGACATGGAGTATTGTGATGACAAGGGTCACGGAGCATCGTGATGGAAATTTCATGGAGCATTGTGGTTACAAAGGTCACAGAGCCTTGTGATGACGCAGGCATGGACCACTGTGATGACAAATGTTATGAAGCATTGTGATGCCTGGATTCACGGAACATTGTGATGACAGGGATCATGGAGCATTGTGATGACAAGGGCATGGAGCATTGTGATGATAATTTCATGGAGTATTTTGAAGAAACTTGTCAGGGAGCATTGTGATGACATATGGCATGGTCCATTGTGATGAGAATGGCAGGGAGCATTGTGATGCCAAATGTAATGGAGGATTGTGATGACAAATATAATGGAGCATTGTGATGACTAGGGCTTGGAGCATTATGATGACAAGGGCCATTGAGAATTTTCGTGACAAGGTCGTGAAGCATTGTGATGAAAATATTATGGAGCATTGTGATGAGAAAACCATGGAGCTTTGTGATGACAAATCTCATGGAGCATACTGATGAAAAGGTGCATGGAACATTGTCATTACAGGGGTGTTGGAGCACGGTGATGACAAGGGCATGGAGCATTTTGATGAGAAGGCCCTGGAACATTCTGATGACATGTGTCATGGAGCTTTGTGATGACAAGGGCTTGGATCAATTTGATGAAAAGGGTCATGGAGCATTTTGATGACAGGGGTTATGGAACATTGTGATGTCAGGGGTCATCGAATATTGTGATGAGAATGCATGTAGCATGGTGATGTCAGGAGTCATGGAACATTGTGATGCCAGGGGTGAGGGAGTATTGTGACGAATAGTGATGTAACATTGTGATATCAGTGGTGAGAGAGCATTTTGATGAGAAGTGCATGGAGCATTGTGATGACAAGGTTGATGGAGCATTGTGATGAAAATATTGTGGAGCACAGTGGTGACAAGCGAATGGTGCATTGTGATTACATGTGTCGTGGAGCATTGTGCTGACAAGCGCATGGAGGATTGTGATGACAAGTGTCATGGAGCACTGTGCTGATAAAGGCATAGAGCATTGTGATGACAAGGGTGCAAGAGCATTGTGATGAAAAGTTCATGGAGCATTGTGGTTAAAATGGTCACAGAGATTGTTGATGACGAGGGCATGGACTATTGTGATGACAAAGGTCATGAAGCATTGTGATGACTGGAGTCAGGGAGCATTGTGATGACAGTGCTCATGGAGCACTGTGATAACAAGGGCATGGAGCATTGTGATGACAAGGTCATGGAGCATTGGTCTAATAAGTTTCATGGATTATTAAGATAACAGTTGGAATGGCGCATTTTGATGACAAGGGCATGGAGCATTGTGATGACCAGGTCATGCAGTATTGTGAAGACTGGTGTAATGGAGGATTCTGATGACAAAGGTAATGGAGCATTGTGATGACAATGGCTTGGAGCATTGTGATGAAAAGGGTCAGGGAGCATGGTGCTGACCGTGCATGCAGAATTATGATGACAAGGGTCATGACAGGGGTCTTGGAGCATTTTTCTTACAAATGCATATAGCATTGTCATGACAAGGGTCATGGAGCATTGTGATGAGAAGATCATGGAGCATTGTCGTTACAAATGTCATAGAGCCTTGTGATGACTCGGGCATCAACCACTGTGATGACAAATGTTATGATGCTTTGTGATGCCTGGAGTCAAGGAACATTGGGATGACAGGTGTCATGGAGCTTTGTGATGACAAGGGCATGGAACATTGTGATGGCAGGAGTCATGGATCATAGTTATGATGGTGGAATGGAGCATTGTGATGAGAAGGGAAAGGAGCATTGTGATTTCAATGATTATGGAGCATTGTGATGACAAATTTGTGGACCATTGTTATTAAAAGCGCGTGGCACATTGTGATGACAAGGGTCATGGAGCATTTTTCTGACAAAGGCATGGAGCATTGTGATGACAAGGGTCACGGAGCATTGTGATGAAAAGTTCATGGAGAATTGTGGTTACAACGGTGACAGATCCTTGTGATGATGCGGGGATGGACCATTGTGATGACAAATGTTATGAAGCATTGGGATGACTGGAGTCATGGAGCAATGTGATGACACGGGTCATGGAGCATTTTGATGACAAGGGCATGGAGCATTGTGATGAAAAGTTCATGGAGTATTTGAAGAAAGGTGTCAGGGAGCATTGTGATGACATATGTCATGGTCCATTGCGATGACAATGGCAGGGAGCATTGTGATGCCAAATGTAATGTAGGATTGTGATGACAAATATAATGAAGCATTGTGATGACTAGGGCTTGGAGCATTATGATGAAAAGGTCCATTGAGAATTTTTATGACAGGTCATGTAGCATTGTGATGACAAGGTCCTGGAACATTGTGATGAGAAAACCATGGAGCCTTGTGATGACAGATCTCATGGATCATACTGATGGAAAGGAACATGGACCATTGTGATTACAGGGGTCTTGGAACATTGTGATGACATGGGCATGGAGCATTGTGAGGAAAAGGCCAAGGAGCATTCTAATGACATGCGCCATTGAGATTGTGTGATGACAAGGGCATGGAGCATTGTGATTACAGGGGTCTTGGAGCATTATGATGAGAAGGGCATGGATCATTGTGATGAAAACGGCATGGAGCCTTGTCATGACAGGTTTCAAGGAGCATACAGAGAACAAGTTTCAAGGAGCATTTTGATGACAAGTGTATTGAGCATTGTGATGACAATATTCATGGAACACTGTGATGAGAAGAACATGGATAATTGTGATGACGAGCGTCATTGGGCATTGTGATGAAAAGTGTTATGGAATATTGTGATCACAAGGGTTTTGAGCATTTTTTTGACAGAGGTCATGGAGCATTTTGATTTCATTGTGATGACAATAGCATGAAGCATTATGATGATGGGCATGCTGCATTGTGATGACAGGGTTCATGGATCATTGAGATGAAAAGGAGCATGGAGCATTGTGATGAAAAGGGAATGGAGTATTGTGATGACAGGCATCATGGAGCGTTGTGACGAAAAGTGTTATGGAACTTTTTGATCACAAGGGTTTGGAGCATTGTGATAACAGAGGTCATGGATCATTTTGTTTTTAAGGAGCATGGAGCTTTGTGATGACAAGAGCATGAAGCAATATGAACCGAAGGTTCATGGAGGATTGTGATGAGAATGGTAATGGAGTATTGTGATGACAGGCACATAGAGCATTGTCAGGACAAGGTCATGTTGCATTTTGCTGTCAAAGGCATGGGGAATTGTGATGACATGTGTCATGGAGCCCTGTGATGACAAGCGTCATAGAGCATTGTGTATACAGGGGTCATGGAGCAATGGGATGACAAAGGCATGGATCATTGTGATGACAAGGGCCATGGAGCATTGGGCTGAAAATGTTCATGGAGTATTGTGATGACAGGGGTCATGGAGCATTGGGATGGCAGAAGTCATGGAGAATTTTGATTTCATTGTGCTGACAATAGCCTGAAGCATTATGATTATGGGCATGATTCATTGTGATGACAGGTATCATGGAGCATTGAGATGAAAAGGGGCAGGGAACATTGTGGTTACTGGGGTCTTGGAGCATTGTGATGACAAGGGCATGGAGCATTTTTATGAGAAGGTCATGGAACATTCTGATGGCATGTGTCATGGAGCTTTGTGATGACAAGGGCATGGAGCATTGTGATTACAGTAGTCTTGGAGCATTGTGATGACAAGTGTCATGGAGCCTTTGATGACAAGGCCGTGGAACACTGTGATGGCAGGGGTCATGGAGCATTGTTATCACAGTGGTAATGGAGCATTGTGATGAGAAGGGCATGGAGCATTGTGATTACAAGGTATATGGAGCATTGTGATGAAAGATTTCTGGACCGTTGTGATGAAAAGCTCTTGGCACATTGTAATGACAAGGGTCATGGAGCATTTTTCTGACAAAGGCTTGGAGCACTGTGATGACAATGGTCACGGAGCATTTTGATGAAACGTTCATGGAGCATTCTTCTTACAAAAGTCACATAACCTTGTGATGACGCGGGCATGGATCACTCTGATGACAAATGTTATGAAGCACTGTGATGCCAGGAGTCACGGAGCATTGTGATGACAGGGGTCATGGAGCATTGTGATGACAAGGATATGGAGCATTGTGAGGTCAGTGGCATGGAGCATTGGTCTGACGAGTTTCATAGATTATTGTGATGACAGTGGACATGGTGCATTGTGATGACAAGGGCATTGAGCATTGTGATGACAGGGGCATGGAGCATTGTGATGAGAATTTCATGGAGTATTTTGAAGAAAGTTGTCAGGGAGCATTGTGATGACATATGTCATGGTCCAATGCGATGACAATGGCAGGGAACATTGTGTTGCCAAATGAAATGGAGGATTGTGATGACAAATATAATGGACCATTGTGATGACTAGGGCTTGGAGCATTATGATGACAAGGGCCATTGAGAATTTTCATGACAATGTCATGAAGCATTGTGATGACAAGGTCCTGGAGCATTGTGATGAGAAAACCATGGATCCTTGTGATGACAAAGCTCAAGGAGCATACTGATGAATAGGGACATGGACCATTGTGATTACAGGGTTCTTGGAACATTGTGATGACATGGGCATGGAGCATTGTGAGGAGAAGGCCAAGGAGCATTCTAATGACGTGTCATTGAGCTTTGTGATGACAAGGACATGGAGCATTGTGATTACGGGCGACTTGCAGCATTGTGATGAAAAGAGCATGGATCATTGTGATGCAAATGGCATGGAGCCTTCTCATGACAGTTTTGAATGAGCCTACAGACAACAAGTGTCAGGGTCCATTTTGATGAAAGTGTACTGAGCATTGGGATTACAAAGGTCATGGAGCATTGTGATGAGCAGACCATGGATAACTGTGATGACGAGCGCCATGGGGCATTGTGATGACAAGTGTTATGGAATACTGTGATCACAAGGGTTTGGAGCATTGTTATGACAGAGGTCATGGAGCATTTTGATTTCATTGTGATGACAATAGCATGAAGCATTATGATGATGGGCATGGTGCATTGTGATGACAGGTTTCATGGATCACTGAGATCAAAATGGGCATGGAGCATTGTGATTACCGGGGTATTGCATCATTGTGATGAGAAGGGTCATGGAGCCTTGTGATGACAAGGCCATGGAACATCGTGATATCAGGGGTATGGAGCATTGTTATGACAGGGTTAATGGAGCATTGTCATGGCAAAGGCGTTGAGCATTGTGATGAGATGGCCATGGAGCATTCTGATGACATGTGTCATGGAGCTTTGGATGACAATAACATGGAGCAATGTGATGAGAGCCTTCATGGAGCATTGTGATGACAATGACATGGAGCATTGTGATGCCAAGGGTCATGGATCTTTGTGATGACAATGGTCATGGAGCATTTTGATGAGAAGGGTGTGGTGCATTTTGATGAGAAGGGCTGGGAGCATTGTGATGACAGGTGTCATGGAGCACTGTGATGAAAAGCGTCATGGATCATTGTGAATATAGGTGTCATGGAGCAATGGGATGACAAGGGCAGGGAGCATTGTGATTACAGGTGTCTTGAGCTTTGTGATGACAAGGCCGTTGAACATTTTGATGGCAGGGGTCATGAGGCATTGGGCTGAAAATATTCATGGAGTATTGTGATGACAGTGGTCATGGAGCATTGTGATGACTAGGGAATGGAGCATTGTGATTACAAGGGTCCCGGATCATTGTTTTGTCAGGTGTCATGGAGTGTTGTGATGACAGTGGTCATGGAGAATAGGGATGATATTGGTCATGGAGCATTGTGATGATTATGTCATGGAGCATGTGGCTGAATATATTCATGGAGTATTGTGATGACAGTGGTCATGGAGCATTGTGATGACAAGGGAATGGAGCATGGTGATGATAATTTCCTGGAGCATTGTTATGAGAAGACCATGGAGACTTTTGATGAGAAATCTCTTGGGGCATTCTGTTGAATATGGGCATGGGGCATTGTGATTACAGGGGTCTTGGAGCATTGTGATGACAAGGGCAGGGATCATGGTGATGAGAAGGCCATGGAGCATTCTGATGACGTGTCATGCAGCTTTGTGTTGATGAGGGCATGGAGCATTGTGAATACAGGGGTCTTGAGCATTGTGATGACAAGTGTCATGGAGCCTTGTGATGACAAGGCCGTGTAACATTGTAATGGAAGGTGTCATGGAGCATTGTTATGACAGGGGTAATGGAGCATTTTGATGAGAAGGGCATGGAGCATTGGTCTGAAATATTTCATGGATTATTGTGATGAGTGTGGGCATGGAGCATTGTGATGACGAGGGCATGGAACACTGTGATACATGGGTCATGGGTCATGGAGCTTTGTGATGACTAGTCATGGAGAATTTTGATGAAAAGGGCATGGAGTATTGTGATGACAGGGGCTTGCAGCATTGGTCTGACAACTTTCATAGATTATTGTGATGCCAGTGGACATGGTGCATTGTGATGACAAGGCCATGGATCATTCTGAAGAGAAGGTCATGGAGTATTGTGAAGACAGGTGTCAGGGAGCATTGTGATGACATATGGCATGGTCCATTGCGATGACAATGCTAGGTAGTATTGTGATGCCAAATTTAATGGAGTATTGTGATGACAAATGTCATGGAGCATTGTGATGAAAAGGGCATGGGGTACTGTGATGACACGCATCATGGAGCGTTGTGATGACAAGTGTTATGGAACATTGTGATCACAAGGGATTGGAGCATTGTGATGACAGAGTTCTTGGCTCAATTTGATTTCAAGGAGCATGGAGCATTTTGATGACAAGGGCATGAAGAAATGTGATCCCAAATTTCATGGAGGATTGTGATGGCAATGGTAATGGAGTAAGGTGATGACAAGCGCTTGAGCATTGTAATGATAAGGTCATATAGCATTTTGCTGACAAACGCATGGAGTATTTTGGTGACAGGTATCATGAAGCAATGTGATGACAAGCGTCATGGAGCATTGTGAATACAGGTTTCATGGAGCATTGGGATGACATGGGCATGCATCTTTGTGATGAGAAGGGTCATGGACCACTGGGGTGAAAATGTTCATGGAGTATTTTGATGACAGGGGTCATGGAGTATTGTGATGACAAGGGAATGGAGCACTGTGATGACAACGTCCTGGAGCACTGTGATGTGAAGACCATGGAACCTTGTGATGACTAATCTCATGGTGCATTCGGATGAAAAGGAGCAGGGAACATTGTGATTACAGGTGTCTTGGAGCTTTGTGATGACAAGGGAATGGAGCATTATGATGAGAAGGCCATGGAGCATTCTGATGACATGTGTCATGGAGATTTGTGATGACTAGTGCAAGGAGCACTGTGATCACAGGGTTCTTGGAGCATTGTGATGAAAAGGGCATGAATCATTGTTATATAAAAGGCATGGAGCTTTGTCATGAAAGAGTTCAAGGTGCATACTGATGGCAATAGTCAGGGAGAATTCTGCCGAAAAGTCTAATGAGCATTGTGATGACAAAAACCATGGTGCATTGTGATGAGAAGACCGTGGATAATAGTGATGACCAGCGTCATGGGGCATTGTGATGACAAGTGTTATTGAACATTGTGATCACAAGGGTGTGGAGCATTGTGATGACAGAGGTCATGGAGCATTTTGATTTCATTGTGATGACAATAGCATGAAGCATTATGATGATGGGCATGGTGCATTGTGATGACAGCGTTCATTGGGCATTGTGATGAAAATTGGCATGGAGCATTGTTCTGACAAGTTTCATGGATTATTGTGATAAGAGTGGGCATGGCACTTTGTGACGACAAGGGCATGAGGTACTGTGTTGACAAGGTCATAGATTATTGTGAAGAACGTTGTCAGGGAGCATTGTGATGAAATATGTCATCTTCCAGTTTGATGACAATATCATTGAGCATTGTGATGCCAAGTGTCATGGAGGATTGTTGTGACAAAGTAAAGGAGCATTGTGATGACAAGGGCATGGAGCATTGTGATATCAAGGGCCATTGATAATTTTAATGTCCAGGTCGTGAAACATTGTGATGACAAGCGCATGGAGCTTCCTATGACAGGGGTCATGGAGCATCGCGATGACAAGTGCATGGAGTATTGTGATGACAAAAGCATATGACATTGTGATGTGAAGTGCCATGGAGCATTGTAATGACAAGGACATGGACAGTTGTGAGGACAAGGGACATTGAGCTTTGAGATGACAAGGCATGGAGCATGGTGATGGCAAAACGTGGAGCACTGTGATGAGAAGACCTTGGGTAATTGTGATGTCGAGCATCATGGAGCACTGTAAAGACAAGTGGCATGAAGCATTGTGATGACAGGTGTCAGGGAGCATTGTGATGAGAGGGGTCATGGAGCATTGTGATGACAAGAGCATGAAGCATTGTGATGACAAGTGCATGGAGCATTGTGATGACAAGTGCATGGATCATTGCAATGACAAATGCATGGAGAATTGTGATGACAAGAGTATGTAACATTTTGATGAGAAGTGTCATGTAGCATTGTGATGACAAGGACGTGGAGAATTGTGATGACAAAGGACATGGAGCATTGTGATAACCAGGGCATGGAGCATTGTGATGACAGGGGTCATGGAGCATTATTTTGACAAGGGCCATGGTGCATTCTGACAAATGATATCACTTATGAAGGGAATGTAAACATGGCTACATATGAACTGAATTAGGGAAGAGAACAGATTCTCAGATTTAGAAAACACTCTTATGCTTAGTTAAGGGGAAATTGAGGTGGGGAGATGCACAAAACAAAAGTTTGATATTAGCACAGGAACCGTTCCATAATCCAAAAAGTGAAGAGACAAGCCCTACTCCTTCCTCAGTGAACGGAACTCAACATCCCTATTCCCCGGAGAGAAATATATCTGACTAGTAAGAATTTTAAACCTATGTATTGATATGTCTCCATAAGGGAACCAAGTGTGTCTAGAACGACATAAACATGGCAGTGAGAATCAGCTCAAACCCACTATAGAAATGAATTTTAAAACAAAACATAAAAACTGTAAAATTCTCACACAATTCCTTCAGGGGTTCTGATGAAACCTGGAATGACACTATCTACAATGACAGCTGGATGTGGCATAAGGCTGGTCACTTGGGGCTGAGAGGACTGGTGAGATAGGGTGAAATAATGCAGACCCTTTAAAGAAATAATGCCAGTCACCCATTCCATGGTTCCCAACTCTCAAGGTAGAAAGTAATATCACTACAGTTATAACATGTATGGGAACGTAGAGAATGGAAACACTCTGATGGTGAAAGGTTTCTAAAGCTCTACTACTTTTTTCTCTCCTTGTGCTTCAGTTTGACATTCCAACTGCTTTACTATCAATCTCCCACCTTGGAGAGTCAGCCCCTAAAACCTCCTGATTCACACAGTGGGCAACTTGTGAAGAAGATATAAGGGAAGAGAGAGAACCAATGAGAGAGTAGCTGTAGGCATTTGGACAGCCACATGTCACACTAATTTCCCGTCACGAAGAGGAATTAACCAAAGTCTCATCCTGTCCCCCCACAACAAGTATAGGTCCTGAAGCAAAATTGTGGATTTGTGGTCGGCTCACAAAAAAGCGAATTGAAAAATGGAGCTCACGGGCACAGCAGTTCACAAACTGGCAGAGTAATAAAGGACAACTATCGTCCAAAAATCTGTTGAGGGAAGGCAACGAGGTGGACTTGAAAGAGAGGCAGAACAGCAGGAAACAGATTTCATGAGGTATGTTGGAAATACCCTTAAAGCACAGGAAGAGGGGCACAACTTCGACAATGATGCACTTGGCCAAAATTTCCGTATGCGTTTTCTCCTGAATATATTCAGGAGAAAACACATACGCCCTTTTTGGCCAAGGAAGCAAGCAGGCAATGAAAATCTGCACTACAAAGAAGTATCCCTTCCCACCAGTCAAAAGGGACATCCACAAAATGGGTAAAAACCAGAAAGGTAAGACAGGCCCTGTTGAACAGGGATCCTTGTTATGCTGATAGACGGGATGTAAATTGCCAACTGCCTCTCTGGAGGAGTGCATTGTGTTCCCTATAACAAGTAAACTACAGAGATACAGAGACAAGGGTGCTTCCAATCTAGGGAATATTCCTTGGGAAAACTGAAAATCAATAAGACAGAGCCACCTCAAAAATTAGGGCTGCTGGGCCTCCCTGGTGGCGCAGTGGTTGAGAGTCCGCCTGCAGATGCAGGGGATACGGGTTCGTGCCCCGGTCTGGGAGAATCCCATATGCTGCGGAGCGGATGGGCCCGTGAGCCATGGCCGCTGGGCCTGCACGTCCGGAGCCTGTGCTCCGCAACGGGAGAGGCCACGACAGTGAGAGGCCCGCATACCGCAAAAAGAAAGAAAAAAAAACAATTAGGGCTGCACTGCTTACAAGATCCTCAACTTGGGTACACCTTAAATATCCCAGGAAATATAAAAATGGTTCAAAAAATTGTGGTACTTACATACGATGGAATATGCCTCAGCCATGAAATCTATGTCATAAGACCAGTAGCAGCAAAATGAGTGGATTCAGGTACGATGATTCTAAGTGAAATAAGTCACACAGAAAAAGAAACTTATCATAAGATATCACTTATGAAGATCCTGTAAACATGGCTAAACTTGAACTGACTGAGGAAAGAGAAAAGAGCCTCACATTTAGAAAACACTCTTATGCCTGCTTAAGGGGGAAGGAGAGGTGGGGTGATGCATAAAAACCACAGTTTGATAGAAGCACAGGTACCGTTCCTAAAACCAACTATGGAATAGACAAGACCTACACCTTCCTCAGGGAAAGGTACTCAAAATTCCTTATTTCCCGCAGAGGAATATATCTGACTATTGAGAATCTTAAAAACTATGTATTGATATGTCTGTGTAAGGGAATCAAGTGTGTCTAGACTGGCATAAACATGGCAGTGAGAATCAGTTCAAACCCACTATAAAAAGTAATTTCAAAAATAAAACAAAAAAACAGGGAAATTCTTTAAAATTCCTTCAGGTTCTCTGATGAAACCTGGAATGACCCTGTGTACAATGACAGCTGGATATGGCATAAGGCTGGACACTTGGGACTGACAGGATTGGTGAGTTTGGGTGAGCAAATGCAGAACCTTTAAAGCAATAATGTGTGGCAGCCATTCCATGGGTCCCAACTCTGCAGGTTGAAGGGAATATTACTACAGCTATTACATGTACGGGAAACCTAGAGGATGGACACACTGTGAATATGAATGGTTTCTTAAACTCAATGAATCGTGCCTCTCCTGGTGCTCCGGTTTGACGTTCCAACTGCTTTACTATGAATCTCCCAACTTGGAGAGACAGCCCCTTTAACCTCCTGGTTCACACAGGTTGCCAATTTGGCAGAGGATGAAAGGGAAGAGGGAGAACCAATGAGAGAGTAGCTGTTAGGCATTTGGATGGGCACACGTCACTCTAATTTCCTGGCAGGAAGAAGAATTAACCAAAGACTCAGCCACCCACCGGGAACCAGTATGGCTCCTGAACCAAAATTTTGGACTTGCGTTCAGCTCACAAAAACGAGTTGAAAAATGGAGCTCAGGGGCACAGCAATTCACAAACTGGCAGAGTAATAAAGGACAACTATCGTCCAAAAATATGTTGAGGGAAGGCATCGAGGCACACTTGAAAGCGAGGCAGAATAGCAGGAAACAGATTTGAAAAGGTACATTGGAATCGCCTTTAAAGCACAGGAAGAGGGGCAGAAGTTCGACAATGATGCACTTTGCCAAAAAGGCAAATTGGAAGAGGATGAAAGGGAAGAGGGAAATCCAATGAGAAAGTAGATGTTAGGCATTTGGACGGGCACATGTCACTCTAACTTCCCAGTAGGAAGAAGTATTAACCAAAGTCTCAGCCAACAACCTTGATACAGTATAGGTCCAGAACCAGAAATTTGGACTTGCGTTTAGCTCACAAAAAACGAGTTGAAAAATGGAACTCAGGGGCACAGCAATTCACAAATAGTCAGAGTAATAAAGGACAACTATCGTCCAAAAATTTGTTGAGGGAAGGCAATGAGGTGGACTTGAAAGAGAGGCAGAATAGCAGGAAACAGATTTCATGTGGTATGTTGGAATTGCCTTTAAAGCACAGGAAGAGGTTCACAACTTCGACAATGATGCACTTGGGCAAAATGGGCGTATGCGTTTTCTCCAGAATATATTCAGGAGGAAACTCATACACCCTTTTTGGCCAAGGAAGCAAGCGGGCAATGCAAATCTGCACTACAATGAAGTATCCCATCCCACCAGTCACAAGGGACATCCACAAAATGGGTAAAAACCAGAAAGGCAAGACAGGACCTGGAGAACAGGGAGCCTTGCTATGATGATGGGCGGGATGTAAATTGCCAACTGCCTCACTGGAGGAATGCATTGTGTTCCCTAAAACAGGTAAACAACAGAGCTAAAAAGTCAAAGGCACTTCCAGTCTAGGGAAGATAACTTGGGAAAACTGAAAGTCAATAAGACAAAGACACCCCCAAAGTCAGGGCTGCACTGCTTACAAGAACCTCAACTTGAATACAGGTTAAATATCCCAGGAAATATAAAAATGGTTCAAAAAATTGTGGTACTTACGTACGATGGAATATCCCTCAGCCATGAAATCAATGTCATAAGAACAGTAGCAGCAAAATGAGTGGATTCGTGTACGGTGATTCTAAGTGAAATAAGTCACACAGAAAAAGAAACTTATCATAAGATATCACTTATGAAAATCCTGTAAACATGGCTACACATGAACTGAGTTAGGAAGGAGAACAGAGTCTCACATTTAGAAAACACTCTTATGCCTGCTTAAGGGGGCAGGAGAGGTGTGGTGATGCATAAAAGCAGAGTTTCATAGAAACACATTTACCGATCCAAAAACCAACTATGGAATAGACAAGACCTACACCTTCCTCAGTGAAATGGACTCAAAACCCCATATTTACCGCAGAGAAATATATCTGACTAGTAAGAATCTTAAAACCTATGCATTGATATGTCTGCATAAGGGAATGAAGTGTGTCTACAGTCGCATAAACATGGCAGCGAGAATGAGCTCAAACCAACTATAAAAAGGAATTTCAAAAGCAAAACATAAAAAACAGGGAAATTTTTTACAATTCCTTCGGGGCCTCTGATGAAACATGGAAAGACCCTATCTACAATGACAGCTGGATGTGGCATAAGGCTGGACACTTGGGACTGAGAGGATTGGTGAGATTGGGAGAGCAACTGCAGACCCCTTAAAGCAATAATTTATGGAACCCATTCCATGGGTCCCAACTCTCCAGGTTGAAGGGAATATTACTACATGTATAACATGTACGGGAAACTTGGAGAATGGACACTGTGAATACGAAAGATTTCTAAATCTCAACGAATTGTCCCTCTCCTGGTGCTCCGCTTTCACTTTCCAACTCCTTTACTATCAATCTCCCAAATTGCAGAGACAGCACGTTTAACCTCCAGGTTCGCACAGGTTGCCAATTTGGCAGAGGATGAAAGGGAATAGGGAGAACCAATGAGAGAGTAGCTGTTAGGCATATCCACGGGCACATGTCACTCTAATTTCCCGGCAGGAAGAAGAATTAACCAAAGTCTCAGCCACCCACCGGGGACCAGGATAGGCTCTGAACCAAAATTTTGGACTTGCGTACAGCTCACAAAAAACGAGTTGATAAATGGAGCTCAGGGGCACAGCAATTCACAAACTGTCAGAGTAATAAAGGACAACTATCGTCCAAAAATCTGTTGAGGGAAGGAAACGAGGTGTACTTGAAAGAGAGGCAGAATAGCAGGAAACAGATTTCATGAGGTATGTTGGAATTGGCTTTAAAACACAAGAAGAGAGGCACAACTTCGACAATGATGCACTTTGCCAAATAGGGCGTATGCGTTTTCTCCTGAATATATTCAGGAGAAAACGCATATGACCTCTTTGGGCAAGGAAGCAAGCGGGCATTGCAAATCTGCACTAAAAAGAATTATCCCTTCCCACCAGTCAAAAAGGATATCCACAAAGTGGGTAAAAACCAGAAATGAAGACAAGTCCTGGAGAACAGGTAGCCTTGTTATGCGGTTGGGCAGGATGCAAATTGCCAAATTCCTCTCTGGAGGAATGCTTTGTGTTCCCTAAAACAAGTAAACTACAGAGCTACAGAGCCAAGGGCGTTTCCTGTCTAGGGAATATACCTTGGGAAAACTGAAAATCAATAATACAGAACCAACTCAAAATTTAGGACTGCACTGCTTACAAGAACCTCAAATTGGGTACACCTTAAATATCACAGGAAGTATAAAAATGGTTCAAAAAATTGTGGTACTTACGTACGATGGAATATCCCTCAGCCATGAAATCAATGTCATAAGACTAGTAGCAGCAAAATGAGTGGATTCAGATACGATGATTCTAAGTGAAATAAGTCACACAGAAAAAGAAACTTATCATAAGATATCACTTATGAAGATCCTGTAAACATGGCTACACTTGAACTGACTGAGGAAAGAGAAAAGAGCCTCACATTTAGAAAACACTCTTATGCCTGCTTAAGGGGGATGGAGAGGTGGGGTGATGCATAAAATCCATAGTTTAATATAAGCACAGGTACCATTCCAAAAACAACTATGGAATAGAAAAGACCGACACCTTCCTCAAGGAAAGGGCTCAAAACCCCTTATTTCCCGCAGAGGAATATACCTGACTATTAAGAATCTTAAAAACTATGTAGTGATATGTCTGTGTAAGGGAATCAAGTGTGTCTAGACTGGCGTATACATGGCAGCGAGAATCAGTTCAAACGCACTATAAAAAGGAATTTCAAAAATAAAACAAAAAAAGAGGGAATTTCTTTACAATTCCTTCAGGGTCTCTGATGAAACCTGGAATGACCCTGTCTACAATGACAGCTGGATATGGCATAAGGCTGGACACTTGGGACTGAGAGGATTGGTGAGATTGGGTGAGCAAATGCAGACAATTTAAAGCAATAATGCGTGGCACCCATTCCACGTGTCCCAACTCTGCAGGTTGAAGGGAATATTACTACAGTTATTACATGTACGGGATACCTAGAAGATGGAAACACTGTGAATACGAAAGGCTTCTTAAACTCAATGAATCGTGCCTCTCCTGATGCTCCGGTTTGACTTTGCAACTGCTTTACTATGAATCTCCCAACTTGGAGAGACAGCCCCTTTAACCTCCTGGTTCGCACACGTTGCCAATTTGGCAGAGGATGAAAGGCAAGAGGGAGAACCAATGAGAGAGTAGCTGTTAGGCATTTGGACAGGCATATGTCACTCTAATTTCCCGGCAGGAAGAAGAATTAACCAAAGTCTCAGCCACCCACCGGGAACCAGGATAGGTCCTGAACCAAAATTTTGGACTTGCGTTCAGCTCACAAAAACGAGTTGAAAAATGGAGCTCAGGGGCACAGCAATTCACAAACTGTCAGAGTAAAAAAGGACAACTATCTTCCAAAAATCTGTTGAGGGAAGGCAACGAGGTGGACTTGAAAGAGAGGCAGAATAGCAGGAAACATATTTCATGAGGTATGTTGGAATTGCCTTTAAAGCACAGGAAGAGGGGCACAACTTCGACAATGATGCACTTGGCCAAAATGGGCGTATGCGTTTTCTCCTGAATATATTCAGGAGAAAACACATATGCCATTTTTGGCCAAGGAAGCAAGCGGACATTACAAATCTGCACTACAAAGAAGTATCCCTTCCCACCAGTCAAAAGGCACATCCACAAAGTGGGTAAAAACCAGAAAGGCAAGACAGGCCCTGGAGAACAGGGAGCCTTGTTATGCTGTTGGGCAGGATGTAAATGGCCAACTTCCTCTCTGGAGGAATGCTTTGTGTTCCCTAAAACAAGTAAACTACAGAGCTACAGAGCCAAGGGCGCTTCCAGTCTAGGGAATATGCCTTGGGAAAACTGAAAATCAATAATACAGAACCACCTCAAAATTTAGGACTGCACTGCTTACAAGAACCTCAATTTGGGTACACCTTAAATATCCCAGGAAGTATAAAAATGGTTCAAATAATTGTGGTACTTACGTACGATGGAATATCCCTCAGCCATGAAATCAATGTCATAAGACTAGTAGCAGCAAAATGAGTGGATTCAGGTACGAAGATTCTAAGTGAAATAAGTCACACAGAAAAAGAAACTTATCATAAGATATCACTTATGAAGATCCTGTAAACATGGCTACACTTGAACTGACTGAGGAAAGAGAAAAGAGCCTCACATTTAGAAAACACTCTTATGCCTGCTTAAGGGGGATGGACAGGTGGGGTGATGCATAAAATCCATAGTTTGATATAAGCACAGGTACCGTTCCAAAAACAACTATGGAATAGAAAAGACCTACACCTTCCTCAAGGAAAGGGCTCAAAACCCATTATTTCCCGCAGAGGAATATACCTGACTATTAAGAATCTTAAAAACTATGTAGTGATATGTCTTTGTAAGGGAATCAAGTGTGTCTAGACTGGCATAAACATGGCAGCGAGAATCAGTTCAAACCCACTATAAAAAGGAATTTCAAAAATAAAACAAGAAAGAGGGAATTCTTTACCATTCCTTCAGGGTCTCTGATGAAACCTGGAATGACCCTGTCTACAATGACAGCTGGATATGGCATAAGGCTGGACACTTGGGACTGAGAGAATTGGTGAGATTGGGTGGGCAAATGCAGACCCTTTAAAGCAATAATGCGTGGCACCCATTCCATGAGTCCCAACTCTCCAGGTTGAAGGGAATATTACTACAGCTATTACATGTACGGGAAACCTAGAGGATGGACACACTGTGAATACGAAAGGCTTCTTAAACTCAATGAATCGTGCCTCTCCTGGTGCTCCGGTTTGATTTTCCAACTGCTTTACTATGAATATCCCAACTTGGAGAGACAGCCCCTTTAACCTCCTGGTTTGCACACGTTGCCAATTTGGCAGAGGATGAAAGGGAAGAGGGAGAACCAATGAGAGAGTAGCTGTTAGGCATTTGGCCAGGCACATGTCACTCTAATTTCCTGGCAGGAAGAAGAATTAACCAAAGTCTCAGCCACCCACCGGGAACCAGTATAGGTCCTGAACCAAAATTTTGGACTTGCGTTCAGCTCACAAAAACGAGTTGAAAAATGGAGCTCAGGGGCACAGCAATTCACAAACTGGTAGAGTAATAAAGGACAACTATCGTCTAAAAATCTGTTGAGGGAAGGCAACGAGGCAGACTTGAAAGCGAGGCAGAATAGCAGGAAACAGATTTCAAAAAGTACATTGGAATCGCCTTTAAAGCACAGGAAGAGGGGCAGAAGTTCGACAATGATGCACTTGGCCTAAAAGTTCTTATGTGTTTTCTCCTGAATATATTCAGGAGAAAACGCATACGCCCTTTCTGGCCAAGCAAGCAAGCTGACAATGCAAATCTGCACAACAATGAAGTATCACTTCCCACCTGTCAAAAGGGACATCCACAATATGTGTAAAAACCAGAAAGGCAAGACAGGCCCTGGAGAACAGGGAGCCTTGTTATGCTAATGGGCGGGATGTAAATTGCCAACTGTCTCACTGGAGGAGTGCATTGTGTTCCCTAAAACAAGTAAACAAAAGAGCTACAGAGCCAAAGGCACTACCAGTCTAGGGAATATACCTTGGGAAAACTGAAAATCAATAAGACAAAGCAACCCCCAAAGTCAGGGCTACACTGTTTACAAGAACCTCAACGTGGGTACAGGTTAAATATCCCAGGAAATATAAAAATGGTTCAAAAAATTGTGGTACTTACGTACGATGGAATATCCCTGAGCCATGAAATCAATGTCCTAAGACCAGTAGCAGCAAAATGAGTGGATTCATGTACGATGATTCTAAGTGAAATAAGTCACACAGAAAAAGAAACTTATCATTAGATATCACTTATGAAGATCCTGTAAACATGGCTACACATGAACTGAGTTAGGAAAGAGAACAGATTCTCACATTTAGAAAACACTCTTATGCCTGCCTAAGAGGGAAGGAGAGGTGGGGTGATGCCTAAAACCAGAGTTTGATATAAGCACAGGTACCGTTCCAAAAACCAACTATGGAATAGACAAGACCTACACCTTCCTCACTGAAAGGGACTCAAAACCCCATATTTCCCACAGAGGAATATATCTGACTAGTAAGAATCTTAAAACCTATGTACTGATATGTCTCCGCAAGGGAATCAAATGTGTCTAGACTGGCATAAAACATGGCAGCGAGAAGAAGCTCAAAACCACTATAAAAAGGAATTTCAACAGCAAAACAAAAAAAAACAGGGAAATTCTTTACAATTCCTTCAGGATCTCTGATGAAACCTGGAATGACCCTATCTACAATGACAGCTGGATGTGGCATAATGCTCAACACTTGGGACAGAGAGGTTTGGTGAGATTGGGTGAGCAACTGCAGACCCCTTAAAGCAATAATTCATGGAACCCATTCCATGGGTCCCAACTCTCCAGGTTGAAGCGAATATTACTACATGTATAACATGTACGGGAAACCTAGAGAATGGACACAGTGTGAATACGGAAGATATCTAAATCTCAACGAATTGTCCCTCTCCTGGTGCTCCGCTTTCACTTTCCAACTCCTTTACTATCGACCTCCCAACTTGCAGATACAGCACGTTTAACCTCCTGGTTCGCACAGGTTGCCAATTTGGCAGAGGATGAAAGGGAATAGGGAGAACCAATGAGAGAGTAGCTGTTAGGCATATGCACGGGCACATGTCACTCTAATTTCCAGGCAGGAAGAAGAATTAACCAAAGTCTCAGCCACCCACCGGGAACCAGGATAGGTCCTGAAACAAAATTTTGGACTTCCGTTCAGCTCACAAAAAACGAGTTGAAAAATGGAGCTCAGGGGCACAGCAATTCACAAACTGTCAGAGTAATAAAGGACAACTATCTTCCAAAAATCTGTTGAGGGAAGGCAACGAGGTGGACTTGAAAGAGAGGCAGAATAGCAGGAAACAGATTTCATGAGGTATGTTGGAATTGCCTTTAAAGCACAGGAAGAGGGGCACAACTTCGACAATGATGCACTTGGCCAAAATGGGCGTATGCGTTTTCTCCTGAATATATTCAGGAGAAAACGCATATGCCATTTTTGGCCAAGGAAGCAAGCGGGCATTGCAAATCGGCACTACAAAGAAGTATCCCTTCCCACCAGTCAAAAGGGACATCCACAAAGTGGGTAAAAACCAGAAAGGCAAGACAGGCCCTGGAGAACAGGGAGCCTTGTTATGCGGTTGGGCAGGATGTAAATTGCCAACTTCCTCTCTGGAGGAATGCTTTGTGTTCCCTAAAACAAGTAAACTACAGAGCTACAGAGCCAAGGGCGCTTCCAGTCTAGGGAATATACCTTGGGAAAACTGAAAATCAAAAATACAGAACCACCTCAAAATTTAGGACTGCACTGCTTACAAGAAACTCAACTTGGTACACCTTAAATATCCCAGGAAGTATAAAAATGGTTCAAATAATTGTGGTACTTACGTACGATGGAATATCCCTCAGCCATGAAATCAATGTCATAAGACTAGTAGCAGCAAAATGAGTGGATCCAGGTACGATGATTCTAAGTGAAATAAGTCACACAAAAAAAGAAACTTATCATAAGATATCACTTATGAAGATCCTGTAAACATGGCTACAATTGAACTGGCTGAGGAAAGAGAAAAGAGCCTCACATTTAGAAAACACTCTTATGCCTGCTTAAGGGGGATGGAGAGGTGAGGTGATGCATAAAATCCATAGTTTGATAGAAGCACAGGTACCGTTCCAAAAACAACTATGGAATAGAAAATACCTACACCTTCCTCAAGGAAAGGGCTCAAAACTCCTTATTTCCCGCAGAGGAATATACCTGACTATTAAGAATCTTAAAAACTATGTAGTGATATGTCTGTGTAAGGGAATCAAGTGTGTCTAGACTGGCATAAACATGGCAGCGAGAATCAGTTCAAACCCACTATAAAAAGGAATTTCAAAAATAAAACAAAAAAGGGAATTTCTTTACCATTCCTTCAGGGTCTCTGATGAAACCTGGAATGACCCTGTCTACAATGACAGCTGGATATGGCATAAGGCTGGACACATGGGACTGAGAGAATTGGTGAGATTGGGTGGGCAAATGCAGACCCTTTAAAGCAATAATGCGTGGCACCCATTCCATGAGTCCCAACTCTCCAGGTTGAAGGGAATATTACTACAGCTATTACATGTACGGGAAACCTAGAGGATGGACACACTGTGAATACGAAAAGCTTCTTAAACTCAATGAATCGTGCCTCTCCTGGTGCTCCGGTTTGATTTTCCAACTGCTTTACTATGAATATCCCAACTTGGAGAGACAGCCCCTTTAACCTCCTGGTTCGCACACGTTGCCAATTTGGCAGAGGATGAAAGGGAAGAGGGAGAACCAATGAGAGAGTAGCTGTTTGGCATTTGGCCAGGCACATGTCACTCTAATTTCCTGGCAGGAAGAAGAATTAACCAAAGTCTCAGCCACCCACCGGGAACCAGTATAGGTCCTGAACCAAAATTTTGGACTTGCGTTCAGCTCACAAAAATGAGTTGAAAAATGGAGCTCAGGGGCACAGCAATTCACAAACTGGCAGAGTAATAAAGGACAACTATCGTCCAGAAATCTGTTGAGGGAAGGCAACGAGGCAGACTTGAAAGCGAGGCAGAATAGCAGGAAACAGATTTCAAAAAGTACATTGGAATCGCCTTTAAAGCACAGGAAGAGGGGCAGAAGTTCGACAATGATGCACTTGGCCTAAAAGTTCTTATGTGTTTTCTCCTGAATATATTCAGGAGAAAACGCATACGCCCTTTCTGGCCAAGCAAGGAAGCTGACAATGCAAATCTGCACAACAATGAAGTATCACTTCCCACCTGTCAAAAGGGACATCCACAATATGTGTAAAAACCAGAAAGGCAAGACAGGCCCTGGAGAACAGGGAGCCTTGTTATGCTAATGGGCGGGATGAAAATTGCCAACTGCCTCACTGGAGGACTGCATTGTGTTCCCTAAAACTAGTAAACAAAAGAGCTACAGAGCCAAAGCACTTCCAGTCTAGGGAATATACCTTGGGAAAACTGAAAATCAATAACACAAAGCAAACCCCAAAGTCAGGGCTACACTGTTTACAAGGACCTCAACTTGGGTACAGGTAAAATATCCCAGGAATTATAAAAATAGTTCAAAAAATTGTGGTACTTACGTACGATGGAATATCCCTGAGCCATGAAATCAATGTCCTAAGACCAGTAGCAGCAAAATGAGTGGATTTATGTACGATGATTCTAAGTGAAATAAGTCACACAGAAAAAGAAACTTATCATTAGATATCACTTATGAAGATCCTGTAAACATGGCTACACATGAACTGAGTTAG
The DNA here is from genome assembly GCF_964165515.1 of Mesoplodon bidens. Taxonomy (NCBI): domain Eukaryota; kingdom Metazoa; phylum Chordata; class Mammalia; order Artiodactyla; family Ziphiidae; genus Mesoplodon; species Mesoplodon bidens. The sequence goes on from NW_027672423.1 coordinate 543,960, forward strand.
GAAAGAGAACAGATTCTCACATTTAAAAAACACTCTTATGCCTGCCTAAGAGGGAAGGAGAGGTGGGGTGATGCATAAAACCAGAGTTTGATATAAGCACAGGTACCGTTCCAAAAACCAACTATGGAATAGACAAGACCTACACCTTCCTCAGGGAATGGGACTCAAAACACCATATTTCCAACAGAGGAATATATCTGACAAGTAAGAATCTTAAAACATATGTACTGATATGTCTCCGCAAGGGAATCAAATGTGTCTAGACTGGCATAAAACATGGCAGCGAGAATAAGATCAAACCCACTATAAAAAGGAATTTCAACAGCAAAACAAAAAAACAGGGAAATTCTTTACAATTCCTTCAGGGTCTCTGATGAAACCTGGAATGACCCTATCTACAATGACAGCTGGATGTGGCATAATGCTCAACACATGGGACAGAGAGGTTTGGTGAGATTGGGTGAGCAACTGCAGACCCCTCAAAGCAATAATTCATGGAACCCATTCCATGGGTCCTAACTCTCCAGGTTGAAGCGAATATTCCTACATGTATAACATGTACGGGAAACCTAGAGAATGGACACAGTGTGAATACGGAAGATTTCTAAATCTCAACGAATTGTCCCTCTCCTGGTGCTCCGCTTTCACTTTCCAATTCCTTTACTATCAACCTCCCAACTTGCAGATACAGCACGTTTAACCTCCTGGTTCGCACAGGTTGCCAATTTGGCAGAGGATGAAAGGGAATAGGGAGAACCAATGAGAGAGTAGCTGTTAGGCATATGCACGGGCACATGTCACTCTAATTTCCAGGCAGGAAGAAGAATTAACCAAAGTCTCAGCCACCCACCGGGAACCAGGATAGGTCCTGAAACAAAATTTTGGACTTCCGTTCAGCTCACAAAAAACGAGTTGAAAAATGGAGCTCAGGGGCACAGCAATTCACAAACTGTCAGAGTAATAAAGGACAACTATCTTCCAAAAATCTGTTGAGGGAAGGCAACGAGGTGGACTTGAAAGAGAGGCAGAATAGCAGGAAACAGATTTCATGAGGTATGTTGGAATTGCCTTTAAAGCACAGGAAGAGGGGCACAACTTCGACAATGATGCACTTGGCCAAAATGGGCGTATGCGTTTTCTCCTGAATATATTCAGGAGAAAACGCATATGCCATTTTTGGCCAAGGAAGCAAGCGGGCATTGCAAATCGGCACTACAAAGAAGTATCCCTTCCCACCAGTCAAAAGGGACATCCACAAAGTGGGTAAAAACCAGAAAGGCAAGACAGGCCCTGGAGAACAGGGAGCCTTGTTATGCGGTTGGGCAGGATGTAAATTGCCAACTTCCTCTCTGGAGGAATGCTTTGTGTTCCCTAAAACAAGTAAACTACAGAGCTACAGAGCCAAGGGCGCTTCCATTCTAGGGAATATACCTTGGGAAAACTGAAAATCAAAAATACAGAACCACCTCAAAGTTTAGTACTGCACTCCTTACAAGAACCTCAACTTGGGAACACCTTAAATATCCCAGGAAGTATAAAAATGCTTCAAATAATTGTGGTACTTACGTACGATGGAATATCCCTCAGCCATGAAATCAATGTCATAAGACTAGTAGCAGCAAAATGAGTGGATCCAGGTACGATGATTCTAAGTGAAATAAGTCACACAGAAAAAGAAACTTATCATAAGATATCACTTATGAAGATCTTGTAAACATGGCTACACTTGAACTGACTGAGGAAAGAGAAAAGAGCCTCACATTTAGAAAACACTCTTATGCCTGCTTAAGGGGGATGGAGAGGTGGGGTGATGCATAAAATCCACAGTTTAATATAAGCACATGTACTGTTCCAAAAACAACTATGGAATAGAAAAGACCTACACCTTCCTCAAGGAAAGGGCTCAAAACCCCTTATTTCCCGCAGAGGAATATACCTGACTATTAAGAATCTTAAAAACTATTTAGTGATATGTCTGTGTAAGGGAATCAAGTGTGTCTAGACTGGCATAAACATGGCAGCGAGAATCAGTTCAAACCCAATATAAAAAGGAATTTCAAAAAAAAACAAAAAAGAGGGAATTTCTTTACCATTCCTTCAGGGTCTCTGATGAAACCTGGAATGACCCTGTCTACAATGACAGCTGGATATGGCATAAGGCTGGACACTTGGGACTGAGAGAATTGGTGAGATTGGGTGGGCAAATGCAGACCCTTTAAAGCAATAATGCGTGGCACCCATTCCATGAGTCCCAACTCTCCAGGTTGAAGGGAATATTACTACAGCTATTACATGTACGGGAAACCTAGAGGATGGACACACTGTGAATAAGAAAGGCTTCTTAAACTCAATGAATCGTGCCTCTCCTGGTGCTCCGGTTTGATTTTCCAACTGCTTTACTATGAATATCCCAACTTGGAGAGACAGCCCCTTTAACCTCATGGTTCGCACACGTTGCCAATTTGGCAGAGGATGAAAGGGAAGAGGGAGAACCAATGAGAGAGTAGCTGTTTGGCATTTGGCCAGGCACATGTCACTCTAATTTCCTGGCAGGAAGAAGAATTAACCAAAGTCTCAGCCACCCACCGGGAACCAGTATAGGTCCTGAACCAAAATTTTGGACTTGCGTTCAGCTCACAAAAACGAGTTGAAAAATGGAGCTCAGGGGCACAGCAATTCACAAACTGGCAGAGTAATAAAGGACAACTATCGTCCAAATATCTGTTGAGGGAAGGCAACGAGGCAGACTTGAAAGCGAGGCAGAATAGCAGGAAACAGATTTCAAAAAGTACATTGGAATCGCCTTTAAAGCACAGGAAGAGGGGCAGAAGTTCGACAATGATGCACTTGGCCTAAAAGTTCTTATGTGTTTTCTCCTGAATATATTCAGGAGAAAACGCATACGCCCTTTCTGGCCAAGCAAGCAAGCTGACAATGCAAATGTGCACAACAATGAAGTATCTCTTCCCACCTGTCAAAAGGGACATCCACAATATGTGTAAAAACCAGAAAGGCAAGACAGGCCCTGGAGAACAGGGAGCCTTGTTATGCTAATGGGCGGGATGTAAATTGCCAACTGCCTCACTGGAGGAGTGCATTGTGTTCCCTAAAACAAGTAAACAAAAGAGCTACAGAGCCAAAGGCACTTCCAGTCTAGGGAATATACCTTGGGAAAACTGAAAATCAATAAGACAAAGCAACCCCCAAAGTCAGGGCTACACTGTTTACAAGAACCTCAACGTGGGTACAGGTAAAATATCCCAGGAAATATAAAAATGGTTCAAAAAATTGTGGTACTTACGTACAATGGAATATCCCTGAGCCATGAAATCAATGTCCTAAGACCAGTAGCAGCAAAATGAGTGGATGCATGTACGATGATTCTAAGTGAAATAAGTCACACAGAAAAAGAAACTTATCATTAGATATCACTTATGAAGATCCTGTAAACATGGCTACACATGAACTGAGTTAGGAAAGAGAACAGATTCTCACATTTAAAACACACTCTTATGCCTGCCTAAGAGGGAAGGAGAGGTGGGGTGATGCATAAAACCAGAGTTTGATATAAGAACAGGTACCGTTCCAAAAACCAACTATGGAATAGACAAGACCTACACCTTCCTCAGTGAAAGGGACTCAAAACCCCATATTTCTCGCAGAGGAATATATCTGACTAGTAAGAATCTTAAAACCTATGTACTGATATGTCTCCGCAAGGGAATCACATGTGTCTAGACTGGCATAAAACATGGCAGCGAGAATAAGCTCAAACCCACTATAAAAAGGAATTTCAACAGCAAAACAAAAAAAACAGGGAAATTCTTTACAATTCCTTCAGGATCTCTGATGAAACCTGGAATGACCCTATCTACAATGACAGCTGGATGTGGCATAATGCTCAACACATGGGACAGAGAGGTTTGGTGAGATTGGGTGAGCAACTGCAGACCCCTCAAAGCAATATTTCATGGAACCCATTCCATGGGTCCCAACTCTCCAGGTTGAAGCGAATATTACTACATGTATAACATGTACGGGAAACCTAGAGAATGGACACAGTGTGAATACGGTAGATATCTAAATCTCAACGAATTGTCCCTCTCCTGGTGGTCCGCTTTCACTTTCCAACTCCTTTACTATCAACCTCCCAACTTGCAGATACAGCACGTTTAACCTCCTGGTTCGCACAGGTTGCCAATGTGGCAGAGGATGAAAGGGAATAGGGAGAACCAATGAGAGAGTAGCTGTTAGGCATATGCACAGGCACATGTCACTCTAATTTCCAGGCAGGAAGAAGAATTAACCAAAGACTCAGCCACCCACCGGGAACCAGGATAGGTTCTGAAACAAAATTTTGGACTTCCGTTCAGCTCACAAAAAACGAGTTGAAAAATGGAGCTCAGGGGCACAGCAATTCACAAACTGTCAGAGTAATAAAGGACAACTATCTTCCAAAAATCTGTTGAGGGAAGGCAACGAGGTGGACTTGAAAGAGAGGCAGAATAGCAGGAAACAGATTTCATGAGGTATGTTGGAATTGCCTTTAAAGCACAGGAAGAGGGGCACAACTTCGACAATGATGCACTTGGCCAAAATGGGCGTATGCGTTTTCTCCTGAATATATTCAGGAGAAAACGCATATGCCATTTTTGGCCAAGGAAGCAAGCGGGCATTGCAAATCGGCACTACAAAGAAGTATCCCTTCCCACGAGTCAAAAGGGACATCCACAAAGTGGGTAAAAACCAGAAAGGCAAGACAGGCCCTGGAGAACAGGGAGCCTTGTTATGCAGTTGGGCAGGATGTAAATGGCCAACTTCCTCTCTGGAGGAATGCTTTCTGTTCCCTAAAACAAGTAAACTACAGAGCTACAGAGCCAAGGGCGCTTCCATTCTAGGGAATATACCTTGGGAAAACTGAAAATCAAAAATACAGAACCACCTCAAAATTTAGGACTGCACTGCTTACAAGAAACTCAACTTGGTACACCTTAAATATCCCAGTAAGTATAAAAATGGTTCAAATAATTGTGGTACTTACGTACGATGGAATATCCCTCAGCCATGAAATCAATGTCATAAGACTAGTAGCAGCAAAATGAGTGGATTCAGGTACGATGATTCTAAGTGAAAAAAGTCACACAGAAAAAGAAACTTATCATAAGATATCACTTATGAAGATCCTGTAAACATGGCTACACTTGAACTGACTGAGGAAAGAGAAAAGAGCCTCACATTTAGAAAACACTCTTATGCCTGCTTAAGGGGGATGGACAGGTGGGGTGATGCATAAAATCCATAGTTTGATATAAGCACAGGTACCGTTCCAAAAACATCTATGGAATAGAAAAGACCTACACCTTCCTCAAGGAAAGGGCTCAAAACTCCTTATTTCCCGCAGAGGAATATACCTGACTATTAAGAATCTTAAAAACTATGTAGTGATATGTCTGTGTAAGGGAATCAAGTGTGTCTAGACTGGCATAAACATGGCAGCGAGAATCAGTTCAAAACCACTATAAAAAGGAATTTCAAAAATAAAACAAAAAAGAGGGAATTTCTTTACCATTCCTTCAGGGTCTCTGATGAAACCTGGAATGACCCTGTCTACAATGACAGCTGGATATGGCATAAGGCTGGACACTTGGGACTGAGAGAATTGGTGAGATTGGGTGGGCAAATGCAGACCCTTTAAAGCAATAATGCGTGGCACCCATTCCATGAGTCCCAACTCTCCAGGTTGAAGGGAATATTACTACAGCTATTACATGTACGGGAAACCTAGAGGATGGACACACTGTGAATACGAAAGGCTTCTTAAACTCAATGAATCGTGCCTCTCCTGGTGCTCCGGTTTGATTTTCCAACTGCTTTACTATGAATATCCCAACTTGGAGAGACAGCCCCTTTAACCTCCTGGTTCGCACACGTTGCCAATTTGGCAGAGGATGAAAGGGAAGAGGGAGAACCAATGAGAGAGTAGCTGTTAGGCATTTGGCCAGGCACATGTCACTCTAATTTCCTGGCAGGAAGAAGAATTAACCAAAGTCTCAGCCACCCACCGGGAACCAGTATAGGTCCTGAACCAAAATTTTGGACTTGCGTTCAGCTCACAAAAATGAGTTGAAAAATGGAGCTCAGGGGCACAGCAATTCACAAACTGGCAGAGTAATAAAGGACAACTATCGTCCAGAAATATGTTGAGGGAAGGCAACGAGGCACACTTGAAAGCGAGGCAGAATAGCAGGAAACAGATTTCAAAAAGTACATTGGAATTGCCTTTAAAGCACAGGAAGAGGGGCAGAAGTTCGACAATGATGCACTTGGCCTAAAAGTTCTTATGTGTTTTCTCCTGAATATATTCAGGAGAAAACGCATACGCCCTTTCTGGCCAAGCAAGCAAGCTGACAATGCAAATCTGCACAACAATGAAGTATCACTTCCCACCTGTCAAAAGGAACATCCACAATATGTGTAAAAACCAGAAAGGCAAGACAGGCCCTGGAGAACAGGGAGCCTTGTTATGCTAATGGGCGGGATGTAAATTGCCAACTGGCTCACTGGAGGACTGCATTGTGTTCCCTAAAACTAGTAAACAAAAGAGCTACAGAGCCAAAGGCACTTCCAGTCTAGGGAATATACCTTGGGAAAACTGAAAATCAATAACACAAAGCAACCCCCAAAGTCAGGGCTACACTGTTTACAAGGACCTCAACTTGGGTACAGGTAAAATATCCCAGGAAATATAAAAATAGTTCAAAAAATTGTGGTACTTACGTACGATGGAATATCCCTGAGCCATGAAATCAATGTCCTAAGACCAGTAGCAGCAAAATGAGTGGATTCATGTACGATGATTCTAAGTGAAATAAGTCACACAGAAAAAGAAACTTATCATTAGATATCACTTATGAAGATCCTGTAAACATGGCTACACATGAACTGAGTTAGGAAAGAGAACAGATTCTCACATTTAAAAAACACTCTTATGCCTGCCTAAGAGGGAAGGAGAGGTGGGGTGATGCATAAAACCAGAGTTTGATATAAGCACAGGTACCGTTCCAAAAACCAACTATGGAATAGACAAGACCTACACCTTCCTCAGTGAAAGGGACTCAAAACACCATATTTCCAACAGAGGAATATATCTGACTAGTAAGAATCTTAAAACCTATGTACTGATATGTCTCCGCAAGGGAATCAAATGTGTCTAGACTGGCATAAAACATGGCAGCGAGAATAAGCTCAAACCCACTATAAAAAGGAATTTCAACAGCAAAACAAAAAAACAGGGAAATTCTTTACAATTCCTTCAGGATCTCTGATGAAACCTGGAATGACCCTATCTACAATGACAGCTGGATGTGGCATAATGCTCAACACATGGGACAGAGAGGTTTGGTGAGATTGGGTGAGCAACTGCATTCCCCTCAAAGCAATAATTCATGGAACCCATTCCATGGGTCCCAACTCTCCAGGTTGAAGCGAATATTACTACATGTATAACATGTACGGGAAACCTAGAGAATGGACACAGTGTGAATACGGAAGATTTCTAAATCTCAACGAATTGTCCCTCTCCTGGTGCTCCGCTTTCACTTTCCAACTCCTTTACTATCAACCTCCCAACTTGCAGATACAGCACGTTTAACCTCCTGGTTCGCACAGGTTGCCAATTTGGCAGAGGATGAAAGGGAATAGGGAGAACCAATGAGAGAGTAGCTGTTAGGCATATGCACGGGCACATGTCACTCTAATTTCCAGGCAGGAAGAAGAATTAACCAAAGTCTCAGCCACCCAGCGGGAACCAGGATAGGTCCTGAAACAAAATTTTGGACTTCCGTTCAGCTCACAAAAAACGAGTTGAAAAATGGAGCTCAGGGGCACAGCAATTCACAAACTGTCAGAGTAATAAAGGACAACTATCTTCCAAAAATCTGTTGAGGGAAGGCAACGAGGTGGACTTGAAAGAGAGGCAGAATAGCAGGAAACAGATTTCATGAGGTATGTTGGAATTGCCTTTAAAGCACAGGAAGAGGGGCACAACTTCGACAATGATGCACTTGGCCAAAATGGGCGTATGCGTTTTCTCCTGAATATATTCAGGAGAAAACGCATATGCCATTTTTGGCCAAGGAAGCAAGCGGGCATTGCAAATCTGCACTACAAAGAAGTATCCATTCCCACGAGTCAAAAGGGACATCCACAAAGTGGGTAAAAACCAGAAAGGCAAGACAGGCCCTGGAGAACAGGGAGCCTTGTTATGCGGTTGGGCAGGATGTAAATGGCCAACTTCCTCTCTGGAGGAATGCTTTGTGTTCCCTAAAACAAGTAAACTACAGAGCTACAGAGCCAAGGGCGCTTCCAGTCTAGGGAATATACCTTGGGAAAACTGAAAATCAATAATACAGAACCACCTCAAAATTTAGGACTGCACTGCTTACAAGAACCTCAACTTGGGTACACCTTAAATATCCCAGGAAGTATAAAAATGGTTCAAATAATTGTGGTACTTACGTACGATGGAATATCCCTCAGCCATGAAATCAATGTCATAAGACTAGTAGCAGCAAAATGAGTGGATTCAGGTACGATGATTCTAAGTGAAAAAAGTCACACAGAAAAAGAAACTTATCTTAAGATATCACTTATGAAGATCCTGTAAACATGGCTACACTTGAACTGACTGAGGAAAGAGAAAAGAGCCTCACATTTAGAAAACACTCTTATGCCTGCTTAAGGGGGATGGACAAGTGGGGTGATGCATAAAATCCATAGTTTGATATAAGCACAGGTACTGTTCCAAAAACAACTATGGAATAGAAAAGACCTACACCTTCCTCAAGGAAAGGGCTCAAAACTCCTTATTTCCCGCAGAGGAATATACCTGACTTTTAAGAATCTTAAAAACTATGTAGTGATATGTCTGTGTAAGGGAATCAAGTGTGTCTAGACTGGCATAAACATGGCAGCGAGAATCAGTTCAAAACCACTATAAAAAGGAATTTCAAAAATAAAACAAAAAAGAGGGAATTTCTTTACCATTCCTTCAGGGTCTCTGATGAAACCTGGAATGACCCTGTCTACAATGACAGCTGGATATGGCATAAGGCTGGACACTTGGGACTGAGAGAATTGGTGAGATTGGGTGGGCAAATGCAGACCCTTTAAAGCAATAATGCGTGGCACCCATTCCATGAGTCCCAACTCTCCAGGTTGAAGGGAATATTACTACAGCTATTACATGTACGGGAAACCTAGAGGATGGACACACTGTGAATACGAAAGGCTTCTTAAACTCAATGAATCGTGCCTCTCCTGGTGCTCCGGTTTGATTTTCCAAGTGCTTTACTATGAATATCCCAACTTGGAGAGACAGCCCCTTTAACCTCCTGGTTCGCACACGTTGCCAATTTGGCAGAGGATGAAAGGGAAGAGGGAGAACCAATGAGAGAGTAGCTGTTAGGCATTTGGCCAGGCACATGTCACTCTAATTTCCTGGCAGGAAGAAGAATTAACCAAAGTCTCAGCCACCCACCGGGAACCAGTATAGGTCCTGAACCAAAATTTTGGACTTGCGTTCAGCTCACAAAAATGAGTTGAAAAATGGAGCTCAGGGGCACAGCAATTCACAAACTGGCAGAGTAATAAAGGACAACTATCGTCCAGAAATATGTTGAGGGAAGGCAACGAGGCACACTTGAAAGCGAGGCAGAATAGCAGGAAACAGATTTCAAAAAGTACATTGGAATTGCCTTTAAAGCACAGGAAGAGGGGCAGAAGTTCGACAATGATGCACTTGGCCTAAAAGTTCTTATGTGTTTTCTCCTGAATATATTCAGGAGAAAACGCATACGCCCTTTCTGGCCAAGCAAGCAAGCTGACAATGCAAATCTGCACAACAATGAAGTATCACTTCCCACCTGTCAAAAGGAACATCCACAATATGTGTAAAAACCAGAAAGGCAAGACAGGCCCTGGAGAACAGGGAGCCTTGTTATGCTAATGGGCGGGATGTAAATTGCCAACTGCCTCACTGGAGGACTGCATTGTGTTCCCTAAAACTAGTAAACAAAAGAGCTACAGAGCCAAAGGCACTTCCAGTCTAGGGAATATACCTTGGGAAAACTGAAAATCAATAACACAAAGCAACCCCCAAAGTCAGGGCTACACTGTTTACAAGGACCTCAACTTGGGTACAGGTAAAATATCCCAGGAAATATAAAAATAGTTCAAAAAATTGTGGTACTTACGTACGATGGAATATCCCTGAGCCATGAAATCAATGTCCTAAGACCAGTAGCAGCAAAATGAGTGGATTCATGTACGATGATTCTAAGTGAAATAAGTCACACAGAAAAAGAAACTTATCATTAGATATCACTTATGAAGATCCTGTAAACATGGCTACACATGAACTGAGTTAGGAAAGAGAACAGATTCTCACATTTAAAAAACACTCTTATGCCTGCCTAAGAGGGAAGGAGAGGTGGGGTGATGCATAAAACCAGAGTTTGATATAAGCACAGGTACCGTTCCAAAAACCAACTATGGAATAGACAAGACCTACACCTTCCTCAGTGAAAGGGACTCAAAACACCATATTTCCAACAGAGGAATATATCTGACTAGTAAGAATCTTAAAACCTATGTACTGATATGTCTCCGCAAGGGAATCAAATGTGTCTAGACTGGCATAAAACATGGCAGCGAGAATAAGCTCAAACCCACTATAAAAAGGAATTTCAACAGCAAAACAAAAAAAAACAGGGAAATTCTTTACAATTCCTTCAGGATCTCTGATGAAACCTGGAATGACCCTATCTACAATGACAGCTGGATGTGGCATAATGCTCAACACTTGGGACAGAGAGGTTTGGTGAGATTGGGTGAGCAACTGCAGACCCCTCAAAGCAATATTTCATGGAACCCATTCCATGGGTCCCAACTCTCCAGGTTGAAGCGAATATTACTACATGTATAACATGTACGGGAAACCTAGAGAATGGACACAGTGTGAATACGGAAGATTTCTAAATCTCAACGAATTGTCCCTCTCCTGGTGCTCCGCTTTTACTTTCCAACTCCTTTACTATCAACCTCCCAACTTGCAGATACAGCACGTTTAACCTCCTGGTTCGCACAGGTTGCCAATTTGGCAGAGGATGAAAGGGAATAGGGAGAACCAATGAGAGAGTAGCTGTTAGGCATATGCACGGGCACATGTCACTCTAATTTCCAGGCAGGAAGAAGAATTAACCAAAGTCTCAGCCACCCACCGGGAACCAGGATAGGTCCTGAAACAAAATTTTGGACTTCCGTTCAGCTCACAAAAAACGAGTTGAAAAATGGAGCTCAGGGGCACAGCAATTCACAAACTGTCAGAGTAATAAAGGACAACTATCTTCCAAAAATCTGTTGAGGGAAGGCAACGAGGTGGACTTGAAAGAGAGGCAGAATAGCAGGAAACAGATTTCATGAGGTATGTTGGAATTGCCTTTAAAGCACAGGAAGAGGGGCACAACTTCGACAATGATGCACTTGGCCAAAATGGGCGTATGCGTTTTCTCCTGAATATATTCAGGAGAAAACGCATATGCCATTTTTGGCCAAGGAAGCAAGCGGGCATTGCAAATCTGCACTACAAAGAAGTATCCCTTCCCACGAGTCAAAAGGGACATCCACAAAGTGGGTAAAAACCAGAAAGGCAAGACAGGCCCTGGAGAAAAGGGAGCCTTGTTATGCGGTTGGGCAGGATGTAAATGGCCAACTTCCTCTCTGGAGGAATGCTTTGTGTTCCCTAAAACAAGTAAACTACAGAGCTACAGAGCCAAGGGCGCTTCCAGTCTAGGGAATATACCTTGGGAAATCTGAAAATCAATAATACAGAACCACCTCAAACTTTAGGACTGCACTGCTTACAAGAACCTCAACTTGGGTACACCTTAAATATCCCAGGAAGTATAAAAATGGTTCAAATAATTGTGGTACTTACGTACGATGGAATATCCCTCAGCCATGAAATCAATGTCATAAGACTAGTAGCAGCAAAATGAGTGGATTCAGGTACGAAGATTCTAAGTGAAATAAGTCACACAGAAAAAGAAACTTATCATAAGATATCACTTATGAAGATCCTATAAACATGGCTACACTTGCACTGACTGAGGAAAGAGAAAAGAGCCTCACATTTAGAAAACACTCTTATGCCTGCTTAAGGGGGATGGAGAGGTGGGGTGATGCATAAAATCCATAGTTTGATATAAGCACAGGTACCGTTCCAAAAACAACTATGGAATAGAAAAGACCTACACCTTCCTCAAGGAAAGGGCTCAAAACCCCTTATTTCCCGCAGAGGAATATACCTGACTATTAAGAATCTTAAAAACTATGTAGTGATATGTCTGTGTAAGGGAATCAAGTGTGTCTAGACTGGCATAAACATGGCAGCGAGAATCAGTTAAAACCCACTATAAAAAGGAATTTCAAAAAGAAAACAAAAAAGAGGGAATTTCTTTACCATTCCTTCAGGGTCTCTGATGAAACCTGGAATGACCCTGTCTACAATGACAGCTGGATATGGCATAAGGCTGGACACTTGGGACTGAGAGTATTGGTGAGATTGGGTGGGCAAATGCAGACCCTTTAAAGCAATAATGCGTGGCACCCATTCCATGAGTCCCAACTCTCCAGGTTGAAGGGAATATTACTACAGCTATTACATGTACGGGAATCCTAGAGGATGGACACACTGTGAATACGAAAGGCTTCTTAAACTCAATGAATCGTGCCTCTCCTGGTGCTCCGGTTTGATTTTCCAACTGCTTTACTATGAATATCCCAACTTGGAGAGACAGCCCCTTTAACCTCCTGGTTCGCACACGTTGCCAATTTGGCAGAGGATGAAAGGGAAGAGGGAGAACCAATGAGAGAGTAGCTGTTAGGCATTTGGCCAGGCACATGTCACTCTAATATCCTGGCAGGAAGAAGAATTAACCAAAGTCTCAGCCACCCACCGGGAACCAGTATAGGTCCTGAACCAAAATTTTGGACTTGCGTTCAGCTCACAAAAACGAGTTGAAAAATGGAGCTCAGGGGCACAGCAATTCACAAACTGGCAGAGTAATAAAGGACAACTATCGTCCAAAAATCTGTTGAGGGAAGGCAACGAGGCAGACTTGAAAGCGAGGCAGAATAGCAGGAAACAGATTTCAAAAAGTACATTGGAATCGCCTTTAAAGCACAGGAAGAGGGGCAGAAGTTCGACAATGATGCACTTGGCCTAAAAGTTCTTATGTGTTTTCTCCTGAATATATTCAGGAGAAAACGCATACGCCCTTTCTGGCCAAGCAAGCAAGCTGACAATGCAAATGTGCACAACAATGAAGTATCACTTCCCACCTGTCAAAAGGGACATCCACAATATGTGTAAAAAACAGAAAGGCAAGACAGGCCCTGGAGAACAGGGAGCCTTGTTATGCTAATGGGCGGGATGTAAATTGCCAACTGCCTCACTGGAGGAGTGCATTGTGTTCCCTAAAACAAGTAAACAAAAGAGCTACAGAGCCAAAGGCACTTCCAGTCTAGGGAATATACCTTGGGAAAACTGAAAATCAATAAGACAAAGCAACCCCCAAAGTCAGGGCTACACTGTTTACAAGAACCTCAACGTGGGTACAGGTTACATATCCCAGGAAATATAAAAATGGTTCAAAAAATTGTGGTACTTACGTACGATGGAATATCCCTGAGCCATGAAATCAATGTCCTAAGACCAGTAGCAGCAAAATGAGTGGATTCATGTACGATGATTCTAAGTGAAATAAGTCACACAGAAAAAGAAACTTATCATTAGATATCACTTATGAAGATCCTGTAAACATGGCTACACATGAACTGAGTTAGGAAAGAGAACAGATTCTTACATTTAGAAAACACTCTTATGCCTGCCTAAGAGGGAAGGAGAGGTGGGGTGATGCATAAAACCAGAGTTTGATATAAGAACAGGTACCGTTCCAAAAACCAACTATGGAATAGACAAGACCTACACCTTCCTCAGTGAAAGGGACTCAAAACCCCATATTTCCCGCAGAGGAATATATCTGACTAGTAAGAATCTTAAAACCTATGTACTGATATATCTCCGCAAGGGAATCAAATGTGTCTAGACTGGCATAAAACATGGCAGCGAGAATAAGCTCAAACCCACTATAAAAAGGAATTTCAACAGCAAAACAAAAAAAACAGGGAAATTCTTTACAATTCCTTCAGGATCTCTGATGAAACCTGGAATGACCCTATCTACAATGACAGCTGGATGTGGCATAATGCTCAACACTTGGGACAGAGAGGTTTGGTGAGATTGGGTGAGCAACTGCAGACCCCTCAAAGCAATATTTCATGGAACCCATTCCATGGGTCCCAACTCTCCACGTTGAAGCGAATATTACTACATGTATAACATGTACGGGAAACCTAGAGAATGGACACAGTGTGAATACGGAAGATTTCTAAATCTCAACGAATTGTCCCTCTCCTGGTGCTCCGCTTTCACTTTCCAACTCCTTTACTATCAACCTCCCAACTTGCAGATACAGCACGTTTAACCTCCTGGTTCGCACAGGTTGCCAATTTGGCAGAGGATGAAAGGGAATAGGGAGAACCAATGAGAGAGTAGCTGTTAGGCATATGCACGGGCACATGTCACTCTAATTTCCAGGCAGGAAGAAGAATTAACCAATGTCTCAGCCACCCACCGGGAACCAGGATAGGTCCTGAAACAAAATTTTGGACTTCCGTTCAGCTCACAAAAAACGAGTTGAAAAATGGAGCTCAGGGGCACAGCAATTCACAAACTGTCAGAGTAATAAAGGACAACTATCTTCCAAAAATCTGTTGAGGGAAGGCAACGAGGTGGACTTGAAAGAGAGGCAGAATAGCAGGAAACAGATTTCATGAGGTATGTTGGAATTGCCTTTAAAGCACAGGAAGAGGGGCACAACTTCGACAATGATGCACTTGGCCAAAATGGGCGTATGCGTTTTCTCCTGAATATATTCAGGAGAAAACGCATATGCCATTTTTGGCCAAGGAAGCAAGCGGGCATTGCAAATCTGCACTACAAAGAAGTATCCCTTCCCACGAGTCAAAAGGGACATCCACAAAGTGGGTAAAAACCAGAAAGGCAAGACAGGCCCTGGAGAACAGGGAGCCTTGTTATGCGGTTGGGCAGGATGTAAATGGCCAACTTCCTCTCTGGAGGAATGCTTTGTGTTCCCTAAAACAAGTAAACTACAGAGCTACAGAGCCAAGGGCGCTTCCATTCTAGGGAATATACCTTGGGAAAACTGAAAATCAAAAATACAGAACCACCTCAAAGTTTAGGACTGCACTCCTTACAAGAACCTCAACTTGGGTACACCTTAAATATCCCAGGAAGTATAAAAATGGTTCAAATAATTGTGGTACTTACGTACGATGGAATATCCCTCAG
The DNA here is from genome assembly GCF_964165515.1 of Mesoplodon bidens. Lineage (NCBI taxonomy): Eukaryota > Metazoa > Chordata > Mammalia > Artiodactyla > Ziphiidae > Mesoplodon > Mesoplodon bidens. Next base: position 559,453 of record NW_027672423.1, read on the forward strand.
CCATGAAATCAATGTCATAAGACTAGTAGCAGCAAAATGAGTGGATCCAGGTACGAAGATTCTAAGTGAAATAAGTCACACAGAAAAAGAAACTTATCATAAGATATCACTTATGAAGATCCTCTAAACATGGCTACAATTGAACTGACTGAGGAAAGAGAAAAGAGCCTCACATTTAGAAAACACTCTTATGCCTGCTTAAGGGGGATGGAGAGGTGGGGTGATGCATAAAATCCATAGTTTAATAAAAGCACATGTACTGTTCCAAAAACAACTATGGAATAGAAAAGACCTACACCTTCCTCAAGGAAAGGGCTCAAAACCCCTTATTTCCCGCAGAGGAATATACCTGACTATTAAGAATTTTAAAAACTATGTAGTGATATGTCTGTGTAAGGGAATCAAGTGTGTCTAGACTGGCATAAACATGGCAGCGAGAATCAGTTCAAAACCACTATAAAAAGGAATTTCAAAAATAAAACAAAAAAGAGGGAATTTCTTTACCATTCCTTCAGGGTCTCTGATGAAACCTGGAATGACCCTGTCTACAATGACAGCTGGATATGGCATAAGGCTGGACACTTGGGACTGAGAGAATTGGTGAGATTGGGTGGGCAAATGCAGACCCTTTAAAGCAATAATGCGTGGCACCCATTCCATGAGTCCCAACTCTCCAGGTTGAAGGGAATATTACTACAGCTATTACATGTACGGGAAACCTAGAGGATGGACACACTGTGAATACGAAAAGCTTCTTAAACTCAATGAATCGTGCCTCTCCTGGTGCTCCGGTTTGATTTTCCAACTGCTTTACTATGAATATCCCAACTTGGAGAGACAGCCCCTTTAACCTCCTGGTTCGCACACGTTGCCAATTTGGCAGAGGATGAAAGGGAAGAGGGAGAACCAATGAGAGAGTAGCTGTTAGGCATTTGGCCAGGCACATGTCACTCTAATTTCCTGGCAGGAAGAAGAATTAACCAAAGTCTCAGCCACCCACCGGGAACCAGTATAGGTCCTGAACCAAAATTTTGGACTTGCGTTCAGCTCACAAAAACGAGTTGAAAAATGGAGCTCAGGGGCACAGCAATTCACAAACTGGTAGAGTAATAAAGGACAACTATCGTCTAAAAATCTGTTGAGGGAAGGCAACGAGGCAGACTTGAAAGCGAGGCAGAATAGCAGGAAACAGATTTCAAAAAGTACATTGGAATCGCCTTTAAAGCACAGGAAGAGGGGCAGAAGTTCGACAATGATGCACTTGGCCTAAAAGTTCTTATGTGTTTTCTCCTGAATATATTCAGGAGAAAACGCATACGCCCTTTCTGGCCAAGCAAGGAAGCTGACAATGCAAATCTGCACAACAATGAAGTATCACTTCCCACCTGTCAAAAGGGACATCCACAATATGTGTAAAAACCAGAAAGGCAAGACAGGCCCTGGAGAACAGGGAGCCTTGTTATGCTAATGGGCGGGATGTAAATTGCCAACTGTCTCACTGGAGGAGTGCATTGTGTTCCCTAAAACAAGTAAACAAAAGAGCTACAGAGCCAAAGGCACTACCAGTCTAGGGAATATACCTTGGGAAAACTGAAAATCAATAAGACAAAGCAACCCCCAAAGTCAGGGCTACACTGTTTACAAGAACCTCAACGTGGGTACAGGTTAAATATCCCAGGAAATATAAAAATGGTTCAAAAAATTGTGGTACTTACGTACGATGGAATATCCCTGAGCCATGAAATCAATGTCCTAAGACCAGTAGCAGCAAAATGAGTGGATTCATGTACGATGATTCTAAGTGAAATAAGTCACACAGAAAAAGAAACTTATCATTAGATATCACTTATGAAGATCCTGTAAACATGGCTACACATGAACTGAGTTAGGAAAGAGAACAGATTCTTACATTTAGAAAACACTCTTATGCCTGCCTAAGAGGGAAGGAGAGGTGGGGTGATGCATAAAACCAGAGTTTGATATAAGAACAGGTACCGTTCCAAAAACCAACTATGGAATAGACAAGACCTACACCTTCCTCAGTGAAAGGGACTCAAAACCCCATATTTCCCGCAGAGGAATATATCTGACTAGTAAGAATCTTAAAACCTATGTACTGATATATCTCCGCAAGGGAATCAAATGTGTCTAGACTGGCATAAAACATGGCAGCGAGAATAAGCTCAAACCCACTATAAAAAGGAATTTCAACAGCAAAACAAAAAAAACAGGGAAATTCTTTACAATTCCTTCAGGATCTCTGATGAAACCTGGAATGACCCTATCTACAATGACAGCTGGATGTGGCATAATGCTCAACACTTGGGACAGAGAGGTTTGGTGAGATTGGGTGAGCAACTGCAGACCCCTTAAAGCAATAATTCATGGAACCCATTCCATGGGTCCCAACTCTCCAGGTTGAAGCGAATATTACTACATGTATAACATGTACGGGAAACCTAGAGAATGGACACAGTGTGAATACGGAAGATATCTAAATCTCAACGAATTGTCCCTCTCCTGGTGCTCCGCTTTCACTTTCCAACTCCTTTACTATCGACCTCCCAACTTGCAGATACAGCACGTTTAACCTCCTGGTTCGCACAGGTTGCCAATTTGGCAGAGGATGAAAGGGAATAGGGAGAACCAATGAGAGAGTAGCTGTTAGGCATATGCACGGGCACATGTCACTCTAATTTCCAGGCAGGAAGAAGAATTAACCAAAGTCTCAGCCACCCACCGGGAACCAGGATAGGTCCTGAAACAAAATTTTGGACTTCCGTTCAGCTCACAAAAAACGAGTTGAAAAATGGAGCTCAGGGGCACAGCAATTCACAAACTGTCAGAGTAATAAAGGACAACTATCTTCCAAAAATCTGTTGAGGGAAGGCAACGAGGTGGACTTGAAAGAGAGGCAGAATAGCAGGAAACAGATTTCATGAGGTATGTTGGAATTGCCTTTAAAGCACAGGAAGAGGGGCACAACTTCGACAATGATGCACTTGGCCAAAATGGGCGTATGCGTTTTCTCCTGAATATATTCAGGAGAAAACGCATATGCCATTTTTGGCCAAGGAAGCAAGCGGGCATTGCAAATCGGCACTACAAAGAAGTATCCCTTCCCACCAGTCAAAAGGGACATCCACAAAGTGGGTAAAAACCAGAAAGGCAAGACAGGCCCTGGAGAACAGGGAGCCTTGTTATGCGGTTGGGCAGGATGTAAATTGCCAACTTCCTCTCTGGAGGAATGCTTTGTGTTCCCTAAAACAAGTAAACTACAGAGCTACAGAGCCAAGGGCGCTTCCAGTCTAGGGAATATACCTTGGGAAAACTGAAAATCAAAAATACAGAACCACCTCAAAATTTAGGACTGCACTGCTTACAAGAAACTCAACTTGGTACACCTTAAATATCCCAGGAAGTATAAAAATGGTTCAAATAATTGTGGTACTTACGTACGATGGAATATCCCTCAGCCATGAAATCAATGTCATAAGACTAGTAGCAGCAAAATGAGTGGATCCAGGTACGATGATTCTAAGTGAAATAAGTCACACAGAAAAAGAAACTTATCATAAGATATCACTTATGAAGATCCTGTAAACATGGCTACAATTGAACTGGCTGAGGAAAAAGAAAAGAGCCTCACATTTAGAAAACACTCTTATGCCTGCTTAAGGGGGATGGAGAGGTGAGGTGATGCATAAAATCCATAGTTTGATATAAGCACAGGTACCGTTCCAAAAACAACTATGGAATAGAAAATACCTACACCTTCCTCAAGGAAAGGGCTCAAAACTCCTTATTTCCCGCAGAGGAATATACCTGACTATTAAGAATCTTAAAAACTATGTAGTGATATGTCTGTGTAAGGGAATCAAGTGTGTCTAGACTGGCATAAACATGGCAGCGAGAATCAGTTCAAACCCACTATAAAAAGGAATTTCAAAAATAAAACAAAAAAGGGAATTTCTTTACCATTCCTTCAGGGTCTCTGATGAAACCTGGAATGACCCTGTCTACAATGACAGCTGGATATGGCATAAGGCTGGACACATGGGACTGAGAGAATTGGTGAGATTGGGTGGGCAAATGCAGACCCTTTAAAGCAATAATGCGTGGCACCCATTCCATGAGTCCCAACTCTCCAGGTTGAAGGGAATATTACTACAGCTATTACATGTACGGGAAACCTAGAGGATGGACACACTGTGAATACGAAAGGCTTCTTAAACTCAATGAATCGTGCCTCTCCTGGTGCTCCGGTTTGATTTTCCAACTGCTTTACTATGAATATCCCAACTTGGAGAGACAGCCCCTTTAACCTCCTGGTTCGCACACGTTGCCAATTTGGCAGAGGATGAAAGGGAAGAGGGAGAACCAATGAGAGAGTAGCTGTTTGGCATTTGGCCAGGCACATGTCACTCTAATTTCCTGGCAGGAAGAAGAATTAACCAAAGTCTCAGCCACCCACCGGGAACCAGTATAGGTCCTGAACCAAAATTTTGGACTTGCGTTCAGCTCACAAAAATGAGTTGAAAAATGGAGCTCAGGGGCACAGCAATTCACAAACTGGCAGAGTAATAAAGGACAACTATCGTCCAGAAATATGTTGAGGGAAGGCAACGAGGCACACTTGAAAGCGAGGCAGAATAGCAGGAAACAGATTTCAAAAAGTACATTGGAATCGCCTTTAAAGCACAGGAAGAGGGGCAGAAGTTCGACAATGATGCACTTGGCCTAAAAGTTCTTATGTGTTTTCTCCTGAATATATTCAGGAGAAAACGCATACGCCCTTTCTGGCCAAGCAAGCAAGCTGACAATGCAAATCTGCACAACAATGAAGTATCACTTCCCACCTGTCAAAAGGGACATCCACAATATGTGTAAAAACCAGAAAGGCAAGACAGGCCCTGGAGAACAGGGAGCCTTGTTATGCTAATGGGCGGGATGTAAATTGCCAACTGTCTCACTGGAGGAGTGCATTGTGTTCCCTAAAACAAGTAAACAAAAGAGCTACAGAGCCAAAGGCACTACCAGTCTAGGGAATATACCTTGGGAAAACTGAAAATCAATAAGACAAAGCAACCCCCAAAGTCAGGGCTACACTGTTTACAAGAACCTCAACGTGGGTACAGGTAAAATATCCCAGGAAATATAAAAATGGTTCAAAAAATTGTGGTACTTACGTACGATGGAATATCCCTGAGCCATGAAATCAATGTCCTAAGACCAGTAGCAGCAAAATGAGTGGATTCATGTACGATGATTCTAAGTGAAATAAGTCACACAGAAAAAGAAACTTATCATTAGATATCACTTATGAAGATCCTGTAAACATGGCTACACATGAACTGAGTTAGGAAAGAGAACAGATTCTCACATTTAGAAAACACTCTTATGCCTGCCTAAGAGGGAAGGAGAGGTGGGGTGATGCCTAAAACCAGAGTTTGATATAAGCACAGGTACCGTTCCAAAAACCAACTATGGAATAGACAAGACCTACACCTTCCTCACTGAAAGGGACTCAAAACCCCATATTTCCCGCAGAGGAATATATCTGACTAGTAAGAATCTTAAAACCTATGTACTGATATGTCTCCGCAAGGGAATCAAATGTGTCTAGACTGGCATAAAACATGGCAGCGAGAAGAAGCTCAAAACCACTATAAAAAGGAATTTCAACAGCAAAACAAAAAAAAAACAGGGAAATTCTTTACAATTCCTTCAGGATCTCTGATGAAACCTGGAATGACCCTATCTACAATGACAGCTGGATGTGGCATAATGCTCAACACTTGGGACAGAGAGGTTTGGTGAGATTGGGTGAGCAACTGCAGACCCCTTAAAGCAATAATTCATGGAACCCATTCCATGGGTCCCAACTCTCCAGGTTGAAGCGAATATTACTACATGTATAACATGTACGGGAAACCTAGAGAATGGACACAGTGTGAATACGGAAGATATCTAAATCTCAACGAATTGTCCCTCTCCTGGTGCTCCGCTTTCACTTTCCAACTCCTTTACTATCGACCTCCCAACTTGCAGATACAGCACGTTTAACCTCCTGGTTCGCACAGGTTGCCAATTTGGCAGAGGATGAAAGGGAATAGGGAGAACCAATGAGAGAGTAGCTGTTAGGCATATGCACGGGCACATGTCACTCTAATTTCCAGGCAGGAAGAAGAATTAACCAAAGTCTCAGCCACCCACCGGGAACCAGGATAGGTCCTGAAACAAAATTTTGGACTTCCGTTCAGCTCACAAAAAACGAGTTGAAAAATGGAGCTCAGGGGCACAGCAATTCACAAACTGTCAGAGTAATAAAGGACAACTATCTTCCAAAAATCTGTTGAGGGAAGGCAACGAGGTGGACTTGAAAGAGAGGCAGAATAGCAGGAAACAGATTTCATGAGGTATGTTGGAATTGCCTTTAAAGCACAGGAAGAGGGGCACAACTTCGACAATGATGCACTTGGCCAAAATGGGCGTATGCGTTTTCTCCTGAATATATTCAGGAGAAAACGCATATGCCATTTTTGGCCAAGGAAGCAAGCGGGCATTGCAAATCGGCACTACAAAGAAGTATCCCTTCCCACCAGTCAAAAGGGACATCCACAAAGTGGGTAAAAACCAGAAAGGCAAGACAGGCCCTGGAGAACAGGGAGCCTTGTTATGCGGTTGGGCAGGATGTAAATTGCCAACTTCCTCTCTGGAGGAATGCTTTGTGTTCCCTAAAACAAGTAAACTACAGAGCTACAGAGCCAAGGGCGCTTCCAGTCTAGGGAATATACCTTGGGAAAACTGAAAATCAAAAATACAGAACCACCTCAAAATTTAGGACTGCACTGCTTACAAGAAACTCAACTTGGTACACCTTAAATATCCCAGGAAGTATAAAAATGGTTCAAATAATTGTGGTACTTACGTACGATGGAATATCCCTCAGCCATGAAATCAATGTCATAAGACTAGTAGCAGCAAAATGAGTGGATCCAGGTACGATGATTCTAAGTGAAATAAGTCACACAGAAAAAGAAACTTATCATAAGATATCACTTATGAAGATCCTGTAAACATGGCTACAATTGAACTGGCTGAGGAAAAAGAAAAGAGCCTCACATTTAGAAAACACTCTTATGCCTGCTTAAGGGGGATGGAGAGGTGAGGTGATGCATAAAATCCATAGTTTGATATAAGCACAGGTACCGTTCCAAAAACAACTATGGAATAGAAAATACCTACACCTTCCTCAAGGAAAGGGCTCAAAACTCCTTATTTCCCGCAGAGGAATATACCTGACTATTAAGAATCTTAAAAACTATGTAGTGATATGTCTGTGTAAGGGAATCAAGTGTGTCTAGACTGGCATAAACATGGCAGCGAGAATCAGTTCAAACCCACTATAAAAAGGAATTTCAAAAATAAAACAAAAAAGGGAATTTCTTTACCATTCCTTCAGGGTCTCTGATGAAACCTGGAATGACCCTGTCTACAATGACAGCTGGATATGGCATAAGGCTGGACACATGGGACTGAGAGAATTGGTGAGATTGGGTGGGCAAATGCAGACCCTTTAAAGCAATAATGCGTGGCACCCATTCCATGAGTCCCAACTCTCCAGGTTGAAGGGAATATTACTACAGCTATTACATGTACGGGAAACCTAGAGGATGGACACACTGTGAATACGAAAGGCTTCTTAAACTCAATGAATCGTGCCTCTCCTGGTGCTCCGGTTTGATTTTCCAACTGCTTTACTATGAATATCCCAACTTGGAGAGACAGCCCCTTTAACCTCCTGGTTCGCACACGTTGCCAATTTGGCAGAGGATGAAAGGGAAGAGGGAGAACCAATGAGAGAGTAGCTGTTTGGCATTTGGCCAGGCACATGTCACTCTAATTTCCTGGCAGGAAGAAGAATTAACCAAAGTCTCAGCCACCCACCGGGAACCAGTATAGGTCCTGAACCAAAATTTTGGACTTGCGTTCAGCTCACAAAAATGAGTTGAAAAATGGAGCTCAGGGGCACAGCAATTCACAAACTGGCAGAGTAATAAAGGACAACTATCGTCCAGAAATATGTTGAGGGAAGGCAACGAGGCACACTTGAAAGCGAGGCAGAATAGCAGGAAACAGATTTCAAAAAGTACATTGGAATTGCCTTTAAAGAACAGGAAGAGGGGCAGAAGTTCGACAATGATGCACTTGGCCTAAAAGTTCTTATGTGTTTTCTCCTGAATATATTCAGGAGAAAACGCATAGGCCCTTTCTGGCCAAGCAAGCAAGCTGACAATGCAAATCTGCACAACAATGAAGTATCACTTCCCACCTGTCAAAAGGGACATCCACAATATGTGTAAAAACCAGAAAGGCAAGACAGGCCCTGGAGAACAGGGAGCCTTGTTATGCTAATGGGCGGGATGAAAATTGCCAACTGCCTCACTGGAGGACTGCATTGTGTTCCCTAAAACTAGTAAACAAAAGAGCTACAGAGCCAAAACACTTCCAGTCTAGGGAATATACCTTGGGAAAACTGAAAATCAATAACACAAAGCAACCCCCAAAGTCAGGGCTACACTGTTTACAAGGACCTCAACTTGGGTACAGGTAAAATATCCCAGGAAATATAAAAATAGTTCAAAATATTGTGGTACTTACGTACGATGGAATATCCCTGAGCCATGAAATCAATGTCCTAAGACCAGTAGCAGCAAAATGAGTGGATTCATGTACGATGATTCTAAGTGAAATAAGTCACACAGAAAAAGAAACTTATCATTAGATATCACTTATGAAGATCCTGTAAACATGGCTACACATGAACTGAGTTAGGAAAGAGAACAGATTCTCACATTTAAAAAACACTCTTATGCCTGCCTAAGAGGGAAGGAGAGGTGGGGTGATGCATAAAACCAGAGTTTGATATAAGCACAGGTACCGTTCCAAAAACCAACTATGGAATAGACAAGACCTACACCTTCCTCAGGGAATGGGACTCAAAACACCATATTTCCAACAGAGGAATATATCTGACAAGTAAGAATCTTAAAACATATGTACTGATATGTCTCCGCAAGGGAATCAAATGTGTCTAGACTGGCATAAAACATGGCAGCGAGAATAAGATCAAACCCACTATAAAAAGGAATTTCAACAGCAAAACAAAAAAACAGGGAAATTCTTTACAATTCCTTCAGGGTCTCTGATGAAACCTGGAATGACCCTATCTACAATGACAGCTGGATGTGGCATAATGCTCAACACATGGGACAGAGAGGTTTGGTGAGATTGGGTGAGCAACTGCAGACCCCTCAAAGCAATAATTCATGGAACCCATTCCATGGGTCCTAACTCTCCAGGTTGAAGCGAATATTCCTACATGTATAACATGTACGGGAAACCTAGAGAATGGACACAGTGTGAATACGGAAGATTTCTAAATCTCAACGAATTGTCCCTCTCCTGGTGCTCCGCTTTCACTTTCCAACTCCTTTACTATCAACCTCCCAACTTGCAGATACAGCACGTTTAACCTCCTGGTTCGCACAGGTTGCCAATTTGGCAGAGGATGAAAGGGAATAGGGAGAACCAATGAGAGAGTAGCTGTTAGGCATATGCACGGGCACATGTCACTCTAATTTCCAGGCAGGAAGAAGAATTAACCAAAGTCTCAGCCACCCACCGGGAACCAGGATAGGTCCTGAAACAAAATTTTGGACTTCCGTTCAGCTCACAAAAAACGAGTTGAAAAATGGAGCTCAGGGGCACAGCAATTCACAAACTGTCAGAGTAATAAAGGACAACTATCTTCCAAAAATCTGTTGAGGGAAGGCAACGAGGTGGACTTGAAAGAGAGGCAGAATAGCAGGAAACAGATTTCATGAGGTATGTTGGAATTGCCTTTAAAGCACAGGAAGAGGGGCACAACTTCGACAATGATGCACTTGGCCAAAATGGGCGTATGCGTTTTCTCCTGAATATATTCAGGAGAAAACGCATATGCCATTTTTGGCCAAGGAAGCAAGCGGGCATTGCAAATCTGCACTACAAAGAAGTATCCCTACCCACCAGTCAAAAGGGACATCCACAAAATGGGTAAAAACCAGAAAGGCAAGACAGGCCCTGGAGAACAGGGAGCCTTGTTATGCGGTTGGGCAGGATGTAAATAGCCAACTTCCTCTCTGGAGGAATGCTTTGTGTTCCCTAAAACAAGTAAACTACAGAGCTACAGAGCCAAGGGCGCTTCCATTCTAGGGAATATACCTTGGGAAAACTGAAAATCAAAAATACAGAACCACCTCAAAGTTTAGTACTGCACTCCTTACAAGAACCTCAACTTGGGAACACCTTAAATATCCCAGGAAGTATAAAAATGCTTCAAATAATTGTGGTACTTACGTACGATGGAATATCCCTCAGCCATGAAATCAATGTCATAAGACTAGTAGCAGCAAAATGAGTGGATCCAGGTACGATGATTCTAAGTGAAATAAGTCACACAGAAAAAAAACTTATCATAAGATATCACTTATGAAGATCCTGTAAACATGGCTACACTTGAACTGACTGAGGAAAGAGAAAAGAGCCTCACATTTAGAAAATACTCTTATGCCTGCTTAAGGGGGATGGAGAGGTGGGGTGATGCATAAAATCCACAGTTTGATATAAGCACATGTACTGTTCCAAAAACAACTATGGAATAGAAAAGACCTACACCTTCCTCAAGGAAAGGGCTCAAAACCCCTTATTTCCCGCAGAGGAATATACCTGACTATTAAGAATCTTAAAAACTATTTAGTGATATGTCTGTGTAAGGGAATCAAGTGTGTCTAGACTGGCATAAACATGGCAGCGAGAATCAGTTCAAACCCAATATAAAAAGGAATTTCAAAAAAAAACAAAAAAGAGGGAATTTCTTTACCATTCCTTCAGGGTCTCTGATGAAACCTGGAATGACCCTGTCTACAATGACAGCTGGATATGGCATAAGGCTGGACACTTGGGACTGAGAGAATTGGTGAGATTGGGTGGGCAAATGCAGACCCTTTAAAGCAATAATGCGTGGCACCCATTCCATGAGTCCCAACTCTCCAGGTTGAAGGGAATATTACTACAGCTATTACATGTACGGGAAACCTAGAGGATGGACACACTGTGAATAAGAAAGGCTTCTTAAACTCAATGAATCGTGCCTCTCCTGGTGCTCTGGTTTGATTTTCCAACTGCTTTACTATGAATATCCCAACTTGGAGAGACAGCCCCTTTAACCTCCTGGTTCGCACACGTTGCCAATTTGGCAGAGGATGAAAGGGAAGAGGGAGAACCAATGAGAGAGTAGCTGTTTGGCATTTGGCCAGGCACATGTCACTCTAATTTCCTGGCAGGAAGAAGAATTAACCAAAGTCTCAGCCACCCAGCGGGAACCAGTATAGGTCCTGAACCAAAATTTTGGACTTGCGTTCAGCTCACAAAAACGAGTTGAAAAATGGAGCTCAGGGGCACAGCAATTCACAAACTGGCAGAGTAATAAAGGACAACTATCGTTCAAATATCTGTTGAGGGAAGGCAACGAGGCAGACTTGAAAGCGAGGCAGAATAGCAGGAAACAGATTTCAAAAAGTACATTGGAATTGCCTTTAAAGCACAGGAAGAGGGGCAGAAGTTCGACAATGATGCACTTGGCCTAAAAGTTCTTATGTGTTTTCTCCTGTATATATTCAGGAGAAAACGCATACGCCCTTTCTGGCCAAGCAAGCAAGCTGACAATGCAAATCTGCACAACAATGAAGTATCTCTTCCCACCTGTCAAAAGGGACGTCCACAATATGTGTAAAAACCAGAAAGGCAAGACAGGCCCTGGAGAACAGGGAGCCTTGTTATGCTAATGGGCGGGATGTAAATTGCCAACTGCCTCACTGGAGGAGTGCATTGTGTTCCCTAAAACAAGTAAACAAAAGAGCTACAGAGCCAAAGGCACTTCCAGTCTAGGGAATATACCTTGGGAAAACTGAAAATCAATAAGACAAAGCAACCCCCAAAGTCAGGGCTACACTGTTTACAAGAACCTCAACGTGGGTACAGGTAAAATATCCCAGGAAATATAAAAATGGTTCAAAAAATTGTGGTACTTACGTACAATGGAATATCCCTGAGCCATGAAATCAATGTCCTAAGACAAGTAGCAGCAAAATGAGTGGATGCATGTACGATGATTCTAAGTGAAATAAGTCACACAGAAAAAGAAACTTATCATTAGATATCACTTATGAAGATCCTGTAAACATGGCTACACATGAACTGAGTTAGGAAAGAGAACAGATTCTCACATTTAAAACACACACTTATGCCTGCCTAAGAGGGAAGGAGAGGTGGGGTGATGCATAAAACCAGAGTTTGATATAAGAACAGGTACCGTTCCAAAAACCAACTATGGAATAGACAAGACCTACACCTTCCTCAGTGAAAGGGACTCAAAACCCCATATTTCCCGCAGAGGAATATATCTGACTAGTAAGAATCTTAAAACCTATGTACTGATATGTCTCCGCAAGGGAATCAAATGTGTCTAGACTGGCATAAAACATGGCAGCGAGAATAAGCTCAAACCCACTATAAAAAGGAATTTCAACAGCAAAACAAAAAAAACAGGGAAATTCTTTACAATTCCTTCAGGATCTCTGATGAAACCTGGAATGACCCTATCTACAATGACAGCTGGATGTGGCATAATGCTCAACACATGGGACAGAGAGGTTTGGTGAGATTGGGTGAGCAACTGCAGACCCCTCAAAGCAATATTTCATGGAACCCATTCCATGGGTCCCAACTCTCCAGGTTGAAGCGAATATTGCTACATGTATAACATGTACGGGAAACCTAGAGAATGGACACAGTGTGAATACGGTAGATTTCTAAATCTCAACGAATTGTCCCTCTCCTGGTGCTCCGCTTTCACTTTCCAACTCCTTTACTATCAACCTCCCAACTTGCAGATACAGCACGTTTAACCTCCTGGTTCGCACAGGTTGCCAATGTGGCAGAGGATGAAAGGGAATAGGGAGAACCAATGAGAGAGTAGCTGTTAGGCATATGCACAGGCACATGTCACTCTAATTTCCAGGCAGGAAGAAGAATTAACCAAAGTCTCAGCCACCCACCGGGAACCAGGATAGGTTCTGAAACAAAATTTTGGACTTCCGTTCAGCTCACAAAAAACGAGTTGAAAAATGGAGCTCAGGGGCACAGCAATTCACAAACTGTCAGAGTAATAAAGGACAACTATCTTCCAAAAATCTGTTGAGGGAAGGCAACGAGGTGGACTTGAAAGAGAGGCAGAATAGCAGGAAACAGATTTCATGAGGTATGTTGGAATTGCCTTTAAAGCACAGGAAGAGGGGCACAACTTCGACAATGATGCACTTGGCCAAAATGGGCGTATGCGTTTTCTCCTGAATATATTCAGGAGAAAACGCATATGCCATTTTTGGCCAAGGAAGCAAGCGGGCATTGCAAATCGGCACTACAAAGAAGTATCCCTTCCCACGAGTCAAAAGGGACATCCACAAAGTGGGTAAAAACCAGAAAGGCAAGACAGGCCCTGGAGAACAGGGAGCCTTGTTATGCGGTTGGGCAGGATGTAAATGGCCAACTTCCTCTCTGGAGGAATGCTTTCTGTTCCCTAAAACAAGTAAACTACAGAGCTACAGAGCCAAGGGCGCTTCCATTCTAGGGAATATACCTTGGGAAAACTGAAAATCAAAAATACAGAACCACCTCAAAATTTAGGACTGCACTGCTTACAAGAAACTCAACTTGGTACACCTTAAATATCCCAGGAAGTATAAAAATGGTTCAAATAATTGTGGTACTTACGTACGATGGAATATCCCTCAGCCATGAAATCAATGTCATAAGACTAGTAGCAGCAAAATGAGTGGATTCAGGTACGATGATTCTAAGTGAAAAAAGTCACACAGAAAAAGAAACTTATCATAAGATATCACTTATGAAGATCCTGTAAACATGGCTACACTTGAACTGACTGACGAAAGAGAAAAGAGCCTCACATTTAGAAAACACTCTTATGCCTGCTTAAGGGGGATGGACAGGTGGGGTGATGCATAAAATCCTTAGTTTGATATAAGCACAGGTACCGTTCCAAAAACAACTATGGAATAGAAAAGACCTACACCTTCCTCAAGGAAAGGGCTCAAAACTCCTTATTTCCCGCAGAGGAATATACCTGACTATTAAGAATCTTAAAAACTATGTAGTGATATGTCTGTGTAAGGGAATCAAGTGTGTCTAGACTGGCATAAACATGGCAGCGAGAATCAGTTCAAAACCACTATAAAAAGGAATTTCAAAAATAAAACAAAAAAGAGGGAATTTCTTTACCATTCCTTCAGGGTCTCTGATGAAACCTGGAATGACCCTGTCTACAAGGACAGCTGGATATGGCATAAGGCTGGACACATGGGACTGAGAGAATTGGTGAGATTGGGTGGGCAAATGCAGACCCTTTAAAGCAATAATGCGTGGCACCCATTCCATGAGTCCCAACTCTCCAGGTTGAAGGGAATATTACTACAGCTATTACATGTACGGGAAACCTAGAGGATGGACACACTGTGAATACGAAAGGCTTCTTAAACTCAATGAATCGTGCCTCTCCTGGTGCTCCGGTTTGATTTTCCAACTGCTTTACTATGAATATCCCAACTTGGAGAGACAGCCCCTTTAACCTCCTGGTTCGCACACGTTGCCAATTTGGCAGAGGATGAAAGGGAAGAGGGAGAACCAATGAGAGAGTAGCTGTTAGGCATTTGGCCAGGCACATGTCACTCTAATTTCCTGGCAGGAAGAAGAATTAACCAAAGTCTCAGCCACCCACCGGGAACCAGTATAGGTCCTGAACCAAAATTTTGGACTTGCGTTCAGCTCACAAAAATGAGTTGAAAAATGGAGCTCAGGGGCACAGCAATTCACAAACTGGCAGAGTAATAAAGGACAACTATCGTCCAGAAATATGTTGAGGGAAGGCAACGAGGCACACTTGAAAGCGAGGCAGAATAGCAGGAAACAGATTTCAAAAAGTACATTGGAATTGCCTTTAAAGCACAGGAAGAGGGGCAGAAGTTCGACAATGATGCACTTGGCCTAAAAGTTCTTATGTGTTTTCTCCTGAATATATTCAGGAGAAAACGCATACGCCCTTTCTGGCCAAGCAAGCAAGCTGACAATGCAAATCTGCACAACAATGAAGTATCACTTCCCACCTGTCAAAAGGAACATCCACAATATGTGTAAAAACCAGAAAGGCAAGACAGGCCCTGGAGAACAGGGAGCCTTGTTATGCTAATGGGCGGGATGTAAATTGCCAACTGCCTCACTGGAGGACTGCATTGTGTTCCCTAAAACTAGTAAACAAAAGAGCTACAGAGCCAAAGGCACTTCCAGTCTAGGGAATATACCTTGGGAAAACTGAAAATCAATAACACAAAGCAACCCCCAAAGTCAGGGCTACACTGTTTACAAGGACCTCAACTTGGGTACAGGTAAAATATCCCAGGAAATATAAAAATAGTTCAAAAATTTGTGGTACTTACGTACGATGGAATATCCCTGAGCCATGAAATCAATGTCCTAAGACCAGTAGCAGCAAAATGAGTGGATTCATGTACGATGATTCTAAGTGAAATAAGTCACACAGAAAAAGAAACTTATCATTAGATATCACTTATGAAGATCCTGTAAACATGGCTACACATGAACTGAGTTAGGAAAGAGAACAGATTCTCACATTTAAAAAACACTCTTATGCCTGCCTAAGAGGGAAGGAGAGGTGGGGTGATGCATAAAACCAGAGTTTGATATAAGCACAGGTACCGTTCCAAAAACCAACTATGGAATAGACAAGACCTACACCTTCCTCAGTGAAAGGGACTCAAAACCCCATATTTCCCGCAGAGGAATATATCTGACTAGTAAGAATCTTAAAACCTATGTACTGATATGTCTCCGCAAGGGAATCAAATGTGTCTAGACTGGCATAAAACATGGCAGCGAGAATAAGCTCAAACCCACTATAAAAAGGAATTTCAACAGCAAAACAAAAAAACAGGGAAATTCTTTACAATTCCTTCAGGGTCTCTGATGAAACCTGGAATGACCCTATCTACAATGACAGCTGGATGTGGCATAATGCTCAACACATGGGACAGAGAGGTTTGGTGAGATTGGGTGAGCAACTGCAGACCCCTCAAAGCAATATTTCATGGAACCCATTCCATGGGTCCCAACTCTCCAGGTTGAAGCGAATATTACTACATGTATAACATGTACGGGAAACCTAGAGAATGGACACAGTGTGAATACGGAAGATTTCTAAATCTCAACGAATTGTCCCTCTCCTGGTGCTCCGCTTTCACTTTCCAACTCCTTTACTATCAACCTCCCAACTTGCAGATACAGCACGTTTAACCTCCTGGTTCGCACAGGTTGCCAATTTGGCAGAGGATGAAAGGGAATAGGGAGAACCAATGAGAGAGTAGCTGTTAGGCATATGCACGGGCACATGTCACTCTAATTTCCAGGCAGGAAGAAGAATTAACCAAAGTCTCAGCCACCCACCGGGAACCAGGATAGGTCCTGAAACAAAATTTTGGACTTCCGTTCAGCTCACAAAAAACGAGTTGAAAAATGGAGCTCAGGGGCACAGCAATTCACAAACTGTCAGAGTAATAAAGGACAACTATCTTCCAAAAATCTGTTGAGGGAAGGCAACGAGGTGGACTTGAAAGAGAGGCAGAATAGCAGGAAACAGATTTCATGAGGTATGTTGGAATTGCCTTTAAAGCACAGGAAGAGGGGCACAACTTCGACAATGATGCACTTGGCCAAAATGGGCGTATGCGTTTTCTCCTGAATATATTCAGGAGAAAACGCATATGCCATTTTTGGCCAAGGAAGCAAGCGGGCATTGCAAATCTGCACTACAAAGAAGTATCCATTCCCACGAGTCAAAAGGGACATCCACAAAGTGGGTAAAAACCAGAAAGGCAAGACAGGCCCTGGAGAACAGGGAGCCTTGTTATGCGGTTGGGCAGGATGTAAATGGCCAACTTCCTCTCTGGAGGAATGCTTTGTGTTCCCTAAAACAAGTAAACTACAGAGCTACAGAGCCAAGGGCGCTTCCAGTCTAGGGAATATACCTTGGGAAAACTGAAAATCAATAATACAGAACCACCTCAAAATTTCGGACTGCACTGCTTACAAGAACCTCAACTTGGGTACACCTTAAATATCCCAGGAAGTATAAAAATGGTTCAAATAATTGTGGTACTTACGTACGATGGAATATCCCTCAGCCATGAAATCAATGTCATAAGACTAGTAGCAGCAAAATGAGTGGATTCAGGTACGATGATTCTAAGTGAAAAAAGTCACACAGAAAAAGAAACTTATCAGAAGATATCACTTATGAAGATCCTGTAAACATGGCTACACTTGAACTAACTGAGGAAAGAGAAAAGAGCCTCACATTTAGAAAACACTCTTATGCCTGCTTATGGGGGATGGAGAGGTGGGGTGATGCATAAAATCCATAGTTTGATATAAGCACAGGTACCGTTCCAAAAACAACTATGGAATAGAAAAGACCTACACCTTCCTCAAGGAAAGGGCTAAAAACTCCTTATTTCCCGCAGAGGAATATACCTGACTATTAAGAATCTTAAAAACTATGTAGTGATATGTCTGTGTAAGGGAATCAAGTGTGTCTAGACTGGCATAAACATGGCAGCGAGAATCAGTTCAAAACCACTATAAAAAGGAATTTCAAAAATAAAACAAAAAAGAGGGAATTTCTTTACCATTCCTTCAGGGTCTCTGATGAAACCTGGAATGACCCTGTCTACAATGACAGCTGGATATGGCATAAGGCTGGACACTTGGGACTGAGAGAATTGGTGAGATTGGGTGGGCAAATGCAGACCCTTTAAAGCAATAATGCGTGGCACCCATTCCATGAGTCCCAACTCTCCAGGTTGAAGGGAATATTACTACAGCTATTACATGTACGGGAAACCTAGAGGATGGACACACTGTGAATACGAAAGGCTTCTTAAACTCAATGAATCGTGCCTCTCCTGGTGCTCCGGTTTGATTTTCCAACTGCTTTACTATGAATATCCCAACTTGGAGAGACAGCCCCTTTAACCTCCTGGTTCGCACACGTTGCCAATTTGGCAGAGGATGAAAGGGAAGAGGGAGAACCAATGAGAGAGTAGCTGTTAGGCATTTGGCCAGGCACATGTCACTCTAATTTCCTGGCAGGAAGAAGAATTAACCAAAGTCTCAGCCACCCACCGGGAACCAGTATATGTCCTGAACCAAAATTTTGGACTTGCGTTCAGCTCACAAAAATGAGTTGAAAAATGGAGCTCAGGGGCACAGCAATTCACAAACTGGCAGAGTAATAAAGGACAACTATCGTCCAGAAATATGTTGAGGGAAGGCAACGAGGCACACTTGAAAGCGAGGCAGAATAGCAGGAAACAGATTTCAAAAAGTACATTGGAATTGCCTTTAAAGCACAGGAAGAGGGGCAGAAGTTCGACAATGATGCACTTGGCCTAAAAGTTCTTATGTGTTTTCTCCTGAATATATTCAGGAGAAAACGCATACGCC
Organism: Mesoplodon bidens; assembly: GCF_964165515.1. Classification (NCBI taxonomy): domain Eukaryota; kingdom Metazoa; phylum Chordata; class Mammalia; order Artiodactyla; family Ziphiidae; genus Mesoplodon; species Mesoplodon bidens. The sequence continues at coordinate 578,149 of NW_027672423.1, forward strand.
CTTTCTGGCCAAGCAAGCAAGCTGACAATGCAAATCTGCACAACAATGAAGTATCACTTCCCACCTGTCAAAAGGAACATCCACAATATGTGTAAAAACCAGAAAGGCAAGACAGGCCCTGGAGAACAGGGAGCCTTGTTATGCTAATGGGCGGGATGTAAATTGCCAACTGCCTCACTGGAGGACTGCATTGTGTTCCCTAAAACTAGTAAACAAAAGAGCTACAGAGCCAAAGGCACTTCCAGTCTAGGGAATATACCTTGGGAAAACTGAAAATCAATAACACAAAGCAACCCCCAAAGTCAGGGCTACACTGTTTACAAGGACCTCAACTTGGGTACAGGTAAAATATCCCAGGAAATATAAAAATAGTTCAAAAAATTGTGGTACTTACGTACGATGGAATATCCCTGAGCCATGAAATCAATGTCCTAAGACCAGTAGCAGCAAAATGAGTGGATTCATGTACGATGATTCTAAGTGAAATAAGTCACACAGAAAAAGAAACTTATCATTAGATATCACTTATGAAGATCCTGTAAACATGGCTACACATGAACTGAGTTAGGAAAGAGAACAGATTCTCACATTTAAAAAACACTCTTATGCCTGCCTAAGAGGGAAGGAGAGGTGGGGTGATGCATAAAACCAGAGTTTGATATAAGCACAGGTACCGTTCCAAAAACCAACTATGGAATAGACAAGACCTACACCTTCCTCAGTGAAAGGGACTCAAAACACCATATTTCCAACAGAGGAATATATCTGACTAGTAAGAATCTTAAAACCTATGTACTGATATGTCTCCGCAAGGGAATCAAATGTGTCTAGACTGGCATAAAACATGGCAGCGAGAATAAGCTCAAACCCACTATAAAAAGGAATTTCAACAGCAAAACAAAAAAAACAGGGAAATTCTTTACAATTCCTTCAGGATCTCTGATGAAACCTGGAATGACCCTATCTACAATGACAGCTGGATGTGGCATAATGCTCAACACTTGGGACAGAGAGGTTTGGTGAGATTGGGTGAGCAACTGCAGACCCCTCAAAGCAATATTTCATGGAACCCATTCCATGGGTCCCAACTCTCCAGGTTGAAGCGAATATTACTACATGTATAACATGTACGGGAAACCTAGAGAATGGACACAGTGTGAATACGGAAGATTTCTAAATCTCAACGAATTGTCCCTCTCCTGGTGCTCCGCTTTCACTTTCCAACTCCTTTACTATCAACCTCCCAACTTGCAGATACAGCACGTTTAACCTCCTGGTTCGCACAGGTTGCCAATTTGGCAGAGGATGAAAGGGAATAGGGAGAACCAATGAGAGAGTAGCTGTTAGGCATATGCACGGGCACATGTCACTCTAATTTCCAGGCAGGAAGAAGAATTAACCAAAGTCTCAGCCACCCACCGGGAACCAGGATAGGTCCTGAAACAAAATTTTGGACTTCCGTTCAGCTCACAAAAAACGAGTTGAAAAATGGAGCTCAGGGGCACAGCAATTCACAAACTGTCAGAGTAATAAAGGACAACTATCTTCCAAAAATCTGTTGAGGGAAGGCAACGAGGTGGACTTGAAAGAGAGGCAGAATAGCAGGAAACAGATTTCATGAGGTATGTTGGAATTGCATTTAAAGCACAGGAAGAGGGGCACAACTTCGACAATGATGCACTTGGCCAAAATGGGCGTATGCGTTTTCTCCTGAATATATTCAGGAGAAAACGCATATGCCATTTTTGGCCAAGGAAGCAAGCGGGCATTGCAAATCTGCACTACAAAGAAGTATCCCTTCCCACGAGTCAAAAGGGACATCCACAAAGTGGGTAAAAACCAGAAAGGCAAGACAGGCCCTGGAGAACAGGGAGCCTTGTTATGCGGTTGGGCAGGATGTAAATGGCCAACTTCCTCTCTGGAGGAATGCTTTGTGTTCCCTAAAACAAGTAAACTACAGAGCTACAGAGCCAAGGGCGCTTCCAGTCTAGGGAATATACCTTGGGAAAATTGAAAATCAATAATACAGAACCACCTCAAACTTTAGGACTGCACTGCTTACAAGAACCTCAACTTGGGTACACCTTAAATATCCCAAGAAGTATAAAAATGGTTCAAATAATTGTGGTACTTACGTACGATGGAATATCCCTCAGCCATGAAATCAATGTCATAAGACTAGTAGCAGCAAAATGAGTGGATTCAGGTACGAAGATTCTAAGTGAAATAAGTCACACAGAAAAAGAAACTTATCATAAGATATCACTTATGAAGATCCTATAAACATGGCTACACTTGCACTGACTGAGGAAAGAGAAAAGAGCCTCACATTTAGAAAACACTCTTATGCCTGCTTAAGGGGGATGGAGAGGTGGGGTGATGCATAAAATCCATAGTTTGATATAAGCACAGGTACCGTTCCAAAAACAACAATGGAATAGAAAAGACCTACACCTTCCTCAAGGAAAGGGCTCAAAACCCCTTATTTCCCGCAGAGGAATATACCTGACTATTAAGAATCTTAAAAACTATGTAGTGATATGTCTGTGTAAGGGAATCAAGTGTGTCTAGACTGGCATAAACATGGCAGCGAGAATCAGTTCAAACCCACTATAAAAAGGAATTTCAAAAAGAAAACAAAAAAGAGGGAATTTCTTTACCATTCCTTCAGGGTCTCTGATGAAACCTGGAATGACCCTGTCTACAATGACAGCTGGATATGGCATAAGGCTGGACACTTGGGACTGAGAGTATTGGTGAGATTGGGTGGGCAAATGCAGACCCTTTAAAGCAATAATGCGTGGCACCCATTCCATGAGTCCCAACTCTCCAGGTTGAAGGGAATATTACTACAGCTATTACATGTACGGGAATCCTAGAGGATGGACACACTGTGAATACGAAAGGCTTCTTAAACTCAATGAATCGTGCCTCTCCTGGTGCTCCGGTTTGATTTTCCAACTGCTTTACTATGAATATCCCAACTTGGAGAGACAGCCCCTTTAACCTCCTGGTTCGCACACGTTGCCAATTTGGCAGAGGATGAGAGGGAAGAGGGAGAACCAATGAGAGAGTAGCTGTTAGGCATTTGGCCAGGCACATGTCACTCTAATTTCCTGGCAGGAAGAAGAATTAACCAAAGTCTCAGCCACCCACCGGGAACCAGTATAGGTCCTGAACCAAAATTTTGGACTTGCGTTCAGCTCACAAAAACGAGTTAAAAAATGGAGCTCAGGGGCACAGCAATTCACAAACTGGCAGAGTAATAAAGGACAACTATCGTCCAAAAATCTGTTGAGGGAAGGCAACGAGGCAGACTTGAAAGCGAGGCAGAATAGCAGGAAACAGATTTCAAAAAGTACATTGGAATCGCCTTTAAAGCACAGGAAGAGGGGCAGAAGTTCGACAATGATGCACTTGGCCTAAAAGTTCTTATGTGTTTTCTCCTGAATATATTCAGGAGAAAACGCATACGCCCTTTCTGGCCAAGCAAGCAAGCTGACAATGCAAATGTGCACAACAATGAAGTATCACTTCCCACCTGTCAAAAGGGACATCCACAATATGTGTAAAAAACAGAAAGGCAAGACAGGCCCTGGAGAACAGGGAGCCTTGTTATGCTAATGGGCGGGATGTAAATTGCCAACTGCCTCACTGGAGGAGTGCATTGTGTTCCCTAAAACAAGTAAACAAAAGAGCTACAGAGCCAAAGGCACTTCCAGTCTAGGGAATATACCTTGGGAAAACTGAAGATCAATAAGACAAAGCAACCCCCAAAGTCAGGGCTACACTGTTTACAAGAACCTCAACGTGGGTACAGGTTAAATATCCCAGGAAATATAAAAATGGTTCAAAAAATTGTGGTACTTACGTACGATGGAATATCCCTGAGCCATGAAATCAATGTCCTAAGACCAGTAGCAGCAAAATGAGTGGATTCATGTACGATGATTCTAAGTGAACTAAGTCACACAGAAAAAGAAACTTATCATTAGATATCACTTATGAAGATCCTGTAAACATGGCTACACATGAACTGAGTTAGGAAAGAGAACAGATTCTTACATTTAGAAAACACTCTTATGCCTGCCTAAGAGGGAAGGAGAGGTGGGGTGATGCATAAAACCAGAGTTTGATATAAGAACAGGTACCGTTCCAAAAACCAACTATGGAATAGACAAGACCTACACCTTCCTCAGTGAAAGGGACTCAAAACCCCATATTTCCCGCAGAGGAATATATCTGACTAGTAAGAATCTTAAAACCTATGTACTGATATATCTCCGCAAGGGAATCAAATGTGTCTAGACTGACATAAAACATGGCAGCGAGAATAAGCTCAAACCCACTATAAAAAGGAATTTCAACAGCAAAACAAAAAAAACAGGGAAATTCTTTACAATTCCTTCAGGATCTCTGATGAAACCTGGAATGACCCTATCTACAATGACAGCTGGATGTGGCATAATGCTCAACACTTGGGACAGAGAGGTTTGGTGAGATTGGGTGAGCAACTGCAGACCCCTCAAAGCAATATTTCATGGAACCCATTCCATGGGTCCCAACTCTCCACGTTGAAGCGAATATTACTACATGTATAACATGTACGGGAAACCTAGAGAATGGACACAGTGTGAATACGGAAGATTTCTAAATCTCAACGAATTGTCCCTCTCCTGGTGCTCCGCTTTCACTTTCCAACTCCTTTACTATCAACCTCCCAACTTGCAGATACAGCACGTTTAACCTCCTGGTTCGCACAGGTTGCCAATTTGGCAGAGGATGAAAGGGAATAGGGAGAACCAATGAGAGAGTAGCTGTTAGGCATATGCACGGGCACATGTCACTCTAATTTCCAGGCAGGAAGAAGAATTAACCAATGTCTCAGCCACCCACCGGGAACCAGGATAGTTCCTGAAACAAAATTTTGGACTTCCGTTCAGCTCACAAAAAACGAGTTGAAAAATGGAGCTCAGGGGCACAGCAATTCACAAACTGTCAGAGTAATAAAGGACAACTATCTTCCAAAAATCTGTTGAGGGAAGGCAACGAGGTGGACTTGAAAGAGAGGCAGAATAGCAGGAAACAGATTTCATGAGGTATGTTGGAATTGCCTTTAAAGCACAGGAAGAGGGGCACAACTTCAACAATGATGCACTTGGCCAAAATGGGCGTATGCGTTTTCTCCTGAATATATTCAGGAGAAAACGCATATGCCATTTTTGGCCAAGGAAGCAAGCGGGCATTGCAAATCTGCACTACAAAGAAGTATCCCTTCCCACGAGTCAAAAGGGACATCCACAAAGTGGGTAAAAACCAGAAAGGCAAGACAGGCCCTGGAGAACAGGGAGCCTTGTTATGCGGTTGGGCAGGATGTAAATGGCCAACTTCCTCTCTGGAGGAATGCTTTGTGTTCCCTAAAACAAGTAAACTACAGAGCTACAGAGCCAAGGGCGCTTCCATTCTAGGGAATATACCTTGGGAAAACTGAAAATCAAAAATACAGAACCACCTCAAAATTTAGGACTGCACTGCTTACAGGAACCTCAACTTGGGTACACCTTAAATATCCCAGGAAGTATAAAAATGGTTCAAATAATTGTGGTACTTACGTACGATGGAATATCCCTCAGCCATGAAATCAATGTCATAAGACTAGTAGCAGCAAAATGAGTGGATCCAGGTACGAAGATTCTAAGTGAAATAAGTCACACAGAAAAAGAAACTTATCATAAGATATCACTTATGAAGATCCTCTAAACATGGCTACAATTGAACTGACTGAGGAAAGAGAAAAGAGCCTCACATTTAGAAAACACTCTTATGCCTGCTTAAGGGGGATGGAGAGGTGGGGTGATGCATAAAATCCATAGTTTAATAAAAGCACATGTACTGTTCCAAAAACAACTATGGAATAGAAAAGACCTACACCTTCCTCAAGGAAAGGGCTCAAAACCCCTTATTTCCCGCAGAGGAATATACCTGACTATTAAGAATTTTAAAAACTATGTAGTGATATGTCTGTGTAAGGGAATCAAGTGTGTCTAGACTGGCATAAACATGGCAGCGAGAATCAGTTCAAACCCACTATAAAAAGGAATTTCAAAAATAAAACAAAAAAGAGGGAATTTCTTTACCATTCCTTCAGGGTCTCTGATGAAACCTGGAATGACCCTGTCTACAATGACAGCTGGATATGGCATAAGGCTGGACACTTGGGACTGAGAGAATTGGTGAGATTGGGTGGGCAAATGCAGACCCTTTAAAGCAATAATGCGTGGCACCCATTCCATGAGTCCCAACTCTCCAGGTTGAAGGGAATATTACTACAGTTATTACATGTACGGGAAACCTAGAGGATGGACACACTGTGAATACGAAAGGCTTCTTAAACTCAATGAATCGTGCCTCTCCTGGTGCTCCGGTTTGATTTTCCAACTGCTTTACTATGAATATCCCAACTTGGAGAGACAGCCCCTTTAACCTCCTGGTTCGCACACGTTGCCAATTTGGCAGAGGATGAAAGGGAAGAGGGAGAACCAATGAGAGAGTAGCTGTTAGGCATTTGGCCAGGCACATGTCACTCTAATTTCCTGGCAGGAAGAAGAATTAACCAAAGTCTCAGCCACCCACCGGGAACCAGTATAGGTCCTGAACCAAAATTTTGGACTTGCGTTAAGCTCACAAAAACGAGTTGAAAAATGGAGCTCAGGGCCACAGCAATTCACAAACTGGCAGAGTAATAAAGGACAACTATCGTCCAAAAATCTGTTGAGGGAAGGCAACGAGGCAGACTTGAAAGCGAGGCAGAATAGCAGGAAACAGATTTCAAAAAGTACATTGGAATCGCCTTTAAAGCACAGAAAGAGGGGCAGAAGTTCGACAATGATGCACTTGGCCTAAAAGTTCTTATGTGTTTTCTCCTGAATATATTCAGGAGAAAACGCATACGCCCTTTCTGGCCAAGCAAGCAAGCTGACAATGCAAATCTGCACAACAATGAAGTATCACTTCCCACCTGTCAAAAGGGACATCCACAATATGTGTAAAAACCAGAAAGGCAAGACAGGCCCTGGAGAACAGGGAGCCTTGTTATGCTAATGGGCGGGATGTAAATTGCCAACTGCCTCACTGGAGGAGTGCATTGTGTTCCCTAAAACAAGTAAACAAAAGAGCTACAGAGCCAAAGGCACTTCCAGTCTAGGGAATATACCTTGGGAAAACTGAAAATCAATAACACAAAACAACCCCCAAAGTCAGGGCTACACTGTTTACAAGGACCTCAACTTGGGTACAGGTAAAATATCCCAGGAAATATAAAAATGGTTCAAAAAATTGTGGTACTTACGTACGATGGAATATCCCTGAGCCATGAAATCAATGTCCTAAGACCAGTAGCAGCAAAATGAGTGGATTCATGTACGATGATTCTAAGTGAAATAAGTCACACAGAAAAAGAAACTTATCATTAGATATCACTTATGAAGATCCTGTAAACATGGCTACACATGAACTGAGTTAGGAAAGAGAACAGATTCTCACATTTAAAAAACACTCTTATGCCTGCCTAAGAGGGAAGGAGAGGTGGGGTGATGCATAAAACCAGAGTTTGATGTAAGCACAGGTACCGTTCCAAAAACCAACTATGGAATAGACAAGACCTACACCTTCCTCAGTGAAAGGGACTCAAAACACCATATTTCCAACAGAGGAATATATCTGACTAGTAAGAATCTTAAAACCTATGTACTGATATGTCTCCGCAAGGGAATCAAATGTGTCTAGACTGGCATAAAACATGGCAGCGAGAATAAGCTCAAACCCACTATAAAAAGGAATTTCAACAGCAAAACAAAAAAACAGGGAAATTCTTTACAATTCCTTCAGGGTCTCTGATGAAACCTGGAATGACCCTATCTACAATGACAGCTGGATGTGGCATAATGCTCAACACTTGGGACAGAGAGGTTTGGTGAGATTGGGTGAGCAACTGCAGACCCCTCAAAGCAATAATTCATGGAACCCATTCCATGGGTCCCAACTCTCCAGGTTGAAGCGAATATTACTACATGTATAACATGTACGGGAAACCTAGAGAATGGACACAGTGTGAATACGGAAGATTTCTAAATCTCAACGAATTGTCCCTCTCCTGGTGCTCCGCTTTCACTTTCCAACTCCTTTACTATCAACCTCCCAACTTGTAGATACAGCACGTTTAACCTCCTGGTTCGCACAGGTTGCCAATTTGGCAGAGGATGAAAGGGAATAGGGAGAACCAATGAGAGAGTAGCTGTTAGGCATATGCACGGGCACATGTCACTCTAATTTCCAGGCAGGAAGAAGAATTAACCAAAGTCTCAGCCACCCACCGGGAACCAGGATAGGTCCTGAAACAAAATTTTGGACTTCCGTTCAGCTCACAAAAAACGAGTTGAAAAATGGAGCTCAGGGGCACAGCAATTCACAAACTGTCAGAGTAATAAAGGACAACTATCTTCCAAAAATCTGTTGAGGGAAGGCAATGAGGTGGACTTGAAAGAGAGGCAGAATAGCAGGAAACAGATTTCATGAGGTATGTTGGAATTGCCTTTAAAGCACAGGAAGAGGGGCACAACTTCGACAATGATGCACTTGGCCAAAATGGGCGTATGCGTTTTCTCCTGAATATATTCAGGAGAAAACGCATATGCCATTTTTTGCCAAGGAAGCAAGCGGGCATTGCAAATCTGCACTACAAAGAAGTATCCCTTCCCACGAGTCAAAAGGGACATCCACAAAGTGGGTAAAAACCAGAAAGGCAAGACAGGCCCTGGAGAACAGGGAGCCTTGTTATGCGGTTGGGCAGGATGTAAATGGCCAACTTCCTCTCTGGAGGAATGCTTTGTGTTCCCTAAAACAAGTAAACTACAGAGCTACAGAGCCAAGGGCGCTTCCATTCTAGGGAATATACCTTGGGAAAACTGAAAATCAAAAATACAGAACCACCTCAAAGTTTAGGACTGCACTCCTTACAAGAACCTCAACTTGGGTACACCTTAAATATACCAGGAAGTATAAAAATGGTTCAAATAATTGTGGTACTTACGTACGATGGAATATCCCTCAGCCATGAAATCAATGTCATAAGACTAGTAGCAGCAAAATGAGTGGATCCAGGTACGATGATTCTAAGTGAAATAAGTCACACAGAAAAAGAAACTTATCATAAGATATCACTTATGAAGATCCTATAAACATGGCTACACTTGCACTGACTGAGGAAAGAGAAAAGAGCCTCACATTTAGAAAACACTCTTATGCCTGCTTAAGGGGGATGGAGAGGTGGGGTGATGCATAAAATCCATAGTTTGATATAAGCACAGGTACCGTTCCAAAAACAACTATGGAATAGAAAAGACCTACACCTTCCTCAAGGAAAGGGCTCAAAACCCCTTATTTCCCGCAGAGGAATATACCTGACTATTAAGAATCTTAAAAACTATGTAGTGATATGTCTGTGTAAGGGAATCAAGTGTGTCTAGACTGGCATAAACATGGCAGCGAGAATCAGTTCAAACCCACTATAAAAAGGAATTTCAAAAATAAAACAAAAAAGAGGGAATTTCTTTACCATTCCTTCAGGGTCTCTGATGAAACCTGGAATGACCCTGTCTACAATGAGAGCTGGATATGGCATAAGGCTGGACACTTGGGACTGAGAGAATTGGTGAGATTGGGTGGGCAAATGCAGACCCTTTAAAGCAATAATGTGTGGCACCCATTCCATGAGTCCCAACTCTCCAGGTTGAAGGGAATATTACTACAGCTATTACATGTACGGGAAACCTAGAGGATGGACACACTGTGAATACGAATGGCTTCTTAAACTCAAAGAATCGTGCCTCTCCTTGTGCTCCGGTTTGATTTTCCAACTGCTTTACTATGAATATCCCAACTTGGAGAGACAGCCCCTTTAACCTCCTGGTTCGCACACGTTGCCAATTTGGCAGAGGATGAAAGGGAAGAGGGAGAACCAATGAGAGAGTAGCTGTTAGGCATTTGGCCAGGCACATGTCACTCTAATTTCCTGGCAGGAAGAAGAATTAACCAAAGTCTCAGCCACCCACCGGGAACCAGTATAGGTCCTGAACCAAAATTTTGGACTTGCGTTCAGCTCACAAAAACGAGTTGAAAAATGGAGCTCAGGGGCACAGCAATTCACAAACTGGCAGAGTAATAAAGGACAACTATCGTCCAAAAATCTGTTGAGGGAAGGCAACGAGGCAGACTTGAAAGCGAGGCAGAATAGCAGGAAACAGATTTCTAAAAGTACATTGGAATCGCCTTTAAAGCACAGAAAGAGGGGCAGAAGTTCGACAATGATGCACTTGGCCTAAAAGTTCTTATGTGTTTTCTCCTGAATATATTCAGGAGAAAACGCATACGCCCTTTCTGGCCAAGCAAGCAAGCTGACAATGCAAATCTGCACAACAATGAAGTATCACTTCCCAACTGTCAAAAGGGACATCCACAATATGTGTAAAAACCAGAAAGGCAAGACAGGCCCTGGAGAACAGGGAGCCTTGTTATGCTAATGGGCGGGATGTAAATTGCCAACTGCCTCACTGGAGGAGTGCATTGTGTTCCCTAAAACAAGTAAACAAAAGAGCTACAGAGCCAAAGGCACTTCCAGTCTAGGGAATATACCTTGGGAAAACTGAAAATCAATAACACAAAGCAACCCCCAAAGTCAGGGCTACACTGTTTACAAGGACCTCAACTTGGGTACAGGTAAAATATCCCAGGAAATATAAAAATGGTTCAAAAAATTGTGGTACTTACGTACGATGGGATATCCCTGAGCCATGAAATCAATGTCCTAAGACCAGTAGCAGCAAAATGAGTGGATTCATGTACGATGATTCTAAGTGAAATAAGTCACACAGAAAAAGAAACTTATCATTAGATATCACTTATGAAGATCCTGTAAACATGGCTACACATGAACTGAGTTAGGAAAGAGAACAGATTCTCACATTTAAAAAACACTCTTATGCCTGCCTAAGAGGGAAGGAGAGGTGGGGTGATGCATAAAACCAGAGTTTGATATAAGCACAGGTACCGTTCCAAAAACCAACTATGGAATAGACAAGACCTACACCTTCCTCAGTGAAAGGGACTCAAAACACCATATTTCCAACAGAGGAATATATCTGACTAGTAAGAATCTTAAAACCTATGTACTGATATGTCTCCGCAAGGGAATCAAATGTGTCTAGACTGGCATAAAACATGGCAGCGAGAATAAGCTCAAACCCACTATAAAAAGGAATTTCAACAGCAAAACAAAAAAAAACAGGGAAATTCTTTACAATTCCTTCAGGATCTCTGATGAAACCTGGAATGACCCTATCTACAATGACAGCTGGATGTGGCATAATGCTCAACACTTGGGACAGAGAGGTTTGGTGAGATTGGGTGAGCAACTGCAGACCCCTCAAAGCAATATTTCATGGAACCCATTCCATGGGTCCCAACTCTCCAGGTTGAAGCGAATATTACTACATGTATAACATGTACGGGAAACCTAGAGAATGGACACAGTGTGAATACGGAAGATTTCTAAATCTCAACGAATTGTCCCTCTCCTGGTGCTCCGCTTTCACTTTCCAACTCCTTTACTATCAACCTCCCAACTTGCAGATACAGCACGTTTAACCTCCTGGTTCGCACAGGTTGCCAATTTGGCAGAGGATGAAAGGGAATAGGGAGAACCAATGAGAGAGTAGCTGTTAGGCATATGCACGGGCACATGTCACTCTAATTTCCAGGCAGGAAGAAGAATTAACCAAAGTCTCAGCCACCCACCGGGAACCAGGATAGGTCCTGAAACAAAATTTTGGACTTCCGTTCAGCTCACAAAAAACGAGTTGAAAAATGGAGCTCAGGGGCACAGCAATTCACAAACTGTCAGAGTAATAAAGGACAACTATCTTCCAAAAATCTGTTGAGGGAAGGCAACGAGGTGGACTTGAAAGAGAGGCAGAATAGCAGGAAACAGATTTCATGAGGTATGTTGGAATTGCCTTTAAAGCACAGGAAGAGGGGCACAACTTCGACAATGATGCACTTGGCCAAAATGGGCGTATGCGTTTTCTCCTGAATATATTCAGGAGAAAACGCATATGCCATTTTTGGCCAAGGAAGCAAGCGGGCATTGCAAATCTGCACTACAAAGAAGTATCCCTTCCCACGAGTCAAAAGGGACATCCACAAAGTGGGTAAAAACCAGAAAGGCAAGACAGGCCCTGGAGAACAGGGAGCCTTGTTATGCGGTTGGGCAGGATGTAAATGGCCAACTTCCTCTCTGGAGGAATGCTTTGTGTTCCCTAAAACAAGTAAACTACAGAGCTACAGAGCCAAGGGCGCTTCCATTCTAGGGAATATACCTTGGGAAAACTGAAAATCAAAAATACAGAACCACCTCAAAGTTTAGGACTGCACTCCTTACAAGAACCTCAACTTGGGTACACCTTAAATATACCAGGAAGTATAAAAATGGTTCAAATAATTGTGGTACTTACGTACGATGGAATATCCCTCAGCCATGAAATCAATGTCATAAGACTAGTAGCAGCAAAGTGAGTGGATCCAGGTACGATGATTCTAAGTGAAATAAGTCACACAGAAAAAGAAACTTATCATAAGATATCACTTATGAAGATCCTGTAAACATGGCTACACTTGCACTGACTGAGGAAAGAGAAAGGAGCCTCACATTTAGAAAACACTCTTATGCCTGCTTAAGGGGGATGGAGAGGTGGGGTGATGCATAAAATCCATAGTTTGATATAAGCACAGGTACCGTTCCAAAAACAACTATGGAATAGAAAAGACCTACACCTTCCTCAAGGAAAGGGCTCAAAACCCCTTATTTCCCGCAGAGGAATATACCTGACTATTAAGAATCTTAAAAACTATGTAGTGATATGTCTGTGTAAGGGAATCAAGTGTGTCTAGATTGGCATAAACATGGCAGCGAGAATCAGTTCAAACCCACTATAAAAAGGAATTTCAAAAATAAAACAATAAAGAGGGAATTTCTTTACCATTCCTTCAGGGTCTCTGATGAAACCTGGAATGACCCTGTCTACAATGAGAGCTGGATATGGCATAAGGCTGGACACTTGGGACTGAGAGAATTGGTGAGATTGGGTGGGCAAATGCAGACCCTTTAAAGCAATAATGTGTGGCACCCATTCCATGAGTCCCAACTCTCCAGGTTGAAGGGAATATTACTACAGCTATTACATGTACGGGAAACCTAGAGGATGGACACACTGTGAATACGAATGGCTTCTTAAACTCAAAGAATCGTGCCTCTCCTTGTGCTCCGGTTTGATTTTCCAACTGCTTTACTATGAATATCCCAACTTGGAGAGACAGCCCCTTTAACCTCCTGGTTCGCACACGTTGCCAATTTGGCAGAGGATGAAAGGGAAGAGGGAGAACCAATGAGAGAGTAGCTGTTAGGCATTTGGCCAGGCACATGTCACTCTAATTTCCTGGCAGGAAGAAGAATTAACCAAAGTCTCAGCCACCCACCGGGAACCAGTATAGGTCCTGAACCAAAATTTTGGACTTGCGTTCAGCTCACAAAAACGAGTTGAAAAATGGAGCTCAGGGGCACAGCAATTCACAAACTGGCAGAGTAATAAAGGACAACTATCGTCCAAAAATCTGTTGAGGGAAGGCAACGAGGCAGACTTGAAAGCGAGGCAGAATAGCAGGAAACAGATTTCAAAAAGTACATTGGAATCGCCTTTAAAGCACAGAAAGAGGGGCAGAAGTTCGACAATGATGCACTTGGCCTAAAAGTTCTTATGTGTTTTCTCCTGAATATATTCAGGAGAAAACGCATACGCCCTTTCTGGCCAAGCAAGCAAGCTGACAATGCAAATCTGCACAACAATGAAGTATCACTTCCCAACTGTCAAAAGGGACATCCACAATATGTGTAAAAACCAGAAAGGCAAGACAGGCCCTGGAGAACAGGGAGCCTTGTTATGCTAATGGGCGGGATGTAAATTGCCAACTGCCTCACTGGAGGAGTGCATTGTGTTCCCTAAAACAAGTAAACAAAAGAGCTACAGAGCCAAAGGCACTTCCAGTCTAGGGAATATACCTTGGGAAAACTGAAAATCAATAACACAAAGCAACCCCCAAAGTCAGGGCTACACTGTTTACAAGGACCTCAACTTGGGTACAGGTAAAATATCCCAGGAAATATAAAAATGGTTCAAAAAATTGTGGTACTTACGTACGATGGGATATCCCTGAGCCATGAAATCAATGTCCTAAGACCAGTAGCAGCAAAATGAGTGGATTCATGTACGATGATTCTAAGTGAAATAAGTCACACAGAAAAAGAAACTTATCATTAGATATCACTTATGAAGATCCTGTAAACATGGCTACACATGAACTGAGTTAGGAAAGAGAACAGATTCTTACATTTAGAAAACACTCTTATGCCTGCCTAAGAGGGAAGGAGAGGTGGGGTGATGCATAAAACCAGAGTTTGATATAAGAACAGGTACCGTTCCAAAAACCAACTATGGAATAGACAAGACCTACACCTTCCTCAGTGAAAGGGACTCAAAACCCCATATTTCCCGCAGAGGAATATATCTGACTAGTAAGAATCTTAAAACCTATGTACTGATATATCTCCGCAAGGGAATCAAATGTGTCTAGACTGGCATAAAACATGGCAGCGAGAATAAGCTCAAACCCACTATAAAAAGGAATTTCAACAGCAAAACAAAAAAAACAGGGAAATTCTTTACAATTCCTTCAGGATCTCTGATGAAACCTGGAATGACCCTATCTACAATGACAGCTGGATGTGGCATAATGCTCAACACTTGGGACAGAGAGGTTTGGTGAGATTGGGTGAGCAACTGCAGACCCCTCAAAGCAATATTTCATGGAACCCATTCCATGGGTCCCAACTCTCCACGTTGAAGCGAATATTACTACATGTATAACATGTACGGGAAACCTAGAGAATGGACACAGTGTGAATACGGAAGATTTCTAAATCTCAACGAATTGTCCCTCTCCTGGTGCTCCGCTTTCACTTTCCAACTCCTTTACTATCAACCTCCCAACTTGCAGATACAGCACGTTTAACCTCCTGGTTCGCACAGGTTGCCAATTTGGCAGAGGATGAAAGGGAATAGGGAGAACCAATGAGAGAGTAGCTGTTAGGCATATGCACGGGCACATGTCACTCTAATTTCCAGGCAGGAAGAAGAATTAACCAATGTCTCAGCCACCCACCGGGAACCAGGATAGGTCCTGAAACAAAATTTTGGACTTCCGTTCAGCTCACAAAAAACGAGTTGAAAAATGGAGCTCAGGGGCACAGCAATTCACAAACTGTCAGAGTAATAAAGGACAACTATCTTCCAAAAATCTGTTGAGGGAAGGCAACGAGGTGGACTTGAAAGAGAGGCAGAATAGCAGGAAACAGATTTCATGAGGTATGTTGGAATTGCCTTTAAAGCACAGGAAGAGGGGCACAACTTCGACAATGATGCACTTGGCCAAAATGGGCGTATGCGTTTTCTCCTGAATATATTCAGGAGAAAACGCATATGCCATTTTTGGCCAAGGAAGCAAGCGGGCATTGCAAATCTGCACTACAAAGAAGTATCCCTTCCCACGAGTCAAAAGGGACATCCACAAAGTGGGTAAAAACCAGAAAGGCAAGACAGGCCCTGGAGAACAGGGAGCCTTGTTATGCGGTTGGGCAGGATGTAAATGGCCAACTTCCTCTCTGGAGGAATGCTTTGTGTTCCCTAAAACAAGTAAACTACAGAGCTACAGAGCCAAGGGCGCTTCCATTCTAGGGAATATACCTTGGGAAAACTGAAAATCAAAAATACAGAACCACCTCAAAATTTAGGACTGCACTGCTTACAAGAACCTCAACTTGGGTACACCTTAAATATCCCAGGAAGTATAAAATTGGTTCAAATAATTGTGGTACTTACGTACGATGGAATATCCCTCAGCCATGAAATCAATGTCATAAGACTAGTAGCAGCAAAATGAGTGGATCCAGGTACGAAGATTCTAAGTGAAATAAGTCACACAGAAAAAGAAACTTATCATAAGATATCACTTATGAAGATCCTCTAAACATGGCTACAATTGAACTGACTGAGGAAAGAGAAAAGAGCCTCACATTTAGAAAACACTCTTATGCCTGCTTAAGGGGGATGGAGAGGTGGGGTGATGCATAAAATCCATAGTTTAATAAAAGCACATGTACTGTTCCAAAAACAACTATGGAATAGAAAAGACCTACACCTTCCTCAAGGAAAGGGCTCAAAACCCCTTATTTCCCGCAGAGGAATATACCTGACTATTAAGAATTTTAAAAACTATGTAGTGATATGTCTGTGTAAGGGAATCAAGTGTGTCTAGACTGGCATAAACATGGCAGCGAGAATCAGTTCAAACCCACTATAAAAAGGAATTTCAAAAATAAAACAAAAAAGAGGGAATTTCTTTACCATTCCTTCAGGGTCTCTGATGAAACCTGGAATGACCCTGTCTACAATGACAGCTGGATATGGCATAAGGCTGGACACTTGGGACTGAGAGAATTGGTGAGATTGGGTGGGCAAATGCAGACCCTTTAAAGCAATAATGCGTGGCACCCATTCCATGAGTCCCAACTCTCCAGGTTGAAGGGAATATTACTACAGCTATTACATGTACGGGAAACCTAGAGGATGGACACACTGTGAATACGAAAGGCTTCTTAAACTCAATGAATCGTGCCTCTCCTGGTGCTCCGGTTTGATTTTCCAACTGCTTTACTATGAATATCCCAACTTGGAGAGACAGCCCCTTTAACCTCCTGGTTCGCACACGTTGCCAATTTGGCAGAGGATGAAAGGGAAGAGGGAGAACCAATGAGAGAGTAGCTGTTAGGCATTTGGCCAGGCACATGTCACTCTAATTTCCTGGCAGGAAGAAGAATTAACCAAAGTCTCAGCCACCCACCGGGAACCAGTATAGGTCCTGAACCAAAATTTTGGACTTGCGTTCAGCTCACAAAAACGAGTTGAAAAATGGAGCTCAGGGGCACAGCAATTCACAAACTGGTAGAGTAATAAAGGACAACTATCGTCCAAAAATCTGTTGAGGGAAGGCAACGAGGCAGACTTGAAAGCGAGGCAGAATAGCAGGAAACAGATTTCAAAAAGTACATTGGAATCGCCTTTAAAGCACAGGAAGAGGGGCAGAAGTTCGACAATGATGCACTTGGCCTAAAAGTTCTTATGTGTTTTCTCCTGAATATATTCAGGAGAAAACGCATACGCCCTTTCTGGCCAAGCAAGGAAGCTGACAATGCAAATCTGCACAACAATGAAGTATCACTTCCCACCTGTCAAAAGGGACATCCACAATATGTGTAAAAACCAGAAAGGCAAGACAGGCCCTGGAGAACAGGGAGCCTTGTTATGCTAATGGGCGGGATGTAAATTGCCAACTGTCTCACTGGAGGAGTGCATTGTGTTCCCTAAAACAAGTAAACAAAAGAGCTACAGAGCCAAAGGCACTACCAGTCTAGGGAATATACCTTGGGAAAACTGAAAATCAATAAGACAAAGCAACCCCCAAAGTCAGGGCTACACTGTTTACAAGAACCTCAACGTGGGTACAGGTTAAATATCCCAGGAAATATAAAAATGGTTCAAAAAATTGTGGTACTTACGTACGATGGAATATCCCTGAGCCATGAAATCAATGTCCTAAGACCAGTAGCAGCAAAATGAGTGGATTCATGTACGATGATTCTAAGTGAAATAAGTCACACAGAAAAAGAAACTTATCATTAGATATCACTTATGAAGATCCTGTAAACATGGCTACACATGAACTGAGTTAGGAAAGAGAACAGATTCTCACATTTAGAAAACACTCTTATGCCTGCCTAAGAGGGAAGGAGAGGTGGGGTGATGCCTAAAACCAGAGTTTGATATAAGCACAGGTACCGTTCCAAAAACCAACTATGGAATAGACAAGACCTACACCTTCCTCACTGAAAGGGACTCAAAACCCCATATTTCCCGCAGAGGAATATATCTGACTAGTAAGAATCTTAAAACCTATGTACTGATATGTCTCCGCAAGGGAATCAAATGTGTCTAGACTGGCATAAAACATGGCAGCGAGAAGAAGCTCAAAACCGCTATAAAAAGGAATTTCAACAGCAAAACAAAAAAACAGGGAAATTCTTTACAATTCCTTCAGGGTCTCTGATGAAACCTGGAATGACCCTATCTACAATGACAGCTGGATGTGGCATAATGCTCAACACTTGGGACAGAGAGGTTTGGTGAGATTGGGTGAGCAACTGCAGACCCCTCAAAGCAATAATTCATGGAACCCATTCCATGGGTCCCAACTCTCCAGGTTGAAGCGAATATTACTACATGTATAACATGTACGGGAAACCTAGAGAATGGACACAGTGTGAATACGGAAGATTTCTAAATCTCAACGAATTGTCCCTCTCCTGGTGCTCCGCTTTCACTTTCCAACTCCTTTACTATCAACCTCCCAACTTGTAGATACAGCACGTTTAACCTCCTGGTTCGCACAGGTTGCCAATTTGGCAGAGGATGAAAGGGAATAGGGAGAACCAATGAGAGAGTAGCTGTTAGGCATATGCACGGGCACATGTCACTCTAATTTCCAGGCAGGAAGAAGAATTAACCAAAGTCTCAGCCACCCACCGGGAACCAGGATAGGTCCTGAAACAAAATTTTGGACTTCCGTTCAGCTCACAAAAAACGAGTTGAAAAATGGAGCTCAGGGGCACAGCAATTCACAAACTGTCAGAGTAATAAAGGACAACTATCTTCCAAAAATCTGTTGAGGGAAGGCAACGAGGTGGACTTGAAAGAGAGGCAGAATAGCAGGAAACAGATTTCATGAGGTATGTTGGAATTGCCTTTAAAGCACAGGAAGAGGGGCACAACTTCGACAATGATGCACTTGGCCAAAATGGGCGTATGCGTTTTCTCCTGAATATATTCAGGAGAAAACGCATATGCCATTTTTGGCCAAGGAAGCAAGCGGGCATTGCAAATCTGCACTACAAAGAAGTATCCCTTCCCACGAGTCAAAAGGGACATCCACAAAGTGGGTAAAAACCAGAAAGGCAAGACAGGCCCTGGAGAACAGGGAGCCTTGTTATGCGGTTGGGCAGGATGTAAATGGCCAACTTCCTCTCTGGAGGAATGCTTTGTGTTCCCTAAAACAAGTAAACTACAGAGCTACAGAGCCAAGGGCGCTTCCATTCTAGGGAATATATCTTGGGAAAACTGAAAATCAAAAATACAGAACCACCTCAAAGTTTAGGACTGCACTCCTTACAAGAACCTCAACTTGGGTACACCTTAAATATCCCAGGAAGTATAAAAATGGTTCAAATAATTGTGGTACTTACGTACGATGGAATATCCCTCAGCCATGAAATCAATGTCATAAGACTAGTAGCAGCAAAATGAGTGGATCCAGGTACGATGATTCTAAGTGAAATAAGTCACACAGAAAAAGAAACTTATCATAAGATATCACTTATGAAGATCCTGTAAACATGGCTACACTTGCACTGACTGAGGAAAGAGAAAGGAGACTCACATTTAGAAAACACTCTTATGCCTGCTTAAGGGGGATGGAGAGGTGGGGTGATGCATAAAATCCATAGTTTGATATAAGCACAGGTACCGTTCCAAAAACAACTATGGAATAGAAAAGACCTACACCTTCCTCAAGGAAAGGGCTCAAAACCCCTTATTTCCCGCAGAGGAATATACCTGACTATTAAGAATCTTAAAAACTATGTAGTGATATGTCTGTGTAAGGGAATCAAGTGTGTCTAGACTGGCATAAAAATGGCAGCGAGAATCAGTTCAAACCCACTATAAAAAGGAATTTCAAAAATAAAACAAAAAAGAGGGAATTTCTTTACCATTCCTTCAGGGTCTCTGATGAAACCTGGAATGACCCTGTCTACAATGACAGCTGGATATGGCATAAGGCTGGACACTTGGGACTGAGAGAATTGGTGAGATTGGGTGGGCAAATGCAGACCCTTTAAAGCAATAATGTGTGGCACCCATTCCATGAGTCCCAACTCTCCAGGTTGAAGGGAATATTACTACAGCTATTACATGTACGGGAAACCTAGAGGATGGACACACTGTGAATACGAATGGCTTCTTAAACTCAAAGAATCGTGCCTCTCCTGGTGCTCCGGTGTGATTTTCCAACTGCTTTACTATGAATATCCCAACTTGGAGAGACAGCCCCTTTAACCTCCTGGTTCGCACACGTTGCCAATTTGGCAGAGGATGAAAGGGAAGAGGGAGAACCAATGAGAGAGTAGCTGTTAGGCATTTGGCCAGGCACATGTCACTCTAATTTCCTGGCAGGAAGAAGAATTAACCAAAGTCTCAGCCACCCACCGGGAACCAGTATAGGTCCTGAACCAAAATTTTGGACTTGCGTTCAGCTCACAAAAACGAGTTGAAAAATGGAGCTCAGGGGCACAGCAATTCACAAACTGGCAGAGTAATAAAGGACAACTATCGTCCAAAAATCTGTTGAGGGAAGGCAACGAGGCAGACTTGAAAGCGAGGCAGAATAGCAGGAAACAGATTTCAAAAAGTACATTGGAATCACCTTTAAAGCACAGAAAGAGGGGCAGAAGTTCGACAATGATGCACTTGGCCTAAAAGTTCTTATGTGTTTTCTCCTGAATATATTCAGGAGAAAACGCATACGTCCTTTCTGGCCAAGCAAGCAAGCTGACAATGCAAATCTGCACAACAATGAAGTATCACTTCCCAACTGTCAAAAGGGATATCCACAATATGTGTAAAAACCAGAAAGGCAAGACAGGCCCTGGAGAACAGGGAGCCTTGTTATGCTAATGGGCGGGATGTAAATTGCCAACTGCCTCACTGGAGGAGTGCATTGTGTTCCCTAAAACAAGTAAACAAAAGAGCTACAGAGCCAAAGGCACTTCCAGTCTAGGGAATATACCTTGGGAAAACTGAAAATCAATAACACAAAGCAACCCCCAAAGTCAGGGCTACACTGTTTACAAGGACCTCAACTTGGGTACAGGTAAAATATCCCAGGAAATATAAAAATGGTTCAAAAAATTGTGGTACTTACGTACGATGGGATATCCCTGAGCCATGAAATCAATGTCCTAAGACCAGTAGCAGCAAAATGAGTGGATTCATGTACGATGATTCTAAGTGAAATAAGTCACACAGAAAAAGAAACTTATCATTAGATATCACTTATGAAGATCCTGTAAACATGGCTACACATGAACTGAGTTAGGAAAGAGAACAGATTCTCACATTTAAAAAACACTCTTATGCCTGCCTAAGAGGGAAGGAGAGGTGGGGTGATGCATAAAACCAGAGTTTGATATAAGCACAGGTACCGTTCCAAAAACCAACTATGGAATAGACAAGACCTACACCTTCCTCAGTGAAAGGGACTCAAAACACCATATTTCCAACAGAGGAATATATCTGACTAGTAAGAATCTTAAAACCTATGTACTGATATGTCTCCGCAAGGGAATCAAATGTGTCTAGACTGGCATAAAACATGGCAGCGAGAATAAGCTCAAACCCACTATAAAAAGGAATTTCAACAGCAAAACAAAAAAAAAACAGGGAAATTCTTTACAATTCCTTCAGGTTCTCTGATGAAACCTGGAATGACCCTATCTACAATGACAGCTGGATGTGGCAT